>NC_134687.1:171239292-171545959 GCF_050947455.1 Rhinoderma darwinii
TTATTACCACATATGGGGTATTGCTATAATCGGGAGAAATTGCTTTATATATGTTGGGGTGTTTTTTCTCTTTTATTCCTTGAAAAAATTAAACATGTCTACGTTTTTTCAGAAAAAAAGTAGATTTTCATCTTCACATACTAATTCAAATAAATTTAGCAAAAAACTGTGGGTTCAAAATGCTAACTATACCCCTAGATAAATTCCCTGAGGGGTGTAGTTTCCAAAATGAGGTCACTTTTGGGGGGTCTTTATTGTTTTGGCCCCACAAGCCCTCTTCAAATCTGACATGGTACCTAAAATATATGCTAAAAAAAAAGGAGGCCCCAAAATCCACTAGGTGCTCCTTTGCTTCTGAGGCCTGTATTTCAGTAAATTAGCGCACTAGGGCCACATGTGGGATATTTCTAAAAACTGCAGAATCTGGGCAATAAATAATAAGTTACATTTCTCGGGTAAAACCTTCTGTGGTATAGATTTTTTTTTATTACAAATGAATTTTGTAAAAAAAAAATGAAATTTGTAACTTTCACCTCTACATTGCTTTAATTCCTGTGAAACGCCTAAAGGGTTAAAACACTTTCTGAATGCTGTTTTGAATACTTTGAGGGGTGCAGTTTTCAAAATGGGGTGATTTATGGGGACTTTCTAATATATAAGGCCCTCAAAGCCACTTCAGAACTGAACTGGTCCTTGTAAAAATCGCCTTTTGAAATTTTCTTGAAAATATGAGAAATCGCTGCTAAAGTTCTAAGTCTTGTAACGTCCTAGAAAAATAAAAGAATGTTCAAAAAACGATGCCAAACTAAAGTAGACATATGGGGGATGTTAACTAGAGACTATTTTGTGTGGTATTACTATCTGTTTTACAAGCAGATACATTTAAATTTAGAAAAATGCTAATTTTTGCAAATTTTCTTCAAATCTTGGTGTTTTTTACAAATAAATATTGAATTTATCGACCTAATTTTTTCCCTAACATAAAGTACAATATGTCATGAGAAAACAATCTCAGAATCACTTGGATAGGCAAAAGCATTCCGGAGTTATTACCACATAAAGGGAGACATGTCAGATTTGAAAAATCGGCTTCGTCCTGAAGGCCAAAACAGGCTCAGTCCTGAAGGGGTTAATCAATTTTGTTCTGTAACATTGCCCAAATTCTACAGTTTTTAGAAATGTCCCACATCTGGCCCTAGTGTGCCCTATGGCCCTAAGTCCCATAGAACTGAGTGGTAGTTACGGAAACAGCGTAGCTCGCATGCTACGCTGCTTTTGTAACTGCCATTCAAAACGTAGAATGGGGATTAGGGTGTGCCGTTCTAGAGATAGGTGCGGGTCCCAGAGGTGAGAACCGCATCGATCTGGCATTTATGACAGATCCTGTGCATATGTCATAAATGTCCCTCATGGCAAAACACTTTTAAGGTCCATAATAGGATGCAGGGGTTAAAGAGTATATGTTAACTTTGATTATAACTGAAGGAAAAAAGTATCTTAAAGTCTATTCCCTGGTTAGGTTTCAGTTACATGATGTGTTACATGGTTTTTAATAGTTGTAGAAGGGAAATGCATCAAATCACCTTACAGAGTTGATGTCTCAACCTTAGCTACAATATGTGCACTCTTTTCACTAACCTGGCTGTTTAGAATCATGAGACACTGGTCAAAGTGGTGATTCTCCATAATTGAATGGCAATACAGCTGGGCTAATGGATGCTCACTCCTAGAGTAGGTGGGAAAAAATAAACATTCGATGAGCAAGTGTATTTTAAAATGTATACATTAATCTTATCAGGTTGCAAAGCAGAAGAACAATTGTACATCAAATAAACACATGCAGAATGTTTGTGTCATACATTGAAATGTCCTCCATATAGTTTTAATCTAATATCTAAGCAATTAGACACTGAATTCTGTTGTCAACTGTATGTTAATTTCAAAAGGTATTAGACAGTGGTAAGAACCCTGTTTTTCCTTGCGGTGTGCAATATATTTGTTTAGCCTTAGGTTACATTCACATCTGCGTTGAAGCCTCAATCGCAGATTTCGTCAAATTTTCCCATCAAACTAAATGGAAGCCACAATGCAGATGTGAACAAAACCTTAAGCAGGTCATACACATTGGGCTTTGTTCACATCTGCGTCAGGGACCCGTTCTGACTATCCGCCGGAAACTTCCCGACAGAACGGGACCCTGACTGAAGCAAGCAGAAACCATAGGTTTCCGTTTGCATCACTATTGATTTCAATGGTGACAGATCCGATGCCAATGGTTTTCATTTGTCTCAGTTGTGCAAGGGTTCCGTCGTTGTGACGGAATGAATAGCACAGTCGACTACGGTATTGCTTCCGTCAAAATGACAAAAACCCTTGCACAACTGAGACAAACGGAAACCATTGGCACCAGATCCGTCACCATTGAAATCAATGGTGATACAGTCAGTGTTCAGTTCTGACGGGAAGATCCGACAGAAAATCAGAACGGGATCTTGACGCAGATGTGAACGAAGCCTTAGATGTATGTCGGCTAAGCTCTCTGATTTCAACAGGACTAACCAACCATCTAATGTGTATGGCAGCATCCCAACTCTCCCCCAACGGCAGATTTTGTTCCTTTTGTTCGTTAGTAGATAAGCCGCTGCCAGAGAATTCTGGCAGCCACTTTCTCCCTTCTCCCTATTGAAAACACATGGATGCATGGGAGTGTCGGGAGGAATAGCTGTCGGCCGAACAATCGTGTTGTTCAGCTATCTAAAAGTGTATGGCCAGCTTTACTTGAAGTGTTCCTGACAAATTCCTGACCGAGAAATGCAGCCAATTATTATAACCAATAAAAGCCCAATACTACACAAATGTCAATCACATTAACTATATACTAAGGCCAAATATATAGAATTATTCTGGCATTTCTTACTGACCGTCCTTAAAAACAAAATATATTGACCAAAGCTTCCCTCGCTATTAGGCATGCCTTCCTTCTGTATCGATATATTGATATTGTACTCCCTTAATTTTATCAACATATTCTATAGATATGCCCCTATTACAAGTCATACAGTGCACAGTAGTACTACCACTATCATTAAGACGACTTCAAATGCCAGGCATATATTTCACAGAAAAGCCAATGCTAGCCACAGTGTCACTCCCATAATTGCCAAGCACAGCTTTACCTATAGCTGCCAGCCACGGTCCCCTACAATAGCCAGCCAAGTCCCCCTTCCATAATTGCCAGCCACCATCCCCTCCCATTATTGCCAGCCACAGTCCCCCCTTTAACTGCCAGTCACAGTCCCCCGAACATAATAGTCAGCCACAGTCCCTCTCAAAAAATTGCCAAACATTGCTCCTTCTATAACTGCGAGCCACAGTCCCCCTCTCATAATTGTCAACCACCTCCATCCGTATAGTTGCCAGACAGAGCCCCCTATAATTGCCAGCCGCAGTCCCCCCTATAACGGCCATTTACAGCCCCCTCTATACCTGCTAGCTACAGCCCCCTCCTTAACTGCCAGTTACAGTCCCCCTCCCATAATTGACAAGCACAGCCCCCCACCCATATTTGTCAGACACAAATCCTATAAGAGCTGTAATGACTGCTGCCGTGTTACCACAGATAGAAACACAAAGCACTTGGTTGTAAATGTATGTTACAGTGACTCTCCAAGCTCCCCCTATTTATAATCACAGAAGCAAACAGCAAAAACAAGTTAAAACTTAACTTTTACTTCAATACAATAAAAATAGACATAGCCAACATAACATATAAATACACAAACCAATAAACAATTCAAATATACATATGTGTGGTTTCTAGGGGTCTAAGTGCGGCATTTTTCATAAGTTTTATAATGTGGTTTTACTTATAATGTTTTTTAACTCACGATTAGTAGGCTTCTTCGGCCCTGTTCACATCACATTTTTGTTTTAGCATGTACATTAGGACCTACACGCTATACGTGTCCAAAGGGCTCTATTGTGAGAAAGAGGCCAAAAGAGTGTCCGTTTGGCCTCTATCTGGTTGGTATACATTAGTATACCACAAAAAAAATTATCAAATAACGTAGCAGACTACGCTATTCCAAAAATATATATGTTAAAAGTATAACTTATGTCATGAAAAGGGTCAGGAGAGTTCATGATATCAGTTAAACAGATAGGGTATGTTCACACGGCCTATTTACGGACGTAAATCGGGCGTTTTTGCCCCGAATTACGCCCGAAAATAGCGCCTCAATAGCGCTGACAAACATCTGCCCATTGAAAGTAATGGGCAGACGTTTGTCTGTTCACACGAGGCGTAAATTTACGCGCCGCTGTCAAATGACGGCGCGCAAATAGACGCCCGCGTCAAAGAAGTGACCTGTCACTTCTTTGGCCGTAATTGGAGCCGCTATTCATTGACTCCAATGAATAGCAGCGCTAATTACGGCCGTAATTGACGCGGCGTTCAAGCGCCTGCACATGCCGGTACGGCTGAAATTACGGGGATGTTTTCAGGCTGAAACATCCCCGTAATTTCAGCCGTTACGGACCCCCGCCGTGTGAACATACCCATACCATTATAACCTATGGGTGATGGATACCACTGTTAGGGTATGTTCACACGGCGGGGGTCCGTAACGGCTGAAATTACGGGGATGTTTCAGCCTGAAAACATCCCCGTAATTTCAGCCGTACCGGCATGTGCAGGCGCTTGAACGCCGCGTCAATTACGGCCGTAATTAGCGCTGCTATTCATTGGAGTCAATGAATAGCGGCTCCAATTACGGCCAAAGAAGTGACAGGTCACTTCTTTGACGCGGGCGTCTAGTTACGCGCCGTCATTTGACAGCGGCGCGTAAATATACGCCTCGTGTGAACAGACAAACGTCTGCCCATTGCTTTCAATGGGCAGATGTTTGTCAGCGCTATTGAGGCGCTATTTTCAGACGTAATTCGGGGCCAAAACGCCCGAATTACGTCCGTAAATAGGCCGTGTGAACATACCCTTAGGCATCCGTCGGAGCCTATGTTTCAACATATACGTTGGGAGATTTTTTTTCTGGTGTATACGTCAAATGTAGGTAAAAAAATATAATAATGATGTGTACACAGCCTTTACGTCTACATGTTCCAAACTTTTATTGGTTATTAGGGAAATAGAAGAATATATATCCTGGTGTCATCGTTGTGTCCTGGTTCCTGACTATGACAGGATCTGATGTTTCAAATCTCCTAATCCCTTGGTGAACCAACCATCTAATGGGGAAACGTGTCAGGATGAATGATAAAATAACAGGGTGAGCTAGTGGTCAGTTTGAGGGTCAGTCACCAAGAAGTGGGTCTGCCTGCTTGTAGGCAGGATTACCAGTAGATTAACCACGGGGAAAGTATATTCTTCTGATTCAATAATAACCAATAAACTAAAACATAGGCAATGTAAAGGAAAGAAACCTATTAATCATATGTAAAAAACGTATTATAAAGCGGATGTTAAAATAAGTTATTATAAAGTTGATGAGAAATACTGCACTCAGACCACGATCAACCAAAAATTTGTAAATATGAATTGTTTATTAGTTTGTGTACTTATATGCAATTTGGGGTACTATTTTTTTATTGTATTAAAGAAAAGGCTAAGTTATAACTCTGTGCATTTTGCGGTCTGCCTCTGTGGTCTTGGACCCTAGAACTGTATAGTGTTCCCTAAGGCTCTTTTGACTTCATGGTGACTTTGCGTTTAATCTTGGGAGACAGAGCTGCAGTAAGGAACGGCGAGAGAAGAAGCCTGGACCAATGATGTGAGAGTAAGTGGATTTCAGACTACCTACACTGCAGGCACTGTAGCTATGTTGTCACAGATCACAGCTCTGCCCTAATGGAGAGGAGCTAAAAAGCAGCAAATAGTGCGGGAAATAAATGGTAGGTAAGCAGCACCTATAGGAACTGACCAAAATGTCATTTTTGAGCTCACAACTGGAAAGTTGCTTTAAATTGTCATTTTAAATGCAGACATATAAAATATTTTTTTCTTGTGTGTGTAAATTAGTGTTCTTAAACCTAGAAGAATTATATTTAATTCTATCACAACAGTTCAACAATATATTAGGAATATTAACTGTTTCTATAGACGTTGTATCATTTTTTTTCAATAGTAATGCAACTTTCCTGTCACAAGTAGCTTCGATTTTATGATAATTCATCTTTATGCCAAATCCCTCTAACTCCATTTTCCATCTGCCTACCAATAACACATCATCCCACTTTTTCATAAAATTATAATGACAAAGGAAAGCCTGTTACATTGTACAGCTACCATGCAAGTGACCTGCTCCAGCATTGACAGATGTCTGGAGAAATTCAGTGCGCCCGATTCCAAACCACAATGGCTATAACTTTTGATTTGTCTCTAAGGAATTGTTATAGTTTGTAATTATTTTGCATCGGTTGCCATAGATTTGGTTGTGTAACCTCACACTCTTACTTAAAGGGATTTTTAAATGGAATTTTCTTTGTCTAACTACAAGAGAGAAGTCATATCTACCAATAGGAAATAAGTTAATTCAGAAATGAAAAAAATTTCGGAAATGTAGGCTTGAACGCAAACCATTAGACAGACCTATATAGTGTAACACAAACGTTTTGTAGAATAGATTGTCTCCCAAAGAAAGCAAAGAAGAAGAAAAAATTCTAAAACAATGTGCAGCTATAATTCAAAGATTATATTTAAAGCATACATAATGTTTAAAGGGGTATTTCAATATTATAAAGTGAAGGCATATTGCTAGAATATGCCATCACTTTGCTTTCGGTGGGGGATCGCTGCATCCCCTTCACTGTTATTCCCTGCACAGTGGGTGGCCAGGAGAGTGGACTAGGGCCAGCTGCAGTTCCCCCTACACAGTCCAGTGACTGGGAGCGCTACTGGCGAAAAAGCAGCACTGCGGCCCCTTCTATGCTTCCATCACTTTAGAAGATGGGAATTACCCTTTAAGTGCTGAATAAGGTAATGTGTTAATAAATTAAAAGGCTACAAAGTGTGTTCACTTTTTAGAGGTTAAAGTAAAAGACCCATTTTAAAAATCACATCTTCCAATAATTAAAGAGCCCCTGTCACCATTATACGCAATTGAGTCACATTATTATGACCACCAGCTAATATCTAGAGTAACCGCTGTGTGCAACACGTACAGCAGCTAGACGGTGTGGGAGTGACTCAATAATGTGCTGACCGGTTGTCTCAGGTATCTGGAGCCACACTGACTGCTGCGCATCCCACATTTGCTGGAGGGTGCGTGGGGGAGGATCCATAGAGCGAACAAGACGATCGAGGTGGTCCCACAGATGCTCAATTGGGTTCAAGTCCGGCGAATTAGGGGGACAGGAAAGTACTTGGAAGTCTTAACCGTACTCTTCCAACCACTGTCGGACATTTCTAGCCGTGTGACATGTCACATTGTCTTGCTGGAAGATGCCATCTGCCCCAGGGAAGACAAGCAGCATGTATGGGTGGATGGGTGATCTGCAACAATGGATTCATACCCAAATCGGTTCAGAGTACCTTCCACATGGATGAGTGGGCCCAGAGAATGCCATAAAAAAGTTCCCTGGGCCATAATGCTGCCGCCACCAGCTTGTGTTCTTCCAGCAATGGTTGCAGGGTGTTTGTTCTTTCATGTTTCTCACCTTACACGCTAACGTCCATCCGTTCGATGAAGCAGAAAACGTGACTCATCGAGAGAAGGCAACCCTTTGCCAATCATCGGTGGTCCATTCCGATACTGCTGTGCAAATTGAAGCCTTTTTTCCGATGCACCTTTGTTAGCATAGGAGCAGTGAACATCTGTATGCTTCAGAGCCCCATACGCAGTAGGGTTCGAGGAGCTGTTTTAGCCCCCTGGTTGATTTTATACGGTGATCTGCTTCACTGTAGAGTGTCGTTCGGCCCTCGCGCACCTTCGTAGACGTTCACCTCTTACATGAATGGCACATGGTGCTCCCCAGTTTCCACGTCGGTTATTCCCAATGGTGCCATTTATCCACTCACAATAAACTTTGACCACAGCAGCACGCAAACAGTTCACAATCTGTGTGGTTTGCGAAATACTGCCACCCTTTGCCCGAACGCCAATAATCATCCCTTTTTACAACTCTGATAAATCGCCCCTTTTACCCATGGCAACAACGAGTGATATGTGTTCAGACAGCCTATCACACACTTTATGTACCCACCAAGCAAGCACACGACACATCACTTCCTTCATGGGCTACGCGCTGCTGACGTCTAAAGTAGGACGTGGTTATAATAATGTCACTCGACTGTGTATGATCGGTGTTATTTTACTATATGTTTATGAGGATCTCAGTATAAGCTATAAGAAGATATTGATCTTAACAAAGTGAAGAATAAATGTATTATACCATTATAACACGATTTGTGCAAAAACGCAGACTAAAAAAATCAAATGCATTTTTCCTTTGGCAACAAGCAAGTAAAAACGAAGACAATCACTTTTTGAAAAGAAGACGGCACAGCAATCGGCTGATGGCGCAATTCTGGCGTCTTTAACCAGTCATTTCTGCTGCCGCGGGCCTCTACAGGCCTCTACACGGTGGCCATTCAAATAAATGTAATGTAATGCATGGGTAGGCCGGGTCATGAAACAACCCCTTTGATGGGATCATTATGGGAAATGCTGTAATCTACATAGTGGTATAATGAAGATGATCAGATATGCTCTTACCTCTGTATAAAAGAGTTGTTAACCCCTCTGTGATCCAAATCATGGCTTAATGTGGCGATCATCAAGGATAAAATCTCTAAATCACTCAGCTTATTCTATAGAGATAGAAACAATAATGGTAATATCTTAATATCTACAGAATTTAGAGGTAATACTTTCCATTATGCCCTTTATTTGTATTTTATTTGAAGTACACTATACTGTATACAGAATACATATTTCTAAGACAGTGGGAATGCCAGACAGCTAAACCTATTGGGGAAACAATAGAGATAAACTAGAAAATTAAACCCCTGCCAGTTAGATAAGTTGGCAAGGCAGTAGGTATCTGTTACATTTTGACAAAATCTATAGATAAAATAATTTTGGAAATCTGTACTCAACTTTCCAGACAGCGTACCTCAGGCTGCATGTCTGTATCCCAGTGTTTAGAGACACTCTGGAGAACTGAAAGTGCAGCAGGATGGGAAGTATTAAAATATACTTATACTTAAAACCCATCCCTTCAATAAAAAGACATTCCCAATTTTTTGGTTACATGTTTACCCAGATGTGACCAAATATTTGACAATGGTTTATAAGCTAATAACAATGTAAAATGTTGTACTAATTAAACAGGTTTTTTCACTAATACCATTTAGCACCTATTCACAGGATCGGCTGGCGATCGGTAGGGAATCTACTAATAATAATATCCTCAACAAATGCTAGAACAGGATCACCCATCCCTCCTTACCAGAATTCCCGCAGTGATGAGTTGTACGATGTGGTGGTTGAGAACATGTCCAGCTGCTCCATACAACTCCATGGCAGAAACAAAGGACAACTAAGTGAGCATGCTTGGCTATTTCCGTATTGACCATAGAGCTGTGTGGCGCAGCAGTGTGCATGCTCAGCCACAGTTCCACACAATTCCTCCTAAACACAGACAACATTGTGAGGAGAGACGGGGTCACCTGTTATGGCAACTGGAGGGGGACACAGGGTTTGGACTCCCAACAATCTATCGTTAATCACCTATCCATAGGATAGTATCCAAGTAATAAATGTAATTGGTGGGAAAACACCTTTGAAGAGGATAGTTCACAAAAAAGCAAACTTCCCTCTTAGGGTATGTTCACACGGCAGCGTCCGTAACGGCCGAAATTACGGGGCTGTTTCCAGGAGAAAACAGCCCCGTCATTTCAGCCGTAACGGCATGTGCAGGTGCTTGAACTCTGCGTCCATTACGGACGTAACTGGAGCTGGTTTTCCATGGAGTCCATGGAAAATGGCTCCATTTACGTCTGAAGAAGTGACATGACACTTCTTTGGCGCGGGCGTCCATTTACGCGGCGTCTTTTGACAGCGACGCGTAAATATACGCCTCGTGTGAACAGACAAACGTCAGCCCATTGCTTTCAATGGGCAGACGTTTGTCAACGCTTTCAAGCCGTAATTTCGACGTAATTCGGGGGTTAAAACGTCCGAATTACGTCTGTAAATAGGCCGTGTGAACATACCCTTAAACTTAAAGGGGTTCTCTGCTTTGGAAAATACCTATTTGTTAGAAGGGTCCAGGGACCCCCAGTGTTCAGCTGTAATCTGTGGGGAACCTGGCAGTAAATGTTTAATTCCCCTGCAGCGCCACCACAGGTGAAATTAAAGGGGTTTTCCCACAATGGGACATTTTTTTTTTAAACCCGATGTACCTAACTAAATCCTTGACACATATCAATAAATCATACTAAAAACTTACATCTTATTTTTTACTCCTCTTTTGGCCCCTAGTTTAACCATTCTCTTTGTGCCGCTAAGAGGGCAAAGTGGGTGGTCCACATCAGTTTCCCACGTGACTGTCGTTTCCCTGTTGAATCCTACATTTCCCAGAATCCTTCTAGAGCCGCCCTGCACACTCATTTGCGCTGCCTACGTTTGCCACTGATCTACTATTCCTACTGAAGAGTCAGTGGCAAGGTCAGCAGAGCACAAACTGTGCTAACATTCATTTATACATAACTTATTATTTGGTTGCAGTTATTTAATTGTGGGGAATGCATTACGCCTGCTTGACTGGAGCGGATACATATTCCAGTGGTGTGAGGAGAGGAGGGGCTTTAGCACCAGCGCAGGAGATTTTTGTTTTCCAGACAGCCCAGTCATCTTCAATGCACAGGCTCGCCCTGTATAGTGAGTACACTGCTCTTGCACATGCATAGGATGCCTGCACTGCCAGAGATGTAGTACCCCACAGAAAGACAGCGGTCTTGTCCTAGACTACATAAAACTGCTGGAGGATGTAACTGGGGGAAACAAGGTAATAAACATAGAAGTAGGGGTATTTTGGGTGGCTACAGATGGTAAACCACAGATTTTTTTAAATTACTTGCAATTTTTTATTTATTGTTTAGGCAATTTCGGTAACATAAGCAATGGATGTGATTTTGGGAATACCCCTTTAAGCATTACACAGTGCCCATTCATATAAATGGGTTGTCGGTGTAGTACAGAACAGGTCCTCCAGAACACTGTTTGTAGCCGCTCTTCACTTTGGCCGAGAAATAAGGATCCTGCACGAGGACCTCCCTTTATTAACTCCAATTTCCCTAATAGAGTATATGAAAATGGGTTTTATAACACTTTATAATACTTTTTAGAGCCCTGCTTTTTACATGACATTTTACTTGGGAGCAAAAAAAGCTTAAGGAGCGTGACTGTCTGAATAAGTTAGAAGAACTGTCACTAGCTCCTACAAAGTGACTTATTAGACTCACATAATTGTCGCTGTCCTCTGATTTCAGCGGTGTTTGTTGTGTACTTCTGCGTCCCCCCGTTGCTGAGATATTGCCCCCTCTTTATTTATTAAATAATATGTAAATGAACCGATGGCTAGCCAAGTGGGTTTGGCCGTCAGCAATTCTTAATGGGAGGAGCTATCAGCGTGAGGCTGTTTCTTTCAGACATTCCTACACCAGCGTCATCGCGTGAGTCTCACCTGAGAATTCAGGTTGCGGGTCAAAAGGGTTTTGTCCCCCGATTGGCAGCAAAAAAAGCATTTGACATACGTGAATTCTCAGCCTTATGGTAAACAGCAACAATTTTTCCAGATGTGTTAATTCATTTATTCTCAATATGTGATCATACTAGATTGTCTTCATCTGCGTTTTGTCCAGTACCTGAATTTTACCAGTCTTCAGGGCAGCAAACATGCATTGTGCTGTGTTGAATGCATGTCTCCAGTTGTGATAGGCTACATTCTTCCTATAGTTTTTCTTTACACTTAGAATCCATCTGCAGAGAGTCTGTAATTTATGTAAAGCAATGAGTCTATGATTAACAGCATTATATACACAAAGAAAATATAACACTCGTTTTTTTAAATCAAACATTTGTCAGGCCAGGGCACCATGGCGATTATTCGCACAAGATAATCGCACGTGCCTGGGAAACCTATGTAAATTGTATTTTAGATGTTCATGTCATGCATTCAACAGTGTTGGATTTTTTTGCAATAATCGCATAAAACTAATTGAATACACTCGTCCCAATTACTACTATGGCAGGTAGAATATTGGCCGCGAGTGGTAACAGTGAAGTTAACCATTGCAATAATGTATTTGGGAGTCTCAGGAGTATGTTTGGGCAGCTACTAAGCAATAGTTGATGCAAATCGTGGAAGACCCAGCTGGGTCTTGTGAAATTCCAACATTGTCACTCTAATAGAAAAAAAAGTGTATAATAATTCATGATACCAGTCCTTTTACTTAGGAAGGATTCCTTTATAGATGTGACAGGATACGCAGGGTAAAGAAAAAAATAACTGTAGCTTTTTATTTATGGGCCTTTACACATTATATGATTGTTATGTCTGTACTTATCATACTAAAAACCAAGTTTTAATTCTAAAATCTGCTCTGAGAAGTATTACAAAGGCATGAGCTAATTTCCACTAACAGTCCCTATTAATAAAACGTTCTGACATAAGAACCAAAAAATCCAAACTGTCTTAATCATTACATTTGCATTTCACCTTTATGGTTATCATACTATATTTAGTTTAATTATATAAATACAGGTCCATGAGTCGTCTTCCTCCACTTTTGGATTAAAGCAAATCTGCCCTGTTTTGTTTTTACTAACTATGTTTAAATGTGCACTAACTTTTCAAACAACTTCTGCTGATCTAATAGTATAGCTGATATAGAACAACTTTGTAATTTACTTACTGTTAAAAAAAATAATTTGTTTGATCAATGCAAATTCTGTGTGAAGATACTGCCACTAGGTGTCTGCCTTCCTGTAACCTGTTGTCCACCACTGTTGTCAAGCAAAATCTGTTCCTGGCTACAGAGCAAAGGAGGACTACAGGAAGTGGGGTTATGTCACTTCACTGCACGCCAATAAAAGTCTATGGAGAGGGGAGGGAGAGCAGGGAGACAGACACTGTTCATTGAAGTTTATGGAGAGGGGAGGTGGAGCAGGAGCGCAGAGCAGAAGAGAAAGAGACACAGACATAGACACTGCCCATAGAAGTCTACGGAGAACGGAGGGGAGCAGGAGGAGGCAGCAGGGGAAGAGAAAGGGACACAGATGCTACTGCTCATAGAAGTCTATGAAGAGGACAGGGTGGAAGCAGGAGGAGAAAGAAGGAGCAAAAATAGAGGAGACGCAAGAGTTACATGTACCCCAGAGCTGGATTCTTAGGTATACTGCTCAGTACTGCTGTATAATGTCCTCCATGCAGCTCCCGCTTCTAATGGTGTGCTACAGATAGTTAGTGGACCAGGAAGTTCCCTGCTCTGTGTGTGTGCAGTGTATAGAAGACATGACAGCACTTAAATTCCACCCACTAGCTCAAGGAAAACGGAGCATTAGAGAGAGAGAGAGAGAGAGTTTGCATATACAAGAATATACAAGTCATATAATGCTCAGGATATATGATAGCTTTTTCTGAAACGTCACCTGAAAAATTAGGTACACTTTAAATTTCATACATCCAAAGCTTAAACTTCTTATTTAATACATAGCAAAGGCCAGCATGTAAACAGTAACTAAAACAAGCAGATATTTGTAATATGTCATCTTGCAACGCAAAGTAGAGGGCAGTCGTGCAATGCCAAGTACCAAAAATAACACAAATTATCACATACTGTCACAATACAGAGAAAGTAACTTTAGAACCCAAAATGTACTATAGGAAGCTTGGGACTAGGACGTTGGCTCCTATAGCACTGATGCTATATGCTATGCTATTTAGATTGTGAGCCCCAATGGGGACAGTAAAAAAAGAGGACCTCTGTACAGCGCTGCGTAATATGTTGGCGCTATATAAGTAACTGAAATAATAATAATAATAATAATAATACTGTCCTGCATCCTGAGAATTTGTGCGATGGATACAGTGAGCGGAGTTAACGCAGTTAAACAGAGGGAAACATGACTGGTGTGGTGGACATTGTTAGGTAAGGGTTAAGTTATTTTTAATTTACCTTTAATTTGAAGGAAGGGGGGTCAGGAGCTGCAGGGATCTTAAGGGGTGAATAGGATGGGTAGGGTGGGGTTGGGTTTATTTTTTTCTGCCTTTCCTACTTATCTACTTATGTACATGTTAATTTTTGACCATGTGGACTGTAAACTGATCTCTTGGAGTGCTGCAGTTGGAAATTCCCTGTGTATCATGCCCATTCAGGTCTGTTTTGACCTACATTCCATTCATGGAGATGTTAAACCATCTTAAAATTATCTCCTGGAATGTGCGGGGACTTAATGACAAGTTTAAAAGGCCCTTAGTCTTTAACCGGTTCCCGACTGCTGGCTGTGTATTTACGGCCGGCGGTCGGGGTACTTAAAACCCGTGCCATAGACTATTTACGGCACAGGTTTTAGCTTGCTGCCTGAGCGATCGGGTAGCTGAATGTCGGGTCTCCGGAAGTCAGTGACTGCCGGGGATCCTGAGGAGAAGATAGGAGCAGCTTCTATCTTCTCTGATCCCTTCTACACCACGCTCAATGAGGACTGTGTATAAAATAGAGGCAGCAGCGCCGCTGCCTCTATTGGTCCCGGTGATCATGTGATTGGTCACATGATCGCTGGGATAGTGTTAGTGGCAGACTGCTGCTGGGTCTTACTAGACCCAGCACATCCCTATTAGTGACAATAGTCACTATAGGAGGGCTGATTTCCCTTGTAACTGAGGCTGCTCTGCAGCCCCAGTTATAGTGAAAAAATATGGTGTAAAAGAAGTAAAAAAAAATAAAGTCCCCCCAAGGTCTTTTCTGACCTTTGAGGGACAGACCATAATAATAAAAGAATAAAAGCAAAATAAAGTGCAAAAAAAAATTATAATAAATACACTTAAAATACCCACCCCCAAAAAAACGCTCCCCCCACCAATCACTGTCATAACGCTAGCCCTGACCCAATTACCCTAATATAGACATGTAATATATTACAAATTATGGTAGACAAGGACGATCACTAATAAAAGGTCTATTTTAATAGCCAAAATGTAAAAAAGCTTTTTTTTTTTTCACTATTATTTTCAAACTTTAAGCCTAAATATTCTAAAATAGCAAAAAGGGTGTGAATAAAAATGATTAAAAAAAAGAAACCATTGTCTACGGAAAAAACATTGCAAAAATCATGTCGCTACCCAACAAATAAAAAAAGTTATAGCCGTTTAACTAACGCATGCTAAGGCTGGGTTCACACGACCATGTTACGTCCGTAATGTACGGAACGTATTTCGGCCGGAAGCCCCAGACCGAACACAGTGCAGGGAGCCGGGCTCCTAGAATCATAGGGATGTACGATGCTAGGAGTCCCTGCCTCGCTGCAGGACAACTGTCCCGTACTGTAATCATGATTACAGTACGGGACAGTAGTTCCACGCAGAGGCAGGGACTCCTAGCGTCGTACATCACTATGATGCTAGGAGCCCGGCTCCCTGCACTGTGTTCGGTCCGGGGCTTCCGGCTGAAATACGTTCCGTACATTACGGACGTAACATGGTCGTGTGAACCCAGCCTAAAAATGTCTAAATGGTGTCTGGTCCTGAAGGCTCAAAATAGCCTGGTCCTGAACCGGTTAGTTTTCTCTGCAGATACAATTCGCAGATTATACTGTTGCAAGAAACCCATTTACTTGGTCCTAAATTGCGAGCTCTTGCGCGACCATGGGTCAGACATAGTTATCATGCTTCGTACTCTAATTACTCTTTGCTGGTTCATAAGTCTTTGCCATGTAATGTTACGTCTGTTATAACTGATCCTAAAGGCAGGTTCATAGTAGTGTCAAGTCAGCTCCATTTTACGTCCTTCATTATAGTGAATGTCTATAATCCCCCTCCGGCCTCCGTCCAACTACTTTCTGATAGCATGCTGCTGGTAGAGGAGTTTGGTCCTGCTCCCCTTCTGCTTTTTGGGGATTTTAATTCTTTAATGTCCTATGAATTACACCGCGTTCCAAATTATTATGCAAATGTTATTTTTCGCTGATTTTCCTAAATAGTCGATGCAAATGACAGTCAGTATAATCTTCAAGCCATCAACCGTTGGAGTATAATGCAAATTTTATTGAACAATTCTCCTAATGATAACAGATTTTTTTTTAGAAGTAAAAAACTCAAAATGCACGGTTTCAAATTATTATGCACAACAGAGATCAAAACATTTTAAAGGTTGTAAAGAGAACTAAAATGGTAATTTGTTGAATTTGCAGCATCAGGAGGTCATATTTACAGAAACCAAAAGCTCTTTCAATAAAAAAAATCTTAACAGGCCAAGTTACATGTTAACATAGGGCCCCTTCTTTGATATCACCTTCACAATTCTTGCATCCATTGAATTTGTGAGTATTTGGACAGTTTCTGCTTGAATATCTTTGCAGGATGTCAGAATAACCTCCCAGAGCTTCTGTTTTGATGTGAACTGACTCCCACCATCATAGATATTTAGCTTGAGGATGCTCCAAAGGTTCTCAATAGGGTTGAGGTCAGGGGAACATGGGGGCCACACCATGAGTTTCTCTCCTTTTATGCCCATAGCAGCCAATGACACAGATGTATTCTTTGCAGCATGAAATGGTGCATTGTCATGCATGAAGATAATTTTGCTACGGAAGGCACGGTTCTTCTTTTTGTACCACGGAAGAAAGTGGTCAGTCATAAATTCTACGTACTTTGCAGAGGTCATTTTCCACCGTCAGGGACCCTAAAGGGGCCTACCAGCTCTCTCCCCATGATTCCAGCCCAAAACATGACTCCGCCACCTCCTTGCTGACGTCGCAGCCTTGTTGGGACATGGTGGCCATTCACCAACCATCCACTACTCCATCCATCTGGACCATCCAGGGTTCCACGGCACTCATCAGTAAACAACACGGTTTGAAAATTAGTCTTCATGTATTTCTGAGCCCACTGCAACTGTTTCTGTTTGTGACCATTGTTTAGGGGTGGCCGAATAATAGCTTTATGCACACTTGCAAACCTCTGGAGGAACCTACACCTTTTGGTTCGTAGGACTCCAGAGGCTTCAAATACCTGTTTGCTGCTTTGCAATGGCATTTTAGCAGCTGCTCTCCTAATCCTATTAATTTGTCTGGCAGAAACCTTCCTCATTATGCCTTTATCTGAATGAACCCGTCTGTGCTCTGAATCAGCCACAAATCTTTTCACAGTACGATGATCACGCTTACGTTTTCTTGAAATATCCAATGTTTTCATACCTTGTCCAAGGTATTGCACTATTTCACGCTTTTCGGCAGCAGAGAGATCCTTTTTCTTTCCCATATTGCTTGAAACCTGTGGCCTGCATAATAACGTGGAACGTCCTTCTTAAGTAGTTTTCCTTTGATTGGGCACACCTGGCAAACTAATTATCACAGGTATCTGAGATTGATTACAATGATCCAAAGAGCCCTAAGACACAATACCATCCATGAGTTTAATTGAAAAACTAATAACTAAATGTTTATGACACTTAAATCCAATGTGCATAATAATTTGGAGCACGGTGTAGATAAACTGAGGGAGTCCCATGCTGTGATAACACCTTAGCTAACTGGGCCGCATCATATCATTTAAAGGAAATTTGGCGGGATCGCTACCCTCAGTCTATAGCTTATTCATACCACTCACCCGCCTATAGGTCCTTCTCCAGAATAGATTTGCCATTCAGCAATGACGCTTCTTTGGTATTTGTCATATATGCACAAAACCTCCCTCAGGGAAATTCGGACCACTCTCCCCTCATGGTCACTCTGTGATTACCTGAAGTTGCAAGGTGTAAAAACTGGAGATTGAGTCCCCTATGCCTCTCCTGTGCTGAGGTCGCAACCTCTTTGGAGAGAGAGATTACAGATTTTTGGACTATTCAGGTTCAACTGATAGCAATCTAGTATGGGATGCCTTTAAGGCATATACCAGAGGGGTGATTATAAGGGCGATATCCTCACATAGGAGGAGCCTGGCTGAACAACGTAAGGTCTAAGATGCTTAGCTGGCTATGGCGGAGGAGGGACATCTCAGGACTAGAGACTCCTCAGCATTTACTGCCTTCTCAGCGAAGCAGCGTGAATATACCCTTTTATTGATTGAGCTCACCAGAAAGAAAATCTTTTACTCCCAACAGAGGGTTTTTGAACAAGGGGATAAGAATGGTCTTTTGTTGCTTACCTGGCTAGAGAAAACACCACCTGAACCCCATCTTGAAAGTCACCTCTAGTACTGGGATGCCTGTTAGTGACGCTCTGACCTTTAATGACACCTTTGCTAAGTTTTACTCTGATTTATACTCCTCTAAGGTGTAAAATACTCCATCTGTGCTGGAGACATACTTAGGCACTATTGTGTTCCCCACTTTGGAAAGGGAGGATGTTGATTTGCTGGAAGCTGACTGGACTATAGATGAAATAACTGAGGCTATTAGATCCTTTCCAAACAGGAAAACCCCATGTCTAGATGGCTTGCCCATAGAGTGGTATAAATTGCATGTTGAACTAATTGCACCTCATTTGCTCAATCTCTTTCAATCCTTCAATGGGACTAATATACTCCCCCTTCTATGAGAGAGGCTCTTATAGTGTTGATCCCCAAACCCTGTAAAGATCTCACAGACCGTGGCTCATACTGACCTATTTCACTCCTCAATTGTGATATTAAAATATTGGCCAATATTGGCAATGCATCTGCAAAAAATAATCTCTCATTTTATTCATCCAGACCAATCTGGTTTCATGCCAGGGTAGGCCACACATGTTATCCTTCGAAGGCTCTTCACTAACATGTAATCTACTGTAGGGTCAAGTGGCTCCAGAATAGTGGCCTCTTTGGAAACTTGAGAAGGCATTTGACTCGGTAGAGTGGTCTTATCTGTGGTCTGTGCTAGGTAAATTTGGATTTGGACCCAGGTTTATCTGATGGGTGCAGTTATTATACTCCCAACATATAGCGAGTGTTAAAAACAATTGTCACATCTCCCACTCATTCACACTTGCCCGAGGGACTAGACAAGGTTGTCTACTATCCCCTTCCCTCTTTGCATTAGTCATTGAACCACTAGCTATAAGAGCCACTCCTGATATATAGAGTTTTGTAATAGGTGAAAGGGAGGAACGCATCTCTCTCTACTCAGATTATCCGTTACTAGTCCTGAATGATCCAGGTCCATCTCTGCAGGCGATTTTGTCTCTATTTGATTTATTGATGTCTTTCTCTGGCCTCCGTGTGAATTGGTCAAAATCCTTGGTAATGGCGATAGACATCGCGGCTAGGGCGACTACACTCCCTTCGCCATTGCAATAGGCAGACAAAATGACTTACCTGGGTATAGTGATTAGCTCAGATATTGGTACCTTTATACCTGATAACATCACTCCTTTGATACAATGTCTTCAAACAGTCTTTGATAGATGGAAACACCTCCCCTCACAGTTACAGACAGGATTAAATTTGTTTAAGATTAAGTCCTTACCGAGATTCTTATATCTCTTTCACAATTTTCCAGTATGGCTTACATTATCCCTGTACTCCAACATTGACAAGGATCTTATATCTTTTATTTGAGCCAGAGGTACTCCTAGAATCGCCCTGGGCACACTACAGTTGCCCACGGGGCAGGGTGGACTGGCCCTCCCAAATTTATACCTTTACTTTCCTGCCAACCAACTGGTGTATGTTTGTTGGTGGTTTACCCATAGACATTTTAATCCCTGTACTGAGCTGGAAGCTTCACTTCTCGGTTCCTATAAAGCCCTGGTGAACTCTATATATAGACAGCCCCCCCTCCCCCTCCGGGATACGTACTCACAATCCCAAAGAAAACTACTCTGAAGGTCTGGCAAAGATCTTTGTTGCTCTTTAATTCAGAAGAGGAGACCTGGTCACCTAGGACACCATTCTGGTATAACCTGCTTCTGCCGCAGTTGAGGGGCCTACCTAACCCTAATAAATGGGCAATCCTAGGGCCTTGGAGGATGATAGTGGATGATAGAGTAGCTACTTTTGTAAAACTTCAGTCCAAACATCAGATCCCGACTCATCTTAGGTTCCGTTACTTCCAGCTTATACATGCCCTCTGATCGCAATTTGCAGGTTATAATGTTAGACTTTGTACGTCCCTGGTGAAGGATTGCAAGACGCAGGAGACGTTGGCGAAGGCTGTGTTCACATCAGCGTTGCCCTTCCGTTGAGGGGTTCTGTGTTTTGGCTGAATCAATAATGCAGTCAGCTGCGCTATTGATTCCGTCAAAACAACGGAACCCTGTCACAACGGTGAAAAAAGGAAACCTTTAGCAAACTTTACGTCACCATTGAGATCAATGGTGAGGGAAATGGAAGCTAAGGTTTCACTTTGCCTTTCCGTTGAGGGGTTAAAGCGACGGAAACCTCGACGGAACCCCTCAACGGAAGGGCAATGCTGATGTGAACAGGCCCTAAACCATTATCCACACTTTATAGGCAACTGTTAACTGTATCTTCCAAAAAACTTGATAGAGCCTTGGATCGTTGGTCTCAGACTCTTTCCTCTGTATTAACAGAGGAAAGAAATGCTATCTGCTCTAACAGGTCTCTTGATATCTACAAGGGACCAACTTATTCAATTGAAATTTTCCACCATACTTACTAAACACATTCCAAATTATTTAGAATGGGACGTATTCCTACTCCTAACGGTCCATGGTGCCATGTTACGGAGGGCTCCTTCCTACACATGTTCTGGGAATGTCCGATTATTAATAATTTCTGGGCTGAAGTACTGGAATTTCTTGAGCTTAAAATAGGACTCCCTCGTATACTTGATCCCAGAATGTGTCTTTTATTATTGTTAGAAGAAATTATACCTACTGTTGCTGTCAGATCTCTTATGACAGTCCTGTTGTTCTATGCTAAAAAGACCTGTTGTTCTATGCTAAAAAGACTATACTCCTGAATTGGAAACATCCGAACGTTCCTACATTGTCAGCATGGATTGTGTTAGTTAATTCTACCTTGCAACTCTTTAAAAAGGCTCTGTCATGAGATTATAAGAGATCACGCTGTGCAGTGAATACAAATGGACATGAATGGAGAGAAGTGTATGACGCTGATTGGTCAGCATCATACACTTCTCTTTACAACGCCCAGTTGGTCAAAAGATAAAAACACGCCCAGTTGTCCATTAAGAAACTTATTAGAATAAAACTAAAATTTATCTTAACTTGCTCAAAATTGATCGTTTTTCAAAATAAAAACCACTGTTGTTATCTACATTAGCGCCGATCAGAGATAGGGCATTTATAATCTGGTTACAGAGCCTCTTTAAGCTCACTTATGAAGCACGTGGGTGCCCTGATAAATTTCTGAAAGTGTGGAGCTCTTGGATAGCCAACCCTTATACTAGCCCATAAATTGATATTGCTCAGATTGCTTGGGTCTGAAATTGGCTGAAGTCTTTCTGTGGTCCCCCGTTCCTCCGTTTACAGCTGCTATTGACTGGTCCTCACCTAATCTTATCTCACATTTTCTTCTGATAAGGAAAGGCTGTTTGTTTAGTTTTTGTTTTCTATTATAAATACTTAATGACAGGGGCGTAGCTAAAGGCTCATGGGCCCTGGTGCAAGAATTGAGCTTGGGCCCCCCTACCCCTCCCCAACACAACAAGACCCCTGCCGCGCCTATGGCCAGCCGCCTTGCCCAACAGCCCTCCCAGTATAATTCCCCCCATTAGCTGCCTCCATACAGTATAACGCTCCCCGTAGCTGCCCCCATACAGTATAATACTCCCCATAGCTGTCCCCATACAGTAGAATGCACCCATAGCTACCCCCAGAGTATAATGCTCCCATAGCTACCCCCCCACAGTATAATGCCCCCATACAGTATAATGCCCCCTATAGCAGACCCCATACAGTATAATGCCCCTCATACATTCCCCCATACAGGATAATGCCCCCATAGCAGCCCCATACAGTATAATGCCCCTCATAGCTGCCCCGCACAGTATAATGCCCTCCTTAGCTGCCCCACACAGTATAATGCCCCCATAGCAGCCCCATACAGTATAATGCCCTTTAGCTGCCCCCACACAGTATAAAGCCCCCATAGCTGTCTCCCTACAGTGTAATGCCCCCATAGCTGCCACCATATCAGCCACCAGACAGTATAATGCCCCCATAGCAGACCCAATATGGTATAATGTCCCTCATAGCTGCCCAACACAGTATAATGCCCCCATAGCAGCCCCAGACAGTATAATACCCCTAATAGCTGCCACCATATCAGCCCCCCATACAGTATAATGCCCCTCATAGCTGCCACCATATTAGCCCCCCTCCTTATACAGTATAATTCATCCATATGTGCATTATAGAAAAATAATAAAGTTACTTACTTATCCCCGTCCTCACGACTGGTGGAGGAGGAGATCCTTCTCCTTCTTTGCCCTGTGTTGAGCGCCTCGGCGCAGACGGGCGCTATGACGTCACTAAATCGCACCTGTCTACGCCGAGACGCTAATAACTCGTGGCATAGTGAATGCTAGAGGACGGAGCCGTTAGCTCCTTGCTCCAGGATTAAATTGAACTGGATCTGCGTCCTGAGGACGCAAATACAGTTAGAAGCAGGACATCGTTGAGTGGTTCGCGATCCCCCGGAGGTCTTCACACGACCCCCCAGGGGGAATGCGACCCACAGTTTGTAATGTATTATGTTGTGCAGTTTGTGTTTACGGTGGAGAGAGGAGAGTGGGGCCTGTAATTTAAAGCCCCCCTCTCCTCTCTCCACCGCAAACACAGACAGTACAATACAACAGATAACACACATACATTACGGGCCCTCTCTGCAGCTCACCTGCAGTCTTCCATGCTCTTCCGCATCGGCTCTTCCACAGTGGCTGGAATGCCCCCTCACGGTCACATGGTAATCAGGAAGTGCTGGCATCACAGCACATACAAAGTTTGTATCAGCGCGCTGCGTGGCAACGGGGGGCCTGCGGGCCCCCCAGGCTTGGGGGCCCGGTCGCAACTGCGACCCCTATAGCTACGTCACTTCTTTCTGATATGTAACGTAATATATCCGTGTGTTTTTGTTTAAAATTGACCTTGTACAATCGGTACGAATTTGCTATGTATAGGATTTTTTTATACTTCTCCATTTTGTACCGCTGTTTGATATGAGGTCTTAATAAAACTTTTTTTTAAAAAGTTTTTTGTTTTTCAGTTTAAATCGTATTGTCATGGCAGCGCTGCGGGACAGATGGGATCATCTGAGGGATGATCAGGAATAAAGATGGAAGACATGGGAGAATTGTGGACTACTACCGCTGTAGCAGCCATAGTGAAAGCCATGGTGATGACGCCGGTCTACGCAAGGATCCAGACAGTGTTGTCGAGCACCTCCTTTCATCACGGGAATGGGGTCTAGGTGAGTATAATTTTTTTGGTTTTATTTGTTTGGGTGGCACTGTCTACAAGGGGGTGGTAGGGGATGTATGGCACAATCTACAAGAGGGGTGTGGGGGGGCTGTATAGCACTGTCTACAAGGGGGAGGTGGGGGCACTGTCTAAAGGGGAGAGTGGGTTGTATGGCACTATCTACAAGGGGGAGGTATGGGGCACTAGCTACAAGGGGGAGGTCTGGGGTACTAGCTACAAGGGCGGCTATATGGCACTGTCTACAAGGGGGGCACTATCTACAGGGGGGCTGTGTGGCACTATCTACAAGGGTTTGTGTGACACTACAGGGGGGCTATATAGCATTGTCTACAAGGGGGGCTGTATAGCACGGTCTACAAAAGGGGCTGTATGGCAGAATCTACAGGGGGTGGGGGGCACTATCTACAAGGGGGAGGTGGGGGGGTGTATGGCACTATTTACAAGGGGAGGTGGGGGCAATGTCTACAAGGGGGAGGTCTGGGGCACTATCTATAAGGGGGTGTGTGACTACAGGGTGGGATTTATAGCACTGTCTACAAGGAGGTCTGTATAGCACGGTCTACAAGGGTGCAGTATGGCACAATCTACAGGGGGGCTGTATGGCACTATCTACAGGGGGGGCTGTATGGCACTATCTACAGGGGGTCTTATGGCACTATCTACAGGGGGGCTGTATGGCACTATCTACAGGGGGGATGTATGGCACTATCTAAAGGGGGGCTGTATGGCACTATCTACAGGGGGGATGTATGGCACTATCTACAGGGGGGCTGTATGGCACTATCTACAGGGGGGGCTGTATGGCACTATCTACAGGGGGGGCTGTATGGCACTATCTACAGAGGGGGCTGTATGGCACTATCTACAGAGGGGGCTGTATGGCACTATGTACAGGGGGGGGGCTGTGTGTAGCACCCAGGGGAGGGGGGCAGTCAAAAATGTGCTATGGGGCCCAGTGTTTCCTAGTTACGCCCCTGTTGTGTCTTTATTTATTAACAGAGTATCACTAATCACCTTAGTAGAGCAGAAAATACAGAAACCAAATATTATTTGGTGTGAACATGCAGGGTGCTCCTTGGCTATGACTCTGTGTGTCTCCGTTAGAACATTGCTAAGTAAAGTGCCCAAAATAAACATACAACTGCAATTAAATATTTAAATAGTACAAAATGGTTCTGGTTAAAAATGCTTTTTATGGATGCCTTACCTCATATTTCATTTGGAAGGTCTGCACAAGGTTGAGGTCTGTGAACATTCGACTTGTAGCTAATGTGGTTTCCATGTCAGTAAGCTCAAAGTCACTGAAGTAGAAGTCTGTTAATTTAAGTGATTGTGCAGATGGCACGACAGATCCCTTTGAAAGACAACAAATGGCAATTAGCATGATGCACATCACAAGTCTCACAGGTGAAAACACTCAAAAGATCAAAGGAAAATTTCCAGGACCTTGTGCTATTCATCTCCACTAAAGGGGATTTTACATTGAGCGATTAACGGGCAGACGAGCATTCATAGAACGCACGTTCCCGATAATTGCCCTGTATAAACAGGGCAGCGATCATCAGATGAACGACCAAACACCCGATCATCTGCTGGTCGTATTGTTTTAAAAAAGTAAAATATTATCATTGTCGGCAGCACATCTCCCTGTGTAAACAGCGAGACGCGCTGCCGACATGATAATAATGTATGGGGACGAGCGATAGGAGTAAAGACTGCTCGTCCCCATCCATAACTCTGTGTGACAGGAGCAAACGGGTGCCGATCAACGATGTCTCGTTGATCGGCGCTCGCTGCAGTGGCTAAATATCAGCAGGTGTAAAAGACCCTTAACTTTTGGAGCACACAGGGTAATTATCGGAATCAGTTGATATGGTATGTTGTACACATGCAGGTTCACCAGCTCATCAATGCAGATCCATATACTAATAAAGACGCAATTAAACAGTTACTGCAGATCCACTTTACCCTTAGGCTACATGGACACTTTGCATATTTTGCTGCACAAAATACGCACCAAAACCGCAGCAATACGCCGGAAATTCGCAGGTAAAAACCGCACCTAATCATGTGTTTTTTAATGCGTTTTTCGGTGCGGTTTTTACGTTTTGATGTGTTTTTCGGCGCGTTTCCATTCTGCAGGTTTTGGTCTGATTTTCCACAGCACTAGGCAGATACAATTCACAAGCGTAAACGCAAGATAAATTTACATGCTGCAGATTTTAAAATACCACAGCGTGTACCTGAGATTTCCTGGAATCTCATTGACTATGCTGGTACGGTATTATGCTGCGGTTTTGCCGCACACAAATACGCACGGCAAAATCGCACATAATACGCATCGTGTATTGCCACTTATTACTGTATGTTGCTTTTAGAACCATGTGCCATGGGAGTTTATTTTCTTATGTAGACTTTATTAAAATATATTGAAAGAAATCTACAACTAAATGTTTCTTATGTTCATACCCAGATAACTGCGGAAACTATTAAAATTACAGTACTTACAATACATGCCCAAATTAGATTTTAAGAGGCAGATCGAGACAATTTTAGGGGAACTGTCAACAATCTAATCTTTATGGAGGCCTTAAGGCAATCCCCCAATGAATTGCATGAAAAGGAACCATGATGGGATAGGCTGGATTTTTAGATCCTTTGTTGCCTCTAGAAATAATAGCACTTAGCAGGCATGCATGTTAAATATGGCCAGCTTTAGATGATAAAGATCCGATGTGGGCCATGTAAATGAGCGCAGATCAAAGAGACAGCTTGTTGGTCGGCGCTCGTTTGCTTCTTTTCACAAAGAGCTATGTATGGGGACGGGTGCTCATTACTACGATCGCTCGTCCCCATACATTATTATAATGTCGGCAGCACGTCTACGTGTTTACACAGGGAGATGTGCTGCTGATAACGAGAATATTTTCGGCTGCATCATCTATACAATCAGCCATTGAAGAAGTGTTTGCTCGTTCATCGGCTGATCATTGCCCTGTATACACATGGCAATAATTGGGAACAAGCGTTCAACCAATTATTGGCCCGTGTAAAAAGGCCTTTAGAATGTATCTTTCCTTACACAGTTGAGATGATTATTTTAGAAATCTGTGATAGTTACTCCAGAAAGTGAAGGAAAACGGTGGTTGTAATGACTATACTCCAGACTCTATGGCTTGGTCTGTGGCATCTAATGTAAAAAGAGAGTATATTGTTTAGTCGGCCATGAACATAGGATAACGTTGATGAATGAGTTATCAGTCCATTTTCATCATTAACAAGCAGCTGACTCTACAGCTTTGCGCC
This sequence comes from Rhinoderma darwinii, assembly GCF_050947455.1. Lineage (NCBI taxonomy): Eukaryota > Metazoa > Chordata > Amphibia > Anura > Rhinodermatidae > Rhinoderma > Rhinoderma darwinii. Next base: position 171,266,217 of record NC_134687.1, read on the forward strand.
CCAGGGATATCAGTTGATAAATAATGCTCGGCTGGACAGCTTGTTATTGTTCTAAATGGCTTTCTACATAATATCACACAGTGAATATTGCTTTTAATCTAACTTTTATATACACAAGAGCTTACTCTCCAAATTCTAAACCCTCCTGGGAATGTATTTGTGGTTTGTTTGGAAAAAGATCTATTCTTGGTACTGTGACAGGGTTCTCAGCTCACGTTTAGCTCAGATGAACAGTACATATTTCCCTTACAGCAGTCAAAGTGTAAATCCTCAGGCAATTCCTTTTCAGGAATGGTTTAGCAATAACTACAGTGTAAAGTATGTAATGTGATTTATTTCATGTGAGATCAATACAGAATTACATTGAAACATGCAATGTTTTTCAAACATATCCAGCACATTACATGACTTCTTAGTTACTGTGAACTCTCCTCCTCAATGTCTTTATTATTTTTATATTGTGAAATCATATGCCACCCTTGATCACATGAATTAAAGAGTCAATAGGGGAGACGTGTCAAAACTAGTACAAAGGAAGAGTGGAGTAGTTTCCAATAGCAATATCTCACTTTTCAGACGCCTTTTGGAAAATTAAAGCAGTGACCTGATTTATTGCCATGGGAAACTACTGAATTTGACTATTGCACCCATTTTGAAACAGTTCCCCCAATATCTATCCTAATATTACTGTACTCAACTCCTGCTTCTGTGAATATTTCCTTGAGCTTATCTTTTTCTTGGCTGGGACCATGTTGAAACTGGAGAAGAAGACTGAGCTCAAAACATTTTAGCAGATACAAATCAAATGTGCTATGAATTCTGCTTGGATTATGGGTTTCTAGAACTTTTTACTAAAACTAAACCGCACATGATCCAATTCTGATAAACACAATTTATATTATCTATAATACTTTTTTATCTTTTTGGACACAAAATTTGGTACAGATTAATAATCCTACATTTCTAATATTAATCTGTTTTCCCTTAGTAGAACAACGATGGGTATTTTTTGCCATGTTAGCAGATGGGACAAAAGACATTTTTAATAAACTAATAAGTAAAAACTCCCCCATACACTATAAAGGCTGAATTAGCCCTTCCCCACCATGTGTATATTATAAAGAAGTAATCTAGCTAGGGCGGGGAACTTGTGCTGCTGTTAGGACTAAGGGCAAACAGGACGTAAGGGAAGCTTAGATTTCTAACATTAATCTACCAGAAGCACAGTGATGGGGATTTATCAAGAGTAACCCCATGTAACGTTGGTGGTCACTGACCACGAACTCCTTCCATCCAGTCGACGCCCTTCTCTCCAGAGATGTCTGCACATACGGCTGTCCTGTTCCACAGTGACCACTAGGGTGCGCCTGGCTAACAGAGGAAGAATCCTCCGCTGGGGACACTGTTCTATACTGGCAGGTCACGCGGGGACCCGTAAAACCTGAGACCTGATTGCCTGTCATTTCTGGTGGCCCACGCTGCCCAAAGACATTATGGCCTTTGTTTCTTCCTGTTCAGTGTGTGTAGCTAACAAGGTCGCTCACTCCAGACCTGCTGGTCTGCTCCAGCCATTGCCTGTGCCCGATGCTCCCTGGCAGCATATAGCTATAGACTTTGTTACGGACCTGCCTCCCTCTGCGAGATTCAGTACTGTCGATTTTCGAAGATGGCCCACTTCGTTCCGCTGACCGGTCTTCCGTCTGCTCCTCAACTGGCCAAACTTTTCATCCAACACATCTTCCGCCTGCACGGCTTGCCGCGGCATATTGTGTCTGATCGGGGGTTCAGTTCACCTCGAAGTTCTGGAGAGCCCTCTGCGGACTCCTCTGTGTGAAGTTGGACTTTTCCTCAGCCTACCATCCTCAGTCTAATGGTCAGGTCGAGAGGATCAATCAGATCTTGGAGAACTACCTACACCACTTCTTCTCCAAGCAGCATGATGACTGGGTGAAGCTGCTTCCGTGGGCTGAGTTCTCATATAATAATCACACCAGCGAGTCCACACGGAATACACCGTTTTTCATTGTCTACGGCCAACACCCACGAATTCCTCTCCTGGTGCCCGAAACGTCAGAGGTACAAGCGGCTGACTCTGCTTTTAGAGACTTCCTGCAGATCTGGCAGCAGACTCGATCCTCCATCCTACTGGCAGTCGACTGAATGAAACGGAAGGCTGACACAAGGAGAAGAGAACCTCCTCAATTTCTCCCTGGCACGAGGGTCTGGCTGTCCTCTCGGAATATCCGACTAAGGGTGACATCATACAAATTGGCTCCCAGGTTCCTCGAACCCTTCGAGATCCTACAGCAGATCAACCCCTTCGCCTACAAGCTTCGGCTGCCTCCTACACTCAAGATCCCCAACTCCTTCCATGTCTCTCTCCTGAAGACGGTGGTTCTGAACAGCTATACCAAGACTCCTAGCCCTGCGGTTGCCTCCAGTGGTCCTTCAGACACCTTTGAGGTTAAGGAGATCCGAGGAAGAACCTTTTATTTAGTAGATTGGAAGGGGTTTGGTGCAGAAGAGAGGTCCTGGGAGCCAGACAAGAATCTCAATGCTCCTACCCTCATTAAGCGGTTTCTCTCTTGTTCAAGAGGAGGGGGCGTAAGAGGGGGGATACTGTAACATCCGTGGTCACTGACCACGAACTCCTTCCCTCTAGTCGACGCCCTTCTCTCCAGAGATGTCAGCACATACAGCCTTCCTGTTCCACAGTGACCACCAGGGTGCGCTCGCGAGCTCAGTCCAGACTTAAGAAGCCAAAGCACACCCAGGTGGGAGATTGAGCTGATTGCTCCCAGAGCACCCTGGGCTATAAGAAGGGCTGTGCCCCTCCCTGCAATGCCTGAGCGTTGTTTGTCGTATCCAAAGTTTGTCTATGCAAATGGTCTCCTAGTTTTTTCCAGTTCCCAGTGTTCCCCGTACCTGTATCCTATATCTTGTGCTATCCTCGTCAAGTGCAGTGCTGAGCTGTAGTCGTGCTGTGCTGTATTTCACGCCTGTCCTGCTACTCCACGCCTGACGTCTACCTGCTGCCTAGTCCCAGCCGAGCCTGCCTTGCTACTGTCCAAGCTGCCACAGGTACACTATACGAACTATAGACTGTGACCTGCGCCCTGTTGGCCAGCTGCCATACCGTCAACCCAACGAGACACCCCATATGGAGGGCCCTCTTGACTAATAGAATTCAGAAGAGACTGTCCAAAGGTCGTCCCTTTCGAAATCCAAGTGTCCAACCTGTAATGGTTGACAAAAGGTATGATGCCAGCTCCAAGCTGCTGCTTTAAAAATTTGATTCAAGGGGATCAATCTTTTTTTGACCCAAGTAAAAACTGCCCTGGTAGTCAGGTGGCTCAGAACCCTGGAATTCATTAGATATTTTTATGGCCCCTTTACTCCATTTACCAATGGTTGTTTTGGAATTGTTTAAACCCTAGTTTTTCCCCTTACTTATAAATTCTCCTCTAGACAGGAAGATTTTTACAATGTCTATAATGTGTAACCTACATTCGTTCCTCCTCAGAGGAACGGTCAGGGTAATATACAGGAAGGGAGATGACCTGATTTGCATTGTAATATGGAGGCAACTTTGGGCAAAAAAATTTTGTTAAATACAGAAGGAAAACTCTGTCTGGAATAAATATCAAGTAAGGATCCTTACAGGAGAGGGCTTGAAGCTCACTGATTCTTCTGGCAGAAGTAATGGCCAGTAGAAAATAGACTTTGCTACATAATATTTAAAGTCAGACTCCAGCAGGGGCTCAAAGGGGGAAGGCATAACCCCCCTAAAACGAAAAGGTAGATCCCATGACAACACCTCTTTTAGTAGAGAAGGTCTCAACCTGGCTGAACATTTCAGAAATCAGTTTTTTAGGTGGATCTTGAGAAACTGGTTTAAAAGGCGACCTGTACTTTTAATTTCGACGGGCTTAGGCCTTTCTCAATTCCTTTTTGAAGGAAATTCAGGATAAAATTAATGGAAGGATTAGTTCCATCCTCTTCCTCTGTGGAACACCGGGCTAAACAAATATGTTTAATTCTAGCGTTTTTCAAGCGCGTGAATCTGATACGCTTGTGTGAATGTAGCATTAGTTTTAACAGCAGCACAAGATTCCCGTCCTAGCTAGATTACGTCTTTATAATAGACAGAGTGGGTAGCGGCCAATGCAGTCTATGGGGGAGTATTTACTTACTAGTTTAATTATTTATTAAAAATTCCATTTGTCCTACCAGCTAACAAGGGCAAAAACACCCATCATTGTGCTGTTGGTAGGATGACCTTTTTTACCTTACATTTAAATTCACTACTAACTGTTGTCATTAAAGTATATTAGCTTCTTATACAGGGCTCAAAATTCAAGCCATGTCATCACAAAAGCTTTGTTTTGTATATCATAAAATGCTGCATGTAAGAACATTAGGGCACACCTTTGGTACCACTCAGAAGTATGCTATTAAGCAATTACAGTGTAGTCTGCATCAAAGTCCCTGAAAAAGTGGAAGAAAACTTTTGCAAACCCGTTGCATAGAGTGGACCTTAGGGCTTATTCAAACTAACGGGATATACGTCCGTGCAATACGCGTGATTTTCACGCGCATCGCACGGACCTATATTAGTCTATGGGGCCGTGCAGACATGTTCATGATTTTTACGCAGCGTTGGTCCGCTGCGTAAAAGTCACGACATGTCCGTTCCTTGAGCGTTTTTCACGCATCACGCACCCATTGAAGTCAATGGGTGCGTGGAAACCACGCATGTCACACGGAAGCACTTACGTGCGAACAGCGTGATTCGCGCAACAGCTGTCAAAAGGATGAATGAAAACAGAAAAGCACACGTGCTTTTCTGTTTACAAACTTCCAAACGGAATATCATAATGATGGCGGCTGCGCGAAAACCACGCAGCCGCGCATCATATGATACTGCCACACGGAGCTGTCAAGTGCCTTTTGCGCAGGCAAAACGCCGTGTTTTTTGCGTGCGCAAAAGGCACACGCTCGTGTGAATCCAGCCTTAAAGGGGTTTTCCAATTTCTGACGTCCTCCGGATAGGTCATGTGTATATGATCGGTGCGTGTGCGACACCCAGACCCCGCACCGATCCGCCACTCCGGATGCCTCCGTGCACCGGATGTTTGGAACGGTATGCAGTAGTTAAAGCCGGAAGCAGATGGCTCCGACCACTGCATAGCGGCCATTCGGAAGAACTGCAGCTCTGCTCCTATTCACTTGAATAGGAGCCGAACTGCAGTACTGCTGCCGGGTCGCTATTCCTTGACCTGAGGCAACTGCTTCCGGCAATATCGTCCGGTGCCAGAAGGCACCTGGAGTGGTGGATCGGTGCGGGGTCCAGGTGTCGGATACACGACGATCATATACTGATAACCTATACGGTGCATAGGCCATCAGTTTTCAGAACTTGGAAAAGCCCTTTAGAAGCCAAGCTGTCTTTTTCTGACAACCACTATATGGTCATGGGAGTTGGAAAAAGTGGAGTGGGGGCTTCGAGAAATAGTTGTTCAAAATGAACGCATTCATTTTCACTTAAAGAGGACCTGTCATCTGACCACAAATCTGCAGTTGACATCTCAGTTAGGCTATGTTCACACTGAGTATTTTGCAGAGTTTTTTGACGCGGAAACCGCGTCGCAAAACTCGGCAAAAACGGCCCGAGAACGCCTCCCATTGATTTCAATGGGAGGCGTCGGCGTCTTTTTCCCGCGAGCAGTAAAACTGCCTCGCGGGAAAAAGAAGCGAAATGCCCTATCTTCGGGCGCTTCCGCCTCTGACCTCCCATTGACTTCAATGGGAGGCAGAGAAAGCGTATTTCGCGCTGTTTTATGCCCGCGGCGCTCAATGGCCGCGGGCAAAAAACGGCGCGAAAATCGCCGCGAAAATCGGCGTGCAGGGAGAGGAAAATCTGCCTCAAAGTTCCAAACGGAATTTTGAGGCAGATATTCCTCCCCCAAAATACTCCGTGTGAACATAGCAAGTGACTCACAGATTCTGATGTGTTAACCGCCCACTTGACAGTCAAAGGCCTCATTTGCATATCCGGTGCCAAAACTAACGGCACCTATATCTCAGCAACGGTGGGGGCAAGAATAAAAAAAAAAAGCAGCAGAATCTGTGAGGCGCCCGCAATCTAACTGAGATGTCAGCTTCAGTTTTTTGGGAACGTGACAGGTTCTCTTTAAGGCAAAAAACTGCCATAATTTGATTTGATACATTTTCATTGATAAATGTGCCCCAAAGTATTACAATTGTTTGTAATTATCATAATAATCGGATCACAAGCCGGATCTTCATTGTAGGAAATAAACACATTTAAGACTCGTATGCACTGTGCTATTACATTTCTGGTGTAATTTAAGCTGCAAAATATAAAAGTGGGACCAACAGCATCAAAAACAGCCAATCTTGGGTGGGTCAATGGTGCAGATTTGCACTGCACAAATCTTGCATATTTCATTAAAGGGGTTGTCTAAGGCTATGTTCACACGGGGTCTTTTGCCGAGTTTATTGACGCGGAAACCGCGTCGCAAAACTCGGCAGAAACTCCCCGAGAACGCCTCCCATTGATTTCAATGGGAGGCGTCGGCGTCTTTTTCCCGCGAGCAGTAAAACTGCCTCGCGGGAAAAAGAAGCGACATGCCCTATCTTCGGGCGCTTCCGCCTCCGACCTCCCATTGACTTCAATGGGAGGCAGGAGAAAGCGTGTTTTCTGCCCGCGGCGCTCAATGGCCGCGGGCGAAAAACGGCGCGATCATTGCTATTCACACGGAGTATTTTGGGGGAGGAATATCTGCCTCAAAATTCCGTTTGGAGCTTTGAGGCAGATATTCCTCCCCCAAAATACTCCGTGTGAACATAGCCTAAGAGTACAAAAAAAAAAAGAAAAATACTAGCAGCAGAAAAAGTAATTAGCCACTTAACATCCAAACCTTTTGTGGCCTTAATGACCAAGGATTATATTTTGTTTTTGCACTATCGCATTCCAAGTGTCCTAACTTTTTTTTCCCCGTCGCTATAGCCGTATAAGGGCTTTTTTTTTTGCGGGACGGGTTGTATTTTTTAATTGCACCATTTTTGGATGCATATAATATATTGATTACATTTAATAACATTTTATTAACTTTATTTTAGGAGGGAATTGAAAATAAACAGCTATTTCAGCTATTCCAGCAGTTTTTCCGTGTTTTAAATTTACGCCGTACACTATGCGGAGTAAATAACATGTTACCTTTATTCTATGGGTCGGCTCAATAACTAGGGATACCAAATATGTAAAGGTTTTATATGTTTTCCTAAGTTTGCACAATAAAAACCGTTTAAAAAAAATTACTTGTTTTTGAATCGCTGCATTCCAAGAGCCGTAACTTTTTGATTTTTCCATCAATGTTGCCATATGTAGGCTAAGTTTTTGTGGGACAGGGTGTAGTTTTCATTGGTACTATTTTGAGGTACATGGGATTTATTGATTAACTTTTGTTTTATTTCTTTTTTGCAGTTGTTTTTCGTGTTTTATTTGGACGCCATTCACCCGGTGGTTTAATTAATGTATTGACTTCATTGTTCAAGTCGATTGCAGTGATACCATATATGTGTATGTTTTATTTATTTTTTACTTTTTATAAATAAAACCACTTTTAATGGGAACAAAGTGGGTTCTATTTTATTTTTACTGTAATCTTTTTTGATTTTTTACTTTTTTGATCTAATTGTTTTAAAAAAATGTCTTAGTCCCACTAGGGGACTTCACTTTGTGATCTTCTGATCGCAGATATAATGCTTGGTATACTCAGTATACCAAAGCATTATTGCCGGTCAGTGTGAAACTGACAGGCAATCTATTAGGCCATGCCTCTGGCAGTTACTGAGGGCAGACCTGGGGGCCTTTGTTAGGACAATAACTTCCATGGACACCCATATGCGCACCGCAATCGCTTTGCGGGGGTGCCGATGGAGTGACAGAGGGAGCTCCCTCCCTCTGTCAAACAGCTTAGATGCCGTGGTAGCTATTGACCGTGGCATCTAAGGGGTTATACTGACGCAATCCGCGTTCTCTGTGTATAAGGCCTGATTTACACGAGCGTGTGCGTTTTGCGCGCGCAAAAAACGCTGCGTTTTGCGCGCACAAAAGGCACTTGGCAGCTCCGTGTGTCATCCGTGTATGATGCGCGGCTGCGTGATTTTCGCGCAGCCGCCATCATAGAGATGAGGCTAGTCGACGCCCGTCACTGTCCAAGGTGCTGAAAGAGCTAACTGATCGGCAGTAACTCTTTCAGCACCCTCGACAGTGAATGCCGAACACAATATACACCAACCTGTGAATAAAAAAAGACTTTCATACTTACCAAGAACTTCCTGCTTTCCCCAGTCCGGGCTCCCGGCCGTTGCCTTGGTGACGCGTCCCACTCTTGTCATCCGGCCCCACCTCCCAGGATGACGCCGCAGTCCATGAGACCGCTGCAGCCTGTGATTGGCTGCAGCCTGTGCTTGGCCTGTGATTGGCTGCAGCCTGTGCTTGGCCTGAGATTGGCTGCAGCTGTCACTTGGACTTAACTGTCATCCCGGGAGGTCGGACCGGAGTTATCGGTAAGTCAGAACGTCTTTTTTTTTTTACAGGTTCATGGATTTTCGGAGCGGAAGTCACTGTCCATGGTGCTGAACCAGTTTAACGCTTTCAGCACCGTGGACAGTGACTGTCTCCTGACGTCGCGTACCCGAACATTTTTTACCGGTTTCGGTCAAAACGAGTTTGGCCGAACCCGGTGAAGTTCGGTGCGCTCATCTCGAATTTGACACTCCGTTTGGATGTTTGTAAACAGAAAAGCACGTGGTGCTTTTCTGTTTACATTCAGGAGTTTGACAGCTCTTGCGCGAATCACGCAGTTCGCACGGAAGTGCTTCCGTGCGGCATGCGTGGTTTTCACGCACCCATTGACTTCAATGGGTGCGTGAGTGCGCGAAAAACGCACGATTATAGAACATGTCGTGAGTTTTTTTCTGCGCACACGCGCTGAGCGCAATTCACGCATCGTCTAAACTGCCCCATTGACTAATATAGGTGCGTACGACATGCGTGCAAAGCACGCGCGTCGCACGCGCGTATATTACGTTCGTGTAAATGAGGCCTAACAGTAGTGCTCTTTCGCTGATCTTGTCAGTACAGTGGCAGTACCCATGAGATCTGAGTGACGGATATATCCGTCACTCGTCATTAAGGGGTTAAGACAAACATAACCATAATTCACCAATGCCAGTCTTTGTTTAAATTCCAGCAGCGATGACGTACTGATACGTGACAACTGCAGCCTATCAATGTGCACATTTTCTGCTGATATTTATTTTTTTTACACTCTGGAAACAGTCCTTTACCTTATTTCAAAAACATCATGAAAGAATTTGACTTTCACATGCAAATTCAAAAGAATGTACATAATGTATTTAGTAAGAGAAATAAAATAGCTTTTACCGCTGTTACCTGCAGCTCCATGGTTTCTTCTTCAGCAGCAGATGCATGATACGAGAGGATCTGCAATACAAAGCACAAAAGTTAAAGACACGTTTACTAAGCTTAAAAAAATATTGCTAAAAAGATTGTGGCAACTGCTGTAGCTCAGAGTATTTAAGGGAACCAATCTGTAGCTTCTAAACTGTATGTAGGAGATGATCAATTACTAAGAGATCAAAGAAATACCAAACCTATGTCAACAGTACAAGTCTTTTGAGGACCAGGAAAGCTAGCATTTTTTTTTATAGTGTAAAGTCTTTTCTTCACAAGGAAAAGTTCTGCTCATTTCCTCTTCTGTGAACTTACTCTATCATGACCACCTGAAATAATAAAATGATTTCAAGCAGAAGTAAGTGGGCCAAATAATTTATGACTAGAGTAAAATATCACCAAGAAAGATATAGAAAACCTTTACCCAGGCAATTAACAGTTGCTAGCTACAATGGTATTTGACTTGCCCCTCTTGTGAGTAGCACAGACATATGAAATGTTAAATTTTGTGTAAACTTAATCTGAAAAATGTTTAGAATAAGAAATATTTTTTGGCAATTTCAGTTTAACAGTTTTTCGGGGTATTTTTCACCCTGAAAGGGATCCATGCAGTCTAATTCATAAAAGCTGCTCCTACAAGTTTAATATCAGGCATCAGAGAAAGTACCGGTAGTTTCTGTCGCAAACAACAGATGGGCGTCTGGAATATGTATTAAGGCCAATTTTCTAATGAGCAGAGCAAGAGAAGTGTAAATCCTTGAGGAGGGTGTTTGAAAGCTAGTGGTTGACAATAATTATTTAATGCTTGAACAAGATGTTAGAACCACATCGGGCTGCCAAGAAACAATCCTTTTATTGTGGACTCACCTCTAATGTCACCATCTGTTTGGCCATGGCTCTCTCTACAACTTCATACATCTGGGTGTTCTGGATCCCCAAGCCACAGAAAATTGCAAAGGCCTCCAGAAATTGCTCATCGTTTCGGTTGAAGGCCTTGATTTTGCCAGAGTTTTCTTCCACCTTGTTTATAAGTTGGCAGACTCCTATGATAAATATATCACTGGGGCCATTAATACATTCAGAAATGGTGCTTTGGAAATCAAATAAAAAATAAGAAGCATGGTTTGTCTGTAAATCACACAGATATGAATTAATATGTATTAGTTAATTAATCTGGCAGTTATTTGTGCTGTAATATTTGCCAAGCATGCAGGGATGAATTTCAAGAAGCAAGAAAACTTTGTATAAATAATCAGTTGTGATCAAGACATAGTCTTCTTGCAGCCTTATGATATCATCCGCTGATGGGTGGATTGTAATGGTGTCTAGTTGTTGTACATGTGTTAGCCAAGTGATATACTGGTAGTCAAGACCGTGGTCCCCATTGCACCTACATTTTATTATTTTTGTTTATTGTACACTGAGCTAAAAGACTAATGTACAGGCTAAGAAGAACATGGACTGTATCCCATTCCACAAAGCACAGTTTTTTATTTATAGCACTGTAAAGCTGGGTTCACACAGAGATTTTTCAAGGCGGAAATTCTGCCTCAAAAATTCCGTTTGGAAGTTTGAGGCAGATTTTCCTCTCCCTGCACGCCGATTTTCGCAGCGTTTTTCGCCCGGGGCCATTGAGCGCCGCGGGCATAAAACGCAGCGAAATACGCTTTCTCTGCCTCCCATTGATGCCAATGGGAGGTCAGAGGCGTAAACGCCCGAAGATAGGGCATGTCCCCTCTTTCTTCCGCAAGACAGTTTTACCACTCACGGAAAAAAGACGCCTCCGCCTCCCATTGAAATCAATGGGAGGCATATTCGGGCCGTTTTTGACGAGTTTTGCGGCGCGGTTTCCGCGTCGAAAAACTCTGTGTGAACCCAGCCTTAGGCTGAGTTCACACTGAGTTTTTTGCAGGAGAAACCGCCTCAAGATAGGTCATGTTGCTTCTATTTACCGCGAGGCGGTTTTTCCCTGTTGGTAAAAAACCGCCTCCGCCTCCCATATCAATGGGAGGCATTTTCGGCCGGTTTTTGACGAGTTTTGCGGAGCGGTTTCCGCTCAAAAAAACTCGTCAAAATACTCAGTGTGAACAGGGCCTTATACACCCCTGGGCTTCAAAGACAATGTAGCAGAGTAATTTTCATCTTAGTAAGTGATGGCACATCGCTAGGATATGCCATCAAGTTGAGAACAAAAGTGCTGTAGTGCTGATTTAGCGTTTTTTAGAGTAAATGGAACCGGCTGGAGTCCATGCACAGCTCAGTGGATGAAAGAGTCACCGTGCAGGGAAAACTTAGAAGGGGCTGTAGCGCTGATTCAGCACTGTGACCCCTTATTCTCAGGAACGGTGAGGATCTCAGAGGTTGGACCTCCACTGATCATAAAGTGATGGAATGTCCTAAGTATATGCCATCACTTTTTAAAATAGAAAAATCCCTTTGAAGCCTAATTTTTCTCCCTCAGACACACTAGAGCTCATTTTAAAGACAGCAAATTATGGTAAGTTTTGGGATGAGGAAATCCTAAATACTATGATGAGGAGGCACATACTAGAGTTATTTTTCCTATAGTAAAGGTGTATATATATCTATATATATATATATATATATATATATAATAGTAAAGTTATATAATATAGTATATAATATATGCTATAAATACAGCAGTAATCACAGAATCCACCCCTTCCCAAGCCAGTAGTGGGAGCAGCCCCCTCACCTAGTAGTTACAGTAGACACTTTCCCCCAAATTTCCTAAAACAAAAGGCCACTAAAGTGCACAGCAAAGTACACCAAACATAACTATGTTATATATGTCATATTTTCATACCCACTGTATTTTACTTTTTTTGACATTCAACACAAAAGAAAATTCATTTGCAAAAATACAGATATAAGATATAAGCACCTATTACTTTATTCTTCTTTTCATTCTTAATTGGTGTGCAGAGCAGACTTTGAATTTCCTTGCTGTTATTTTCTTCATTTTCATTCTGTCAAGAAAAGTTGTATTGTCAGGCTATAGGATGCCATTCATCCAGAATAACACAGAATATACATACAATAATGTAATCTATAAAAATTCAGTCATAGTCTTAGCAGCAAAAAGAAGCAATGTGTAGAGGAAAACATTTTATTGTTATTAATTTGCAATAGCCAACCTGCAAGCCACTTTTATTGAGTAATACGGTTGCAATTAAAGAGTTGGTACATAGTTGGTAAAGAAAAGACAATATAATTACGAACAAGGGGAAAGAACAGCCAGAAGAGGTCCATGCTACAATTACCAGATAGATGGACTACATACATTGGACTACATACATGCTAGCTATACATTGAAGAGATCTATAAAATGATGTATTACTGGATCTCATTGGTAAAAAATAAGCATGACTCACAAACACTTCAGCATGGTAATAGGAAAATATCAACCCTGGTGGAACCCTTAAACTTTTTTTTGCCTAAATTTTCATTCCACTGAAATTTTCTTTATGATATTTGTTACTACTAGGTCCTGTCCACACAGAGGTTTTTTTACGCAGAAACCGCCTCGGAAAACGCGCCAAAAAAGCCTCCCATTGATTTCAATGGGAGGCGGAGGAGTTTTTTTTCCCGCGAGTGGAAAAACCGTCTCGCGGGAAAAAGAAGTGACATGCCCTATCTTCAGGCGTTTACGTCTCTGACCTCCAATTGACATCAATGGGAGGCAGAAAAAGCGTTTTTGCCCGCGGCACTCAATGGCCACGGGAGAAAAACGGCATGATAAACGCGGCAAACAGCGTGCAGGCAGATCAAAATCTGCCTCAAAATTCAAGACGGAATTTTGAGGCAGAATTTTCTGCCTGCAAAAAATTTAGTATGAACAGGGCCCTACAGGTTTTCCTGCAACTGTCTTATAATGTAAGCTCAAAAATCAATCAAATGATACCAGATAAGAGTTCCTGTCAATCTGGCAATTTCTTTTCTTCCGGTAACAGAATATTGCATCAGGAAGACAACATGTCAATGAGATTTACATAAATGTTAAAGATATCTTTAAAATCTTCTAGAAATATTTAACATACTTGAATAATGTATTATACTATACTTGAGGGATATCTGGCAAGCAGAAGGCGTTACAGCACATTTCTTCCTAAAAAGATTTTATGTGGCTGTTTGCGCTATCTTTGCATAAAAGCCTCTTGATTTTGAAAGATGACAAACTCTAATGGCAGACATTGTAGCACCTATAGGAGTCGTCAGATAGTATTTTACATAGGTAGGAATCTTTGAAAAAGGTTTGTCCAGCACTCTCTCTGATAAAATCCCAATTTTTAATTCATAATATTAAAACAAAGTAAAAACAATCCCGGGGTGGATGCTTACGCGTTTCGAACTGCTAATGTTCTTAATCACAGCTCGTATGCTGGCAGCTATGATTAAGAGCCTTAGCGGTTCGAAATGCGTAAGCGTCCTCCCTGGGATTGTATTTACTTTGTTTTAATATTATGAATGAAAAATTAGGATTTTTACTTTTGCATCTGTTGCCGACGGAGACGTTTTTCACGTCTACGAAGACCAACAAGACTCCAGCCTGGTACAAGATATATCTGAGGGTATGGTGAGCGGACCAATGCTTTTATTTTTCCTTTTTTTATATACCCGGATTAATATATACGTCAGCATTGTTATAGAATGTAAATTTTCATCATTATCTGTGAAGAGCCTAGAATAACATAAAAAACATCCAAATGGAATATTTCAAATAGTTTAAACATGACCAGAACTCTATTTCCAACTATTTATTGGGCTTATAGGAGAAAATGCTAGCATCCTTAAAGAGGCTCTGTCACCAGATTTTGCAACCCCTATCTGCTATTGCAGCAGATAGGCGCTGCAATGTAGATTACAGTAACGTTTTTATTTTTAAAAAACGAGCATTTTTGGCCAAGTTATGACCATTTTCGTATTTATGCAAATGAGGCTTGCAAAAGTACAACTGGGCGTGTTGAAAAGTAAAAGTACAACTGGGCGTGTATTATGTGCGTACATCGGGGCGTGTTTACTACTTTTACTAGCTGGGCGTTGTGCATAGAAGTATCATCCACTTCTCTTCAGAACGCCCAGCTTCTGGCAGTGCAGACACAGCCGTGTTCTCCAGAGATCACGCTGTGTCGTCACTCACAGGTCCTGCATCGTGTCAGACGAGCGAGGACACATCGACACCAGAGGCTACAGATGATTCTGCAGCAGCATCGGCGTTTGCAGGTAAGTCGATGTAGCTACTTACCTGCAAATGCTGATGCTGCTGCAGAATCAACTGTAGCCTCTGGTGCCGACACGATGCAGGACCTGTGAGTGACGTCACAGATCTGCACTGCCAGAAGCTGGGCGTTCTGAAGAGAAGTGGATGATACTTCTCATCAGAAAGCCCAGCTAGTAAAAGTAGTAAACACGCCCCGATGTACGCACATAATACACGCCCCGATGTACGCACATAATACACGCCCAGTTGTACTTTTACTTTTCAACACGCCCAGTTGTACTTTTGCAAGCCTCATTTGCATAAATACGAAAATAGTCATAACTTGGCCAAAAATGCTCGTTTTTTAAAAATAAAAACGTTACTCTTATCTACATTGCAGCGCCGATCTGCTGCAATAGCAGATAGGGGTTGCAAAATCTGGTGACAGAGCCTCTTTAAGCACAACATTCTGAATGAAATCATAAATCTGTATAAAACTCTCCTAACGCAACGCATACTGTTGACGTGGCTTTTTTGTTTTCTTTGTTATTGCAGATTCTTGCAGACACCCACCACTAACATGACAAAGGAAGTCCTACATCCGGTCCTGTGTAGGGTGTCTAGGGGTTGAAAATATTGTTCATCTTGAAAAACTGACTAAATCAGATGCTCCCAGTCAGAACAAACGTTTCAATATCAACAGAATGGAAAGTTATTTAATGTTTATACAATTATGCACAACTAAATTTAGCCGTCATTATTTAATTTGCAAGGCTGCTTGGATTTAGGACAAAACAATCTGCTAGGGATTTAGGTTTGTCCAAAAAGTACTTTCCCTAGTTGAGTAGTTTTAATTGTTATAGTTCAAAACAGTAAATTCAATGTACAGTTAGGCCTCATGCACACAAACGTAAAAACGCCCGTAATTACGAGCCCATGGACTTCTATTGGCCACGGGTACCTTCCCGTTTGATTACGTGCAGTTGAAAAATATGGAACATGTCCTATTTCAGGCCGTAATAACGGCACGGACAGGCCCATAGAAGTCTATGGGGCTCCCGTAATTTTCGGGTGGCTACGTGTGTGCACCCGTAATTACGGGAGCATTGCTAGGCGACGTAAGGGGATAGTCACTGTCCAGAGTGCTGAAAGAGTTAACTGATCGGCAGTAACTCTTTCAGCACCCGCGAAAGTGACTACCGCTGGAGTTAATTATATTAGGCCCCATGCACAAGAACGTGCTTTTGCGGCCGCAATTCCCCCGAAAATCCACGTGAGAATTGCGGCCCCATTGATTTCTATGGGGCCATGCACACGACCGTAGTTTTTACGGACCGTGCATGGCCCGGGAGCCCGCACCGCAGAAAGAACGGACCTGTCTTATTACGGCCGTCTTCTGTGGTCCGGGCTCATTGAAAATAATGTCCCGCGATTTTCGGGCGGCTCACGGCTGACAGTCCGCAGCCGGCCGACCCGAAAATCACGGCCGTGCACATGGCTACGATCGTGTGCATGAGGCCTTAAAAGTTAACTTACCTGCTTCTTCCTCCAGTCCGGCCTCCCGGGATGACGTTTCATCCCATGTGACCGCTGCAGCCAATAACAGGCTGCAGCGGTCACATGGACTGCCGCGTCATCCAGGGAGGTCGGACTGGATGTCAAAAGAGGCACGCGTCACCAAGACAACGGTACATATGAACTTCTTTTACTTTTGAATCGCTGCGGAAACTCTGCCCGAGAGGGCTGCCCCTTGTCTCTTTCCAGCACTGATAGAGAGAAGGGGCTGCCGATTAGTGCAGAGAAAACGGGTCAGTGAATACGGCTGACACCGGACCCGTATTTACGGGTACGGGTACGTAAATACTGGTGGAATACGGGTCGAATACTTGTGACAAAGGACCCGTATTTACGGGAGGAAAAAAATAAGTTTTCTGTGCATGAGGCCTACTGAAATAGCGAACACTAGCACCAGATAACCTTTATCACACTACGAAGTATTCTCCACCACAACACATGCTAACCACCACCAACAATAGCACTAAAGTGACATACATTTATAATAAACGATACATCTATTCTTTGGTGTATGTTACCGTCTGGTATATTCTTTTAAAAGTGCTACTGACAATGCAAATTCTGTGACCACTCTCAACTCAAGAGATTATTTGTAATTTATAGGAGATCCATCATACATATCCTGACCACAGGTGCCGCAATTCTATCTTTTGATCTTGCAGATCATGTTTGGTCGAAGTGAACAAAAATGTCAGGTGGCTGTTAGAACAAATTTAGGACCACCGTGTGTGATCAACTATACCCAAAAAGAATTCTCTAAAGATAGAAAACTACTTCCAGGCATGACTTCCCTAGTCTATGTCTGCTATTTTTCACAACGTTCAATTTGCAATAAGCTATCTGGCAAAGGGACTAACTTTTGTCAAAGTGATAAAAGATAGCAACTGTCTAAATCTCTTGACACCGTCTTTTCTCAGTATCTGTTTATATAGCTGCTTCCTGTGGAAAACCCAGAAAATGTAGAAAACATACGAATGGAATATATTTTAAATAGGTGAAACAAGCGTAGAACGGGGGACTGGATTTTGTATTATTATAATAATTAATAAGGCTCAGTTTTACATTGATCTAGGATAGCCAGAATAGAGCAGCATGCAGCATTATTATATGTAGTAAGAAAAAAAATGTAAGGCCTGACAGAATTATTATACAGGAAATAAATGGATCATGATCAGAGCCTTTGAATAACATTGCTAATGCTCAGTATCAGTGAAAGTAAATCAAAGTATTTGCAAAATTATTAAACTTATTTTATATATATATATATATATATATATATATATACATACACACACATATATATATATATATATATATATATACACATACACACGCATGCATACATACACACATATATATATATATATATATATATACACACACACACACACACTATAAAATGGCGCCAGATGTCAATATATGTGTTCAAGTCATAATGTATAATCTAATTATGTTTGTGAGTCTATAAAACATCCATCTATTTATAAATACAGCAATAAAATTACCTCTACATTTAATTTTCCTTTTCCCCATTCACTCAATTGCAGGGAATGTAGCAACTCTATTTTACTACAGCAATTATTCATTTTTTAATACTTTTAATAAATGTAATATTAATTTTGCTGTTGCAATAAATGTTGAATTTTAATTTTACTTACTGTCCATGAAAATCTTGTATCCTTACTCACATTCGGTATGTTCAGTGCTTCCATGGTGTTAGCCACATACTGGGCATACATATAATTAAATTGGCTTACATCATAATCTCTGTATAAAAAAAATATATATAATTAGTTAATATTGGTAAAGAACACGCAATAGAAAATAAAAGACTAAAAGTCCTGAACTTCAATACAGACTAGAACCAGTCCTTGATTTGTACCCCTTCCCCCTGCTTGCATTCTGGGCCCTAATGACCAAGCCATTATTTAGGTTTTTCCATCGTTACATTCGAAGAGCTATAACTTTTTTATTTTTGTGTCGACATCGCTGTATAAGGTCTTGTTTTTTGCAGGAGAAGTTGTATTTTTTAATAGCACCATTTTGGGGTACATATAATTTATTTATTAACTTTTATTAACTTTTTTGGGGGGGATAGAAGAAAACGTGAAATTTCGCCACTCTTTTTTTGCGTCCTAAATCTACGTCGTTTACCGTGTGGTATAAATAACACAATAACTTTATTCAACGGGTTGTTACGATTGCAAAGATACCAAATTTGTATAGATTTTGTATGTTTCTACTACACAGTAGAAACACTTTTTTTTTCAAAATTATTTGTTTTTGTGTCTCCATATTTGAAGAGCCATAACTTTCTTATTGTTCCGCCGATGCAGTTGTATGAGGGCTTTTTTTTTTGCGAGACGACTTGTAGTTTTTATTGGTACCATTTGAGAGTAGATGTGATCACTTTTTATCACATTTTTTTAAAGTCCGAATTAACAGAAAACAGCAATTTTTCCATTGTCTGTTATTGAATTTTTTACGGCGTTCACCGTGCGGGTTAAATAATGTAACAGCTTTATAGTCGGGGTCGTTACGGACGCGGCGATACCAAATATGTGTAACTTTTTTGCTTTATTGTGTTTTTTGTAATAGTAAAGCATTTTGTAAGGGGACAAAGTGGGTTTTTCATTTATTTATTTTTTCACATTTTTTTTAATTAACTTTATTCAACTTTTTTTTGTCACTTTTTTACTAGTCACTAGGGGACTTTAATATGCGATCATCCGATCGCTTTTATAATACACTGCAATACTTTTGTATTGCAGTGTATTACTGCCTGTCCGTTTAAAACAGACAGGTATCTGCTAGGACATGACTCTGGCATGACCTAACAGGCATTTACTACAGGCAGACCTGGGGGCATTTATTAGGCCCCCGGCTGCCATCGGAGACATAGACACTCGGCAATCTTATCGCCGGGTGTCAGTGGGATGAGAGGGAGCTCCCTCCCTCTCTCCAAACCAACTCAGATGCGGCGCCCGCTATTGAGCACCGCATCTGAGGGGTTAAACGGGTGAGATCGATACTAATATCGATCTCACACGTTCGAGCAGGGATGTCCCCAGCCCTCAGCTACCTCTGGCAGCTGAGAGCAGGGAGATTTAACGGCTCCCTGCTCTGTTTACTTTCTTCTGATGCAGCGCCGTGAAAAGGCTATTGCATCAGAATAAAGCCCACTAAGGACCGCCGTGAAAAGGCTTATCGGCGGTCATTAATGGGTTAAGCAATGCGATTTAAATGCGAAGGTCAATAGCGACTGCCACATTTAAGTGGTTTACAGAGGGAGGGGGCACCTATCCCCCCGTGCCGATGGTTGCTATGGAAACCAGGAAGCCTAGCAACGGCTTCCTGGTTGGCCAGGTACAGGCAGGACCTAATAGGCTGTCAGTCGAAGAATCACAGTTACAATACACTACACATGTACGACAAAATGAAACAAATTAAAATTACAGCTCATTCCACAAAAACCAAGCCCTCACACAGCTCCATCAACGGAAAAAGAAAACGTTACAACTCTCTGAACGCAATGATGCAAAATGATGGCCCAGACAAATTTTTTAGGTCCAGTAGTTTTTCACTAAAAACCCCACATTATCATTTGCTAGTCCCCACAGGTGGGCCCTGTAGATGCAGCGGAGATGAGGACACTTTAGGGCCTTGTGCTGCTAATAGGGCTAGTGAAGAAGTCAAAGATTTGGCAATACTGGAGCGCAGACATTTTGTACAAAACCCCAGATTTATTACATAGAAGTGTCCCATGGTACGTAAAGCTGGCCGTGCAAATAGTAAAGATGGCATTGTATAACGTTTACTTGCTATCCCGATGTACAGGTCAGTTGGGAACATTCCTTCAGTTTTAAGAGGTGATTAATTATGAAGGCCCTAATGTTTGGAAACCGGGGAGGGCCCAAGCACATCTGCCCCAAAACGTCATCATCTCCTCTGGAAGCGAGGCTGCCTTATGACAGGGTAACACTTTCTCAGCGAAGTTCTCCAAACTGCAAACAATGGAAGGGCCCAAAAAAAGTGCAGTGTGTTTCAAAAAGGGTATAAGAAAGGACAACATTTATCAGTGTGACCCCTGCCCGAAAAAACCTGGTCTGCGAATATAGGATTGGTTCAAATTGTACCACACCAATCCATGGATTATTAATTTTAATATTCATTCACCCCATCATTACATCATGCTATTATGCCCTGATGTACTCCGCGCGGCTTACATATACCCTGATGTACTCCGCACAGCTTACATATGTCCCACATTATAAGCTGAAATACCAGTAAAACCCCCCAAAAAAACTACTATCAAGAACAATATGTGCTCCAAAAGACAAATGGCCGTGCTCCCAAACAGCAGTTTATGACCATATATGCGGTATTACTGTACTCTGGAGAACCCGCTTAACAATTAATGGGGTGTATGTCTCCAGTGGCACAAGCTGAGCACAACATATTAGGCACTGAAATGGCATATATGTGGAAAAATTGCATATATGTGGAAAAATGGCAATATTCAATCTGCAACATCTATTGTGTAGTAATTTCTGCAAAACACTTGCGGGGTCAAAATGCTCACTACTGGGGTAATTTTTCGGGGTTGTCCACTGTACTGGTACCTCAGCACTATGCATCATGGTGTCCGAAAACTAATCTTGTAAAATCTCAACTCCAAAAACCAAATGGCGCTCCTTCCCTTTAGAGCCTTGCTGTGTGTCCAAATAGCAATTTACGACCACGTATGGGATACTGCCTTACTCATGAGCAATTGCGTAACAAAATTTGGGATGTCTTTTCTCCTGTATTCCTTGTAAAAATTAAAATGTTGAGCTAAAACAACATTATTGGAAATATGTAGATTTATATTTTCATGGCCAAATTCTAATAAAATCTTTTAAAACACCTGTGGGGTCAAAATATTCACTACACCCCTATTTTAATTCCTCGACGGGTAAAGTCTCAAAAATGGGGTCCCATCTGGGGAATTTCTAGTGTACAGGTAACTTAGGAAGTTTTGCAAATGCGACATGGCACCCAGAAACCAACTCCGCAAAATGTGAACTCAAAAAGCCAAATGGCGCTCTTTCCCTTCAGAGCCCTGCCATGGGCCCAACCAGAAGTTTGCAATCACATATGGGGTATTGCTGAACGTTGAGGTGCTTTTCTCCTATAGTCCTTGTAAAAATGTAAAATTTTGAGCGAGAACGAAATCTTATTGGGGAAAAAAAAATTTACATTTTTTTTTATTTTTACGTCTCAATTCTAAA
Organism: Rhinoderma darwinii; assembly: GCF_050947455.1. Classification (NCBI taxonomy): domain Eukaryota; kingdom Metazoa; phylum Chordata; class Amphibia; order Anura; family Rhinodermatidae; genus Rhinoderma; species Rhinoderma darwinii. The sequence goes on from NC_134687.1 coordinate 171,287,791, forward strand.
AAAATCAGCAAAAACCTGTGGGGTCAAAATGCTCACTACACCCCTAGATTAATTCCCCAAGGGGTGTAGTTTACCAAATAGAGTCACCTTTCAGGGGTTTTTACTGTAATGGTACCGCAGGGGCTCTGTAAATGCAACTTGGCGCCCAGGAATTAATCCAAATTGAGTCAGCTCCTAGTGGCAGCTACAGTGGTGCGATCTACAAGGGAGGGGTGGTGCGATTTACAAGGGGTGGGGGGTGCGCTCTACAAGAGAGGCGGGTGGTGCTGCAACCTGCAGGGGGTGGGGGTGTGAGCTACAAGGAAGGAAGGGGTGCTGCGATCTACATATGGGGGTGAGATCTACATGAGGTCGTGCTATCTCCAAGGGAGATGGTAGTGCTGCGATCTACAAGGTGGGATACGATCTACATAGGGGTGGGGGTACTATCTGCAAGTGGGTGTGGCACAGTCTACATGGGCACTGTGGCACTATATTGGGGGTAGCACTATGTGGGATTTTTGACTGTATGTGGGCACTATCACTACATGTGGGCACTGTGCCACTGACTATATGTGGGCACTATGTCACTATATGTGGGCACTGTGGCATGGTCACTATATGTGGGCACTGGGGCACTATCTATCCTGACAAATGAAATCCATCTTTTTTTTTTTTTTAACGCCCATGAAGGACGGATTGGAAATGGATGAGAATTTGGAGACACTGATGCAAAATGGACATGAAAAACTGACAATTGATCAGTTTTTAATGCCCATCTTTTTTTCACTGTCGTGTGATTGTGGCCTAAATGACTGATGCCAGGAATCCCGTTCACATGTACCGTTATTGGGCCGCGAAATCCAGCTGACACACAGACCATTTTTCACGGTCCAATCACGGTCGTGTGAATCCGGCACTGTCGGAGACCGGCAGAGGTGGTGACGGGTAGAGAGGGATGTTAGTGCACGGAGCGCATCATTGATTATAGATTCTGTTAACCTGTTCCCTGCGGGGGAACACAGAAGTTATAATCCACTAGATAGACATTTTTCCACTTGTATTTATGAGAAAATAAGGTATATGCAGAGGTTAAAAGTTGTGAAGTTACGTACAATATTTATAGCAATATATGTTAAAGTTATTTATATAAAGAAAATTTATTAAATTATCTCTTGGTATTACTGTTAAATAAACAGAAAAAAAAGAAGAAAATCGAGATTCAAATCGAAAATCGCTCAAAGTGTTGAAAAAAATCTAGATTACATTTTTGGGCAAAAAAATCATCCAGCCCTAAATCCACTAGGTGCTCCTTTGTTCTTGAGACCTGTGCTTCAGTCCATTCGCACACTAGGGCCAAATGTGGGATATTTCTAAAAACTGCTGAATCTGGGCAATAAATATTGAGTTGTGGTTTTCTGTTAACACTTGCTGTGTTACAGAAAAAAAATTGATTCAAATTGAATTTCTGGGGGCGTGACCGGATGTCGATGGAGTAGGACGCACGGTTCAGAGCTCCTCCACTAACCACCCTATTAACTGCGGTAGATCTTGGATTTAGCCTCCCAATACACCCGCAAGATGGTGAAACGTGTGCCCAAGAAGCCAGAGAATAAACTGGCACCCTCCCGCGTGCCAAATTCCGGCATTCTGGACGCATTCCTCCGCGCAGACCCACAGGTGGAACAAGCGCCATTACTGGCGCCTTCCCTAGACACAGCATCACAGGCTTCCTGGTGCCCATTGGAATCCCTGGAGGGAGACCCACTTGCCGATCAGGTACGGTCCCTGACACCGGAGCTACCTGGCTCTATACCCGCTGTACAACGCCATGACCTGGGTCGGGAAGACGGTCACGTGGACGACAGCCCGCCATCTTTGGATACCTCTTCACCGCACCCAGAGGGACCGCAAGCTTTCCTGACGAGTGCCTCTCCACAACATAATGGCTCACAGGTTGGTGACCTACCTTTCACCCTAGAGAATTTCCCACTCTTGCCCAAAGCTCCGAGGCCTCTGAGGAACGAGATCCCCTCCTTCTCGAAACGTTCTAGGGACCAGAGAAGAGGGACACGTGACGCGGAGTTGGAAGCTCCCTCCATTTTGACACGGCCACCCTCCTGTGACCGAGGCTTGGACTCCCAGGCAGGGCTTTCATCCTCTGACTCTGAGTGCCCCACTCCTAAAAGGTCAGACTGGCATACCATCCTCTGCCAGCTTCCTACTAGAGAGGACTTCAAGGTTCTCATAGCAGAGGTAAAAGATACCTGTAGTGCCGCCATTGCAGCTATACAGCAGGACATACAGTATGTCACCAATAGAGTGGAGACGTTGGAGGATGATCACGACTCCACCCGCCAATATATTTCCCAACTGCAATCCACGGTAGTGGCCCAAAACACGGCTCCACCGATTACCATAACCACCTGGAAGATCTTGACAATAGGGTTAGACGCCATAACATTAGGATCAGGGGTGTACCTGAACCTAAACAAGACGAAAATGTGAAACTAATTCTGACGACCATTTTTAACAAAGTCATAGGCGCAGCTGTGGACCATCCTATTAAATTAGACAGAGCTCACAGAGCCCTGCAGCCAAAAGGGGCTACCACCCTACCAAGAGATATCATCTGCTGTGTCACAGACTTTGAGCTGAAGGAAAACATTATGGCCAAGGCCAGAACCCAACGGGCCATTGAATATGGAAATGCTACGATTCAACTACTACCTGACCTATCTTGAATTACACTACATAAGCGGAGACAACTGCGCCCGCTGCTCTCCATCCTGAGAGATGCCAACATCCTGTACCGCTGGGGACTCCCTTTCAGCCTTACAGCCAGAAGAGATGGACGCTCTGCAGTCCTCAGGTCACCTATGGATGTACAAGCCTTCTGTGCCATACTGGATATTCCATCACCGAAATTACCTAGTTGGGATCTCGTTCTACCCCCTCCGCCTCCCCCACCCGTCTGGCACAAAGTCCCGCAAAAAAAGAAACCCACCACGCTGAGGGACCCTATTCTCGACAGAGGTCGCAAGTCTCCGACCCGGAGATAAAAGAGCTTGTTGCGGGAGGCTGCTACTCGTAAATGCACTGCCTAGTGCACAGACCGCATTGAACTTTTTCTCTATTCCTATGTTATGTGTTATTTTCTTTTAACTTCTATTACACCCATATAGGTGGTGGTGGGGGGCTACCAGACCAAGTCATCAGATTTGGCTGATCCTGGAGCAAAAGTTGCTAAGGTGGGCTCCGGCTGCGTCGGCTTCTAGGGGCACTTATCCCCTACAGAGACGATTCATTTTCCTAGTGCATCTTATGCACCTAGTGTTTTCACAGTTCGTTACGCATAAGAACCGATTGAATTTTTATGTCTCCATATGGAAGGTACTTTCCATTCATAGTCATTTAAATGACTTGATAATGCAATGTCACTGTATATGTTTATTGCTATTACCTTACGTGTTTTTATGTCTATGTCTCCCCTATCCCTCCCCTTCTTTCCTTGGATTCTGGTCTTCTACTAGGAGATATCTTCGGGAGCATGGCACCGGAGAGATGGAGAAGAAATGCAGTCTCTTACTGTCCCGCTATAGATGCAGGTTGGGCCCTTCTTGGGAGTTTATATTCATGTTTGATTTGCTGCCTCTGGATCTGTCATGGCGCGTATAGTTTCTTTGAATGTTAAGGGCCTAAACTCTAATGTCAAGCAGAGATTAGCGCTTAGAGAACTAAAATGCTTGAAAGCGGATATTGCATTTCTCCAGGAAATGCATCGTGACAGATCTGGCTCCTTTAAATTTGCTATGCCCCACTTTCCTATGGTATACACGGCTACGCAAAATAAGAAAAAAGCGGGAGTTGCAATTCTGGTCTCTAGAGACTGTCCGCTGCAAGTCAGTAAGTCCATTGTGGACCCAATGGGTCGGTATATTATCCTGGTGGGGACAATGAAGGGTGTTCCTCTAACGCTATGTAATATATATGCTCCAAATACCTTGCAGGTCCCTTTTCTGGAGAAAGTGTTTGCCAAACTCTCGCGCCTCCCGTCCAACACTCTCATCATAGGTGGGGACTTTAATCTCCCCCTGTCCGACGTGATGGACAGACAATCCCTCACTACGCCCACGCCATCATCAGACCTACGCAGACATACCTTAGCCTTTCGTCGCCTGATCCGTAAATATAATCTATATGACCTATGGAGGTTTTCTAACCCTTCGGCTAAACAATACACCTTCTATTCCCACCCGCACAACACTCATACACGGATAGATCTATTTTTGGGTAACATACCGGGCCTACGCTCTACATCCTCGGCGGACATTGGCCTTATCACATGGTCGGACCATGCACCGATTTTGCTTGACCTCCGTTCAGATTTACGGACTACAAGGCAATGCCACTGGAGACTAAATGAAAGGCTGCTTAAATACCCGATACATAGGGATGCTCTTAAGAATCACATTGACTCATATTTTACCCTTAACAAGAACTCAGTCCCTACGTTATCTACAATATGGGAAGCCCATAAAGCAGTTCTCCGGGGGCATTGTATCTCCATTTCTTCTCGTCTCAAACGGGACACGAAACAACAACAGGTAGACTTGACAGCGACTCCTACCACCCTAGAACGTAGAATGGCCATATCTCCCTCTACATCCACTCTCCATCGGATTGTTGAGGCGCAGAGTAAATTGAAGGATCTCTCTATAGCCAAGGTGGAACGATTATTATTATACACTAAACAGAAGTACTACGAGCGGGGGAATAAGGCACACTCACTACTGGCAGTGCAATTACGTAACAATCAACTACATTTTACCCCATCGGTGCTTAAAGATGCACAAGGTCAGTTGCTCTTTGACCCTAACCAACAGGCCAATCTATTCCACCAATATTATACAAAGTTGTATTCCCTCCCGTCTCAACTCCCTACCAACCCAACTGCCCAAACCCAATGCCTCGCGGAATATCTAAAATCCTGCTCTCTCCCCACTCTTACAACACTGGATATCGACATGCTCAATGCACCCATCTCGTTAGATGAGTTACAGGACACGATCAAAGAGCTCCCTAATGGTAAATCCCCGGGTCCTGATGGCTTCTCTTATCTCTATTACAAAGTCTTTCAGGATTCTCTAACTCCACACATGATAGATCTCTTTAATTCCTTCCTGTCGGAGGAGCAGATACCCTCCTCAATGCTTCATTCTTTTATCACGGTTATTCCTAAGCCGGGGAAGGACCACTCTGATTGTTCTAACTATAGACCGATATCGCTGCTGAATGCAGACTTAAAAATATTCACCAAGATTCTGGCCAATAGGCTGGGCTCCCTTCTACCCGGGTTGATCCAAAAAGACTAAGTGGGATTTGTCATGCATAGACAGGCGCGAGATAACACTAGAAGAACTATAGATCTGATAGATGTTATCAATAAATCAGAAACATCGGGCCTACTCTTAAGTCTAGACGCTGTGAAAGCATTTGATCGGTTGGATTGGTTCTTCTTCTTCGCCACCCTAGCGACGATCGGTATTTCTGGCCCTTTTCTTCACGCGATACGTGCATTATACTCCTCCCCGAACGCAACGGTAAAATTGCCACATGCTACATCTCAAAGCCTTTCTATCTTCAATGGTACCCGTCAAGGGTGCTCACTCTCTCCCCTCCTTTTTGTGCTATGCGTAGAGCCACTGGCTTCCTGTATCAGGAGAAATCCGGACATTCAAGGTATCATGGCAAGAGATAGGGAATTTAAAATATCCCTCTTCGCCGATGATGTCCTCCTGACTCTGCACAATCCACAAATCTCCTTGCCCAATCTGCATTCGGTCCTAAAAGAATATAGTCGCCATTCGGGTTTTAAGATCAACAACTCTAAGACAGAAGCCTTACCGATTAATCTGGCCCTGTCGCTTATATCGACCCTGCAGTCCTCCTTTAAATATACTTGGAAGACGGAAACAATAAAATACTTGATTTCTAGTTCATATTCCTCCCTGTATAAACATAACTATGCCCCCTTCTTTCAAGAAATAAATAAACTCATATCTAGATGGTCTGTTCTGCCCTTGTCTTTTTTCGGCAGAGTATCGGCGGTTAAAATGACTATTCTACCAAAATATCTATACCTTTTGGAAACCCTTCCGGTACCTATACCTCGAAAGGACATGTGCAAATTTCAAACGACTCTTTTGAAGTACATTTGGGCGGGTAGACGGCATAGAATCCCAAGCTCAGTCATGCTCTCATCTGTTATGTCGGGTGGCTTAGCTGTCCCAGATGTTTACCGGTATTACCTGGCGGTACATTTGCGAAGGATCCCATGCTGGACCTCACTAAGGGCATACAATAAATGGACTGAGATTGAGAAACTGTGGATCGCACCTACACACCCGAATGCTTTGTTGTGGTCTGGAACGGCAGACACCCTGACGACCCCCCTCCTACACTTAATGACGTTCACTAGGAATATTTGGAGGATATCTAAAGCGAAGTATGCATTGTCTTCCTTAAAATCTCTAATGACACCCTTCCTATATAATCCCTCCTTACCTGTGAGCCTTACTACAAAAATGTCCCAACCGTGGTCGAGAGCCGGTTTATTTTACTTTGCTGACATTGTAGACCCCTGTCAACGAACGATTTTACAGTTTCCGACGTTGCAAGCTAAATACAACTTACCAGAAAACTCCTACTTTAGTTATATGCAAATCACACATTTTGCCAACTCTATGCGAGCGGAAACGTGTTTTTCTAAACCCACAGCCTTTGAAATGCTCTGTAAAATGACTGTCTCCACTAGGGGTTTAATATCTGGGATATATGCTATCCTCGCTAATTCGCCTCTTCAGGAGACGGCCAGACATGGCTATATGGTTAGGTGGGAGGCGTACCTGGGTAGGGAGCTCCCCATGTCGCTGGGGGCAGCGAAATCATCCCTATGTCCTGCTGATAAAGAAAACCAATATAAAATTTTGATGCATTGGTACCACACTCCGGAATTCTTCCATCGCATTTTCCCTTTGGTATCGGATAGGTGTTGGAGATGTCGCAGCGACGTGGGGTCACTTCCTCATATCATTTGGGACTGTCAACTAATACGGCCCTTCTGGAGGGAGGTTGGAGATCTTATACAGGGGGTTTTGGAGGTTAGACCCCCAGTGCAAGCTTTGACCTATCTTCTAAATGTGCCACCCAAGGGATGGGGGAAGGTCCAGTCCCAGTTGCTTCTACATATACTTACAGCTGCAAAATGTCTTATTGCGGCTCATTGGAAACGCACTACTCCTCCTACGTTGAATGCCCTTCATAATAGAATTAGAGAAGTCAGGAGAATGGAATCACTGACAGCCTCATTGAATAACCGCATAGATCGCTTTACTAGTGTGTGGAGGCCATGGGACATGTATGACTCCTCTAGACCACCATGACAGGGACCATTGCTCTCAAAGTACACTTAGGCCCAATAGATAAAATATGATAGCTCCTAGGATCCATCTTTCCCTTACCTTCTTCCTACCCTAGTGTATCTGTCTATTGTCATGTTATTATTGTTTGAACCTTTTCTTATCTAGTGCAAGCGGTGGATGCTGACGTGAAGTAGCATAAAGCGAAGCTTCTTATTTCTTATTGTATATTCCGAGATGAAAGTAGTCTCATCAATGTTTTCATAATGCATAGACAGATCTTGGACAGTCCGCCCAATGAGTCCTCGTACTCCATTGTATTTATATTGTGTTGAACTATGTATGGACGGTCATTGTAACGTACAAATTTTTTCTTTTTGTTAATCCACTTTGTGCCTGCACGTCTGTATTTGCTACTGTTTTTTTTCTATGTTAATACTAATAAAAAAAATATATATATAATTAAAAAAATATATATATTGAATTTCTGAAAAAAATTACATTTATTTTGTAAATTTCGCCTCCACTTTGCTTGAATTCCAGTGGTACACCTAATGGATTAAAAAAAACTTTCTAAATGCTGTTTTGAATACTTTGAGGGGTGCAGTTTTTAAAATGGGGTAAATTATGAGGGTTTCCCAAAATATAGACCCCTCAACGGTACTTCAGAACTGATCTGGACCCTATAAAAAAAGGCATTTGAAATTTTCTTGAAAATGTGGGAAACTGCTGCTAAAGTTCTAAGCCTTGTAACGTCGTAGAAAAATACAAGGTTGTTCAAAAAACTATTGTCACGAGAAAACAATCTCAGAATCGCTCGGATAGGTGAAAGCATTCCAAAGTTATTACCAGATAAAGTGACTACAAATATTTCCGAAAAATATGTCTAAATCCACATTGCAGAAATTTGTAATATAAGTTATGCAGTTTGTTATTATTGCTATATCTGGTCTTTGGGAGTTTTATACTGCTTACACAGTTGGCCAGTAAGTATTACCTCCTCCTCCTCCCATTGAGAGACTATTGATTCAAATTCGGACCTAATGCAAACGACCACGGACAAACCATCATCTGCATTTGCGGTCCATTTGTCCACAAAAAAAACGTTCCGCAGTGTCATTAGTAAAAAAAAAAAAGGTAGGCGGAAACCCCATGATCCGCAAAAATGGTCAGTAAAATGAGATGTATTGAGTTTTTACAGCCCCTAGACGGGTCTCTGAAAATCAGTCGTGTGCATGGGGCCATTTAAATGAATGGGTCCGTGTGCTGTGGGCAAAAGTGCGGATAGCACTGAGAAAAAAACACTGTCGTGTGCATTAGGCCTCAGTCTCTAATCGTGCACATTATATCCACTCCTTTTCACCACTCTGCATTTCCAAGTTTGCGCATCTGCGCTGTTGTGACTTACCTGGAGACCTGTATCCTGAAGCTCCTATTGTGAAAGATACTCTTAGAAATACTGACTAAGTTACAAATTATGTGCATTATACTCGTTATGCAATTTTAGATTCTAAGTCTGTGTGCCTGCGCACTTATACCCCATTTCTGCAGACTTTTACTACTCAGTTCTTGCATCTGCACTGTATGCGCCCATGGACACAATCAGCATTTAGATACTTTGTAGGCTGTCTCTATTTTTTGAGCACAAGTCTCTCTCTCTTATTGACCACTGATCTCACTATTGGATCTGGGACCTGTCCATCAGATAAAATGGAATGTATGTACACTACCGTTCAAAAGTTTAGGGTCACTTCGAAATTTCCTTATTTTTGAAAGAAAAGCACAGTTTTTTTCAATGAAGATAACATTAAATTAATCAGAAATACACTCTATACATTGTTAATGTGCTAAATAACTATTCTAGCTGCAAACGTCTGGTTTTTAATGCAATATCTACATAGGTGTATAGAGGCCCATTTCCAGCAACCATCATACCAGTGTTCTAATGGTACATTGTGTTTGCTAACTGTGTTAGAAGGCTAATGGATGATTAGAAAACACTTGAAAACCCTTGTGCAATTATGTCAGCACCACTGTAAACAGTTTTGCTGTTTAGAGGAGCTATAAAACTCACCTTCCTTTGAGCTAGTTGAGAATCTGGAGCATTACGTTTGTGGGTTCGGTTAAACTCTCAAAATGGCTAGAAAAAGAGAGCTTTCATGTGAAACTCGACAGTCTATTCTTGTTCTTAGAAATGAAGGCTATTCCATGCGAGAAATTGCCAAGAAACTGAAGATTTCCTACAACGGTGTGTACTACTCCCTTCAGAGGACAGAACAAATAGGCTCTAACCAGAGTAGAAAGAGAAGTGGGAGGCCCCGCTGCACTACTGAGCAACAAGACAAGTACATTAGAGTCTCTAGTTTGAGAAATAGACGCCTCACAGGTCCTCAACTGGCAGCTTCATTAAATAGTACCCGCAAAACGGCAGTGTCAACATTTACAGTGAAGAGGCGACTCCGGGATGCTGGCCTTCAGGGCAGAGTGGCAAAGAAAAAGCCATATCTGAGACTGGCTAATAAAAGGAAAAGATTAATAGGGCAAAAGCACACAGACATTGGACAGAGGAAGATTGGAATAAAGTCAGGCAGAGGCAAAGGGGCTGAGTCCAGCGCTGAAGAGGATAAAAAGGAAACTAGTTCCAAGTTTACTAGATATTCAATTAAAAGGTCCAATAGGTTGGAGTCCTAGTGTGCAGACAGGAGTGAGTAACGATCCAGTCCTGGAGCCTACGCGTTTCAGACGTTAAGCACGTCCTTAATCATGGCTGTAACAGCCATGATTAAGGACGTGCTTAACGTCTGAAACGCGTAGGCTCCAGGACTGGATCGTTACTCACTCCTGTCTGCACACTAGGACTCCAACCTATTGGACCTTTTAATTGAATATCTATTAAACTTGGAACTAGTTTCCTTTTTATCCTCTTCAGCGCTGGACTCAGCCCCTTTGCCTCTGCCTGTCTATACCCATCGTGTGCCGACACAAGAGCCCGTGCGATGACCGCGACACATACAGCAAGTGTCAGGTGAGCTGGAGGACTTCTTCTATATACCTTCTATTGGAATAAAGTGTTATGGACAGACGAATCGAAGTTTGAGGTGTTTGGATCACACAGAAGAACATTTGTGAGACGCAGAACAACTGAAAAGATGCTGGAAGAGTGCCTCACACCATCTGTCAAGCATGGTGGAGGTAATGTGATGGTCTGGGGTTGCTTTGGTGTTGGAGATTTGTACAAGGTAAAAGGGATTTTGTATAAGGAAGGCTATCACTCCATTTTGCAACGCCATGCCATACCCTGTGGACAGCGCTTGATTGGAGCCAATTTCATCCTACAACAGGACAATGACCCAAAGCACACCTCCAAATTATGCAAGAACTATTTAGGGAATAAGCAGGCAGCTGGTATTCTATCTGTAATGGAGTGGCCAGCGCAGTCACCAGATCTCAACCCCATAGAGCTGTTGTGGGAGCAGCTTGACCGTATGGTACGCAAGAAGTGCCCATCAAGCCAATCCAACTTGTGGGAGGGGCTTCTGGAAGCATGGGGTGAAATTTCTCCCGATTACCTCTGCAAATTAACAGCTAGAATGCCAAAGGTCTGCAATGCTGTAATTGCTGCAAATGGAGCATTCTTTGACGAAAGCAAAGTTTGAAGGAGAAAATTATTATTTCAAATAAAAATCATTATTTCTAACCTTGTCAATGTCTTGACTATATTTTCTAGTCATTTTGCAACTCATTTGATAAATATAAGTGTGAGTTTTCATGGAAAACAAAAAATTGTTTGGGTGACCCCAAACTTTTGAACGGTAGTGTACCTCTGAACATTCTCTGATTAGTCTGCTATGTAGGCCAAGCCTCCACTAAGATATAGATATTATCTTGGTCATGAAATGGTTAATGGGCGATATCTACAGTAAAATAGATGTGATCGATAGCAGCTCGATCCTGCGTGGACCTGCTGACACTGAACCCGTCAGTCCCATGGAACTGACAGATACAGGTTTCAGCGCTAGATACAGCAGCTCTGTATACAGTATACAATGCAGCTGTATCTCAAAAAATGAAAAGAATTTTTAATAAAAAGTATTTTGAAACTTGCAGCAATCACATTTTTATAAAAAAAAAAGCAAAAAAAAAACAAAAACAAAACACTATTTCAAAGGTGTGCCAAGCCTTTAAACTCTGATTGTCCTATTTTTCCGGAGAAAGCAAAAGTGTAATACACTACATATGTAGCATAAACATGTAATATCTTTCTATTACGATCTAACAAATAGGTTCTGTTTGAAAGGGACTTTCAGAGGCTTCTCATAGTAAGTGTGCTGCCCTAGATAAATTGCTTCTGTATGTCTTCCTCCTCTGCTTATCTTGCAGTTTTAATAAAACCTCCACTGAATAGTCAGATGTTTTTTGAAAAGCTAATAATTGATGCCAATTACATTGCGTCAGCAGAAAACCTCTGCGTCTCCAAAAAGTGGGCTTTGGAGGAGCTGGTAATGAACTGTCTCTACCTGAAAAATCAAGTTTCTTTTTCTCTCATTAACCACCAGATCTGCACATCTCACATTGCTGGTACGAGAAATTGCATTAGCATTTTTAGAAATTAAAGCTTACAAACATTATTTCCATAAAGATTTTAGTTCCAGCGATACAGTGCCTTGCATTCATAAGTCTTTGTTTACTTCTATGTCAGAGGCTCAGTTGGGAGTCTGTGTCTACAGATTTGCTGGAAATAATAGCGCTGCATAAGCCAATAAGGTCTGTCGGGTGCCGGTAGTATTAACAGAAATTGCAGATGTCAACAAAGCCTTACCTTTTTAGCTATGTGGTATACCATTAAGATAAAATACATTTGCCATATTGAAAAACAATTAAACACTATATCAGTTGTGCTTTTAATATGTCCTATTCGAGAATGCTTATATAAGGGGAAGACTGTATGTTCACAGAAATCAAAAAAATACCTATGGATTTTAATAGCCGCCTAGTGCAAATATCATAAAACAGAACAACCTAAATGTAAATTGAAAATTGGGTGCATGTTCCCAAAGGTACAATGCAAGTAGAGGCTACATTCCAGCAGATTCTGCACGATAAGCCTCATTCTTCACCTTTTTACAAATAGTAGCTACATCGTATTACATGGAACACCAGAGTTGACACTGCTGCTCTCCCGGGGAAACAGCAAGTCATGGGATACTATATCACCACTAAGCCCTTATTCACACGACAGGGTTTTCCGGCCGGGTGACGGCCGTTCATAAATCGGATTAGTGCGTGACTACACTGTCCATATATGGAGATAGCGATGTCACTCACTTCCGCTACAGGAGAAGTGAGTGACTACACTGTCCATATATGGACACAGCGATGTCACTCACTTCTGCAGCGGAATCCCCGACTCTATGGCCGGGGATTCCGCTACAGGAGAAGTGAGTGACTACACTGTCCATATATGGACACAGTGACATCACTCACTTCTGAAGCGGAATTCCCGACCTGTGGCATATATGGACATTGAAGTCAGTGACTTCTCCTGGAATGTGGGGGGGGGGGATGGGTGCAACCTACAGGGGGCTGTGTGGCATCACCTACAAGGGGCTGTGTGGCATCACCTACAGGGGACTTGGTGGCATCACCTACAGAGGGCTGGGTGGCATCACCTGCAGGGGGCTGGGTGGCATCACCTGTAGGGGGCTGGGTGGCATTACCTGCAGGGGGCTGGGTGGCATTACCTGCAGGGGGCTGGGTGGCATTACCAACAGGGAGCTGGGTGGCATTACCAACAGCTAGCTGGGTGGCATTACCTACAAGGGGCAGGGTGGCATTACCTACAAGGGGCAGGGTGGCATTACCTACAAGGGGCAGGGTGGCATTACCTACAAGGGGCAGTGTGGCATTACCAACAGGGAGCTGGGTGGCATTACCAACAGGGAGCTGGGTGGCATTACCTACAAGGGGCTGGGTGGCATTACCTACAGGGGGCAGGGTGGCATTACCTATAGGGGGCAGGGTGGCATTACCTATAGGGGGCTGGGTGGCATTACCTGCAGGAGGCTGGGTGGCATTACCTGCACGGGGCTGGGTGGCATTACCTGCACGGGGCTGGGTGGCATTACCTGCACGGGGCTGGGTGGCATTACGAACAGGGGGCTGGGTGGCATTTCCTACAGGGGGCTGTGTGGCATTATCTACAAAGGGCTGTGTGTGGCAACAAATTTAAATGAAATTCATCCGATTTTAAAACGGACAGGGAAAAAAATGGATGCAAAAAGGGTCAAAATCGGCCGTTAAAAACGGCAAAACGGCCCGGAACAGAATCAAAACGGATGCAAACCGGCCCGGAAAAATGGCAGAAAACGGCCGATTTTATCGGCCGACACTCGGACCCTGTCGTGTGAATGAGGCGTAAGCAGCACAGAAATTCTGATTTGCCACCATTCCTGAGTCTAAGCAGAGGGAGGCCATGTGATCAGCTGGTTTTGTTGTTCTAATATCACAAAGGCTTGACCAGAATACATTTTTAAAGGTCCTTTTGGGCATATTACTTCATTTAATCACCGGTAATCATGTTTTCAGTACGGGACAGTATTTTCGCAGGAAGGCAGTGACTCCTAGCATCATATATCATTGACCAAACACGGTGGTGTGCATGAGGCCTTTTGTTGTAAAAGAACAAAATGTACTTGCTTGAATTTATCATTTTAGCTTTATCTTTTCATATTATGAAATGTACACTTGCTGCTGTAAATGTAATTTATTCTTATATGAAAAATTGTGCAAATGAACGAACAAATATGCAGTTCGGCATATTTCTGATGCAATTGCTCCATTTCTCTGGAGAAGGATGACCTCCCATCACTGTGTTTCATATGTAAAATTCACCAGCAGGTGTCACTATTGCACAGATACGATACAAAATTAACCTTTGCACTTGACTGCTTAGTGAAATCACATACTGCGTGAGGCTAGAGGTCATTTCCAACAAACGAATCATCAAGCCTTCCAAGATCATATTTCTGTTTCAAATAGCAGTTACACGATATATATAAGCTAATAACAAACACAGTTTAACTGAAAAAAAAAAAAGCAGCCGCAGATCATTTTGATTAAAAAAAACTAAGTGGCATCTACTTTAACAAATTTCTGAAATATAATTAAACTCTTAGCTTTAACACTACCAAATGAAAAAATACACGACAGTAGTAGCATCTGGACCCCAGATCTATCGTCATTATCCCACCACTCAACTCTAACAGGGACTCCAGGGAATGCCTTGCTATTAAATTATAAGGAATTCCACACTTATATAATAGGCTGAACTTTTCAAAGTCCATGAGAAAGGAATACATTCAATTGAACCCTTTTAAAGTATAGCAAATCTTGTGTGTTCCCAAGCAGCATGTATATATTATAGTAAGTCCTCAGACATACAGCCAGATTACTGCTCTGTTTTGTAAGGCGCCATAATAGGGAGCACATAGAAGGACTCAAGGCCTAGATATTCATCTAATTCCCCTTCGATATTCCCTTACTGTACCCTGATGCAATTCACAAAATACACAGTGCTATAATGTACCCGCAAAGAGTCCCGCCAAAAAAGTGCCAAATATTTTGCCTAGATAAATATTTATTTTAGTGCTAACATAATGCCGACTGTCCCACAGTCATCCCATCACGGAACAGCCACTCAGTCTCAACTGCCTCTAAACCTCTGCTATACTGTACACAGAGGAAATGATGCTGCATTCTGCTAGCAGCAGCTCGTGAAGCTAAGAATGTCTAATTGATATTACTAGCCTTAGGCTGGGTGCACACGTTGCAGTCAAAAAGCGGGTTTTTTTTGGGGGGGGGTTTGCAGCAACTGCATTTTGTCTGAGACATATAAACCTAGCCTAACAATCCTGCCGGTTTACCATTCCCAAAGCTCCTCCCAGCCAGAGGACTTGGCAGAACAAGCAAGAGGAGAAAGCACGGGAATGTGCGCAAAATCTGAGACTGTCCGAACCCGGGAAACTTATTAAATCCTGCAGCAGATTGTTGGGAAGAAACATTATACCGAATATAGCAGCATAAAAAGCGGGTGTCAGCTGTCTAAGTTATACATAAGTATAGTTAAATATAAATGATTTCTTGAATTATTGCAACTATGAGGCATTGACAAGTAACTTGTTGTTTAAAGGGACACTTTCCGCAGAAAGGGGTATTACTTTTTTTTACTCAATATTCATAGAAAACATTATTTTTTAGAATTCTTTCTTTTTTTTTTGGTAGTTCTATGCAATTAAAAATTGAATTACAAAATATTATACTTCTCTAGCAGTGTTCACAAAGGCTTACAACTCCTGACTGGTAGAGTAGACTATTGCCAGTTTACAACCTGCTGCAAGGTAATCTCGCTATAATAGACGGTGGAAGATTGGAATGAGAGAATGACAGATCTATTGTTTACTTGATAGGCCTAGATAAACATTACCTAGATAGATAGGCGTTGACAAGTGGAAAAATTCAAGGAGATCAAGTATAGATTCACATCAAAACCAGACCAAGCCAAACCTCCCCCTGTATACAAACCCTACCATCCTGCATACAGACCCCAGAAACCCCGCAGTATATGGTGAAGGTGTACCCGAGGTCCCATCACATATATATTAGAGGTAGGTGTATCTGAACCCCATCATACATACAGGGCGGAGGCGTTTCCTAGCCCCCATAATACATTTAGTACAGGATAGTACAGGATACAAGGTATGTAACAGAGGTGTATCTAAGCCCAACAAACATATATACTTGAGCTGGGCTCCATCTTCCATACATGCTAGAGGTGTATCCAAGTCCCATCACACAAATACTAGTCAAGTATCTAAATAATCTATAATACACAAAAGTACAGGATAAAATACCCGAGGTCTATTCGAGCTACAGCGGCGGACTATTCTGAACCATCTTGTAATTTATGACACGACATCCAGGAATGGTTAATCTGCCATAAATCTCTGCAGGAAGGAGCATGTTGCGCTACTGGTTCCGGTAAAACCACGGACACCCCGACGGAACCCATTAAAGTCAATGGGTTATATTGCCTGCTGGTGGTGTCCGTGGTGCAATGGAAAAGTCGCTTCCAGTTTTCGCAGATCAGACAGAGATTGTCGCAGATCGGACAGAGATTACCAGAAACAATAGCACAGTATTGTTTCCAGTAACCACAGACACCCTGACGGAAAGCCAACATAGCCCATTAAAATCAATGGGTTCCGTCGGCTGCCGGTGGTGTAACGTGGTGCAGCAGAACCGGCGTTTCCAGTATTGCCTTGTTCTGCTCCTCTGACGGAGCAGAATAACAGAAAGACCCGACGCTGATGTGAATATAGCCTAATTTAATTGCACTTTTCCTCAGGGGTTCCTGTATATAAAACAGAGCCACCTGAGGTGCACTGCATTAGATTAGTATAACGTAAGAAGCCCTCTGCTGCACTGTAACTGCAAAGCAATCTGCGCTATTACAAAGCAGCATGTAATGATTACATTATGAAAACATTTTAGACAGCACCAGGGGGAGCGGGAGTCTTCTATGGCACCACATAAAGAAGGGCTCTTTTTCTTACACTGCGCCTCCAGGGCTCAAGTATATGAGAGAGTCCCCCCACCCCGAGGTGCAGTGTGACAGATAGTAGAAAAGTAACAAGGCCCCCTCTATCAGAATACTGGCCAGCGTGATTGGGCAGCTTCTTCCTCCAGCGGGGTCAATATACATAGTGGAGGTGTGGTGAACTAATTCCCCACCCCTCACTCCTCCCTCTCTGTCATGTTAGCAGTGCACACAGAGAGGAAATCCAAGACACTGAACAGGAAATAATATACATGAAAAGGATGAATTTTTGTTTTCCTAAAAGCAAATCAATTAAAAAAAAAAAAATAATTACATATAAATCGCCACATTATTTATAGCTGGTTAATATCAAATTAAAAAAATTTGATGGAAGTGTCGCTTTAGGAATACTGAATCTTATGCTTACCAGCTTCATTAGTAACTGGTGTAAAAAATAAATAATAACATAAATTATGTAGGTAGCCGTGTGCACGGCCCGTGATTACGACAAGGACGACCGTGGAGTGTCATCTGCGAGCTGTCCGCAAATCACAGACCGTGCACACACTGATTTCAATGAGCCCAGACTGCAAATCTGGACCGTATAATGACTTGTCCTATTTTTTTGCGGTCCGGACTCCCGGCCAATGCACAGAGAAATGCAAACCACGGTCATGTGCATGGGCCCATAGAAATTAATGAATCCGCAATTCCTCTGCATTTTTGTGGATGAATTGCAGTTGCAAAAACATGGTCGTGTGCACGAGGCCTTACTGTGAGGTAATCCTCAATTTTTCACTAGTTTTTCTTAATCTCTCCCAATGGTTTATAACTATGGTGAATTTATTATGCTCAATGAGCCTATACTTTTTTTTTTATACAATTTAGTTATAGCTTGCCTCAGTTACCTTTTTATGGCATCTGCAGATTCTTGTAGCTCATCAGACTCCATATGAAAAACACTGGAAAAGGTATCCTGCCAAAAATAAATATTCAAACTTATACCTCACTGTAGCCTGACTCATTGTTTAACACAGGAAAAAAATAAAAATCTATATATTGTACAACCAGATGAATAAGATAAATTATATCATTGCTAGCAGTTACTGCCCAAAAGTCTGAGATTCTGATGACATGTTTTCATCTGATTACTGTATTTCAGGTACAGTGTTTGCATAGAGGCCTTATGTAAATCCAAACACTATCTACAGCTATATCTACCTGGATTGAATACTCGATAATGTGTGTATATATTAAAGACATTGATATATTTTGTGGTTTGGATCTACATAAGATCTGCATCACAGAACTGAATTACAAATCAATAAGTAATTGGAATGGACTTTGCATTATTTGTGTAAATAATGGTAGAAAGCTAATTATTGTAAAAGTGAAGCTGCAACATACAGTACAAATAGTAAATTATAGATACAGATTAGGGATGTCACGATACCAGAATTTGGATTTCGATACGATACTTCATGTAGTATTGCGATTTCGATACCAATTCAATACCTTGCCAACAGTAATAATAAAAAAAAAGTTCTTCCATTTTCTGATGTGAAGCGCGTGGTGTGATGATGAATTTAACCTCCATGTGCCGCACATTAATAGTAAATAACACCATCATGTTTCTCAGTCATAATGGGTTAATGTGAACGGTACATGATGGGGTTAATTACTATTAATGTGAGGCACATGGAGGTTAAATTCATCACACCTCGTGCCCGACAATAAGTGATAGAAAGGAGTTTTTATTTTATTTTTTTTACAGCGTACACATCATAAATGATGCAAAAAAAATAGCTGTGCAGGTTATTACGGCCGCGCCAATACCCAATATGTGTATATTTTATATATTGAGACTAATTTTAATGTTTATTGTAAAATAGGTGTATGTGTATTTTTTTTAAATTTAACATTACTTTATGTTTTTACTTTATTTTTTAAACTTTAATGTACTGGCATATATCTATATCCCAGTACATTAGCCCGTGTACTGATAGCACACGGGCAGTTGTTAGGACATACCTAAGTATGCCCTAACAACAGGAAATATGGTATGACAGCCCTGGGGTCCTTCAATGGACCCTGGGCTGTCTGCCCATATATGGTATGTCCCTCAATCGCGTCACAGGAATTCCCTGTGGGGCGATCCAAGGGGCATCCCCCTTCTCATTTTCCCCTGAACGCTGCAGTCCGCTGTGATCACAGCATTCAGGGGAATAGCGGCGAAGATGAGAGGTTTCTCTGATCTCCGCCAGCAGATCTGTGGCTGTGTACTACACTCATTGCCCCGCTCCTGACAGGAAGTGCGTGCGCGGTCAGCATGAGGAGATGCGGCCGGCACTGCACTAATGAGCAGCGGTTCAGGCACGTAGGACAGAACATGGGGGTGTTTTGCAGTGCGCCCGCCATATTCTGTTTTCAGTGCCGGCGCTTATTAGTGCAGCGCTGGCCGCATCGCATCATCCTGACCCCGCGCACTTGTTATCAGGACTCAGGAGCAGGGAAATAACTGTATCACACAGCCGCAGCCTCGCTCTCATACATTCATGTGTTACTATACTGAGCTATGCGGCCGCACAACTAAGTATCGAAATACATGAAATAACGGTATCGAACCGTTTGGGGATGCAGAGTATCGAAACAGTATCGAAGTTTCGATGCATCGTGCATCCCTAGATACCTGCAGTGACCACTATTGGAGAAGTGTCACTGAAGAGTCAAAGCCTTTCAAGACCTGCTGACACTACATCCAGGATCCATCCATCCTGGGGGCCATCAAAATGGCATCTTAAACAGTATGTTAAGGGGCTTAGAAAAAAACAAAAACATTATTGCAATCATATAAGAAAGGGATTTCTATAGGTTACAGAATATAATCCTAAATGTTAGTGTTATGCATAAAGTTGTTGATCCGAAACGGTTTACTCACTGGGCAGTCCTCATCCACAATGATGATGGTACACCTCTGAGCTTGCATGAAGGATAGAATTGTTGCGGCAATCTTCTTTAAGATAACCTCCAATGACTGCTGCTCTTCAAAAATCAACGTTGCAAGATCAAGGAGAACCTGCAATTTAAAAAAGACAATATCATATTGTACAATAGTACTTTATATAGTAGTATGTGTGAACAAAGCGTGACTTGATTTTTACTTTTACATAGATTTTACCAGTATATTTACATTATACACGCAATGCTCAGAACTATGAATAAGAGGCTCTTTAAAAAAAAAAAATTAAATCTACTATTTTTATTCACTGGACTTATAGTGAGGTCCGTCAGGTTCCAACATGGTGCCCATAAGGCTGAACTCAGACGAATGAGGGCAAAGTCGGATGTGAAAAACTGCAGTTTTTCAAGTCCGAGTTGCACCCGTGCGGGTCCTGTTTTCACGGATCCCCATAGACTTGAGTCTATCGAGGGATCCGTGAAAATGGAAGAAAAAAGGGCATGTTCTATTTTTCAACAGACCCTTCACACGGTCTGTTGAAACAATGGCCGTGTGAACAGCGCCACTGAAATACATGCGTCCGTGTGACGGCCGTTGTTTTAACGGCCATCACACAGACATATACTACGGTCGTCTGAATTCGTCCTAATTTCAATAGGACAAAATTGTGTCGGAGCCTATGAAGCAGCTGTATAATGCTGAGGGAGTATTCACCCCCCCCCCATGTCTTTCCAAAAGCATGAATCTTGTAATGAGCCAAATGTGGAAGATTTCTGTTATTCCATAAGTACATTTCTGCAGGTATGTCTATATATCTTACCATAGATCTGGCTAGTCTCCACATTTGAGCAGCGTACTTGTGTATAGGCAACAATTAATGAGGGTACTGTATCTAGGTAAAGTGCAGCTAAACGTTTGACAAACTTCTGACACGTCATAGTGACATGACAGAAGTTTGGATTGGTGGGGGTCCGAGCACTGAGACCCCCACCAATCGCTAGAACGAAGCAGCTGAAGCGCTTCATTTTACTGTGAGTGGCGGGCTGAAAGTCTTTGGTTTCCAAAATAAGTGGTTTCCACCGCTGACCTCCAATTGAAATTAATAGGAGGCAGAAAATATCTGTGGCACCCGTTTGGAGTGCTTTTATGCCTGCGTCTTTTGCATTAGCTTCAACGGCTTAAAAGAAAAACGCAAAAAAAAAAAAAAGGTCAAACAATGCTGTCAATTTAAAATCTGCTTCAAAATTCCTGAAGGAATTTAGAGGTAGATTTTTTTTTGCCTTACAGAAAACGCTGTGTGAACATACCCTACGAGTGTAGTGCTTGTTTTTAGCCGTTTTCTGTCTTTCTCGAAACAATTTTTGGTAGGGGTGCCCTGAGGAAATGTAATTCTTTCCAGTGGTGCCTCGAGTCCGAAAAGGTTGGGAAACTCTGTACTAGGCTACAGGCCGGCCTACGCAAGGATCTCGTCGTGGAGCAGCTCAGTTCGTCATGGAAACAGGGCCTAGGTGAGCTAAATTTTTGTTTTGTTTTGGGGCACTGTCTACAAGGGGGAGGTGGGGGACTGATCGCACGACTTACAAGGAGGAGGTGGGGGATTATGGCGCTGTCTGCAGGGATGCTTTATAGCACAATCTACAGGGGGGGCACTATCTACAAGGGGTACGGCTGTGTGTGGCAGCCAGGGGAGGGGACATTATACTGTGTGGGGGCCACTAAGCGGATATTATACTGTGTAGGGGTACTACAGA
This sequence comes from Rhinoderma darwinii, assembly GCF_050947455.1. Taxonomy (NCBI): domain Eukaryota; kingdom Metazoa; phylum Chordata; class Amphibia; order Anura; family Rhinodermatidae; genus Rhinoderma; species Rhinoderma darwinii. The sequence continues at coordinate 171,309,496 of NC_134687.1, forward strand.
GGACAAAATACTGTGTGCTTGAAGGGGTTATAATATATTATAATATTAAATATTATTATACTGTATGGGGGGAACTAAAGGGGCATTATACTGTGTGGGGGGACTATATAGGGCATTATACTGTGGGGAGCATTATACTTTTTTATGGGGCATCTTTTTATGATGAGGGAGGAGCGCCAAAACATGATTTTGCACTGGGCGCCATCTATCCTGAGGTCGGCCCTGGTCAGAGACACGCGGGACCCACTGTCACTGAAGCCGTCAGTTCCGCTGACCTGATGGATTTAGGTTCCAGCGCAAGATACAGCTTTTATGTATCCAGGATACATAAAAGCTGTATCTGAAAAAGTATTTTTTTTTTTTTAATAAAAACATTTGCAAAGATGCACTAATCATCAAAATACACGGTTTTAGTTAAAAAAGAAAAAAAAAAGTCTTCAAAGGTTTACATAGCCTTTAAGGGTGTTGTACAACTGAGTGTTATATCAATCCAAAAACTTTGTGCAGTGCACACTATAATGCCCAACTTAGCACACATCCATTTAAAAAATAAATAAATGCACTGCATGCATTGAACAACACTAGGTTCTTCAACGCCACTTACTGTGAGTTACAAAAAATGGGAGAGGTAAATTAATATTGTTTTGTGCTATATATATATATACACACACACACACACACACACACACACACACCAAATGTATTCCTTTAATGCAAGAAAATTGGCACTATTCACCACAGTTTTGTAGGCCATTTATTGAAGTAGGCCACACCAAATAAATCTGCCCCTATGTAAACAGACAATTATCAGACAATAAATGAGCAAATAAGCTCCATGGCTACCGCTAGCTTTCACAAGATCTCTCACAAGCTCGCTGTGCTCCCACAACTTTGGATGATCCAATTCTTAGCCAAGTCTGGTTTTTAGATCTACATAATGGCCTCAAAATCAGTGACAAGCTGACACTTCATGAATTTTTATTTAGCCCAAACAGTATGCCAAAGTTTCTCCTAACATTTAGAAAAGTCTGCTTTCTCCGCTTTATCCATAATCTTAACACTAATCATGGAACAGTATTAGGAGGTACGGGATTAACCCCTTAAGGACGCAGCCTACTTTGGGCCTTAAGGCTAAGAGGCCAGGGATACTGAGGCGCTGCTTGATAAAGAGTTAATACATTTAATTGAGGTATATATGTTTCATGTGTAATTTCATAATCCATTGCCTTTTTGCGCAAATATTTTATGCTATTTCGTTTAAATGATTTCATTACTATATAATTATGCAATTATGCGGTTATGTACTGTCTGATCATTTTAATTCCACTAATGTTGTAAACATATGACAACAATGAATTGTTTTAACACTTTACGTTTGGATTGAACTCTGACCCGCTGGTTTTGGCGGTTTTTTCAGGACTCTGGTCTGAATTTGGCTCAATCAGCCCTGCATTCCATATGTGTATAAATATGTGCCTCCTTACTGTCATCTTAACTTGCCTGAGGAAGACGCCAGTCCGGCGTTGAAACGCGTAGCAATTGTCTATTATTAATACTACCTCAATTAAATGTATTAACTCTTTATCAAGCAGCGCCTCAGTATCCTGTTTTTTTATTCCTTATCAATCAATTTTGGCATCTCTTTGGAGTTTTGCGTTGGGATCGGCAACAGCTTTGTACTCGCAGATTATTTTCAACTTAACAGGTGAGCAGTTACGATCTTTTGCCCATCAAATTCACAATTGATACACACATGTGGCGCCGTGTTTTTTCACTCTATTTTTAGTATATTTTTTAAATCGGACATATTTCACTTTATGTGGTAATAACTTCGGAATGCTTTTACCTATCCAAGCGATTCTGAGAATGGTTTTTCGTGACACATTGGGCTTTATGTTAGTCATAAAATGTGGTCGATACAGAGAGTGTTTATTTGTGAAAAATATAACAATTTTGAGGAAATTTTGAAAAATGTGCATATTTTTTAATCTAAATGTATCTGCTTGTAAGACAGATAGTAATACCACACAAAATAGTTACTAATTAACATTTCCCATATGTCTACTTTTTGTTGGCATCATTTTTTGAACATTCTTTTATTTTTCTAGGATGTTACAAGGCTTAGAATATAACCAGCAATTTCTCATATTTTCAAGAAAATGTCAAAAGCCTTTATTTTAGGTACCAGTTCACTTCTGAAGTGGCTTTGAGGGGCCTATGTATTAGAAACCCCCATAAAACACGCCATTTTAGACCCCTCAAAGTATTCAAAACAGCATTTAGAAAGTTTTTTTTAACCCTTTAGGTGTTTCACAGGAATTAAAGCAAAGTGGAGGTGAAATTTGCACATTTCATTTTTCTTGCAGAAATTAAATTTTAATCCATTTTTTTCTGTAACACAGAAGGTTTGACCAGAGAAACACTACCAAATATGTATTGCCCAGAATCTGCAGTTTTTAAGAAATACCCCACATGTGGCCCTAGTGTGCAAGTAGACTAAAACACAGGCCTCAGAAGCAAAGAAGCACCTAGTGCATTTTGGGGCCTCTTTTTTATTAGAATATATTTTAGGCACCATGCCGGGTTTCAAGAGGTCTTGTGGTGCCAAAACAGTAGAAATCCCTCAAAAGTGACCCCATTTTGGAAACTATACCTCTCAAGGAATTTATTTATGGGTGTTGTGACCACATATACCCCACAGTTGTTCCACAGAACTTATTTGAATTGTAAATTTAAAAAAAACCTAAATATTTTCCAATAAAATGTGGATTTTGCTCAAAATTTCTTATTTTTACAAGGAATAAAATACCGCATTTTGTTGCCCAATTTCTTCTGAGTGCGGCAATACCCCATTTGTGGTGATAAACTGCCGTTTGGGCCTGTGGGAGGGCTCAGAAAGGAAGGAGCACTATGTGTTCTTTGGAGTCCAGATTTTCGCCAGAAGTGACCCCATTTAAAAACTACACCCCTTAAGACATTCATCTAGTGGTGTAGTGAGCATTTTGATCCCACAGGTACTGTGTAAAAGATAATGCACAGCAGATGGTGCAGAGTGAGATTTGCAATTTCCTATATATATATGCCATTTCAGTGTCCGATATATTGTGCACAGCATGTGCCAGCGGAGATATACACCCCATAAACTCTAATGTGTGTTCTCCAGGGTACGGCAACATCCTACATGTGGCTATTATTACCAGCTTGGGCACACGGCAGGGCTCAGAAGGAAAGCACCACCATTTGGTCTACTGGAGCTTTTCTGGTGTATGCGGAAGCCCCTGACGTACCAGTACAGTTGAAACCCCCGAGAAGTGACCCCATTTTATAAACGACAACCCTTAAGACATTCATCTAGAGGTGTAGTGAGCATTTTGACCCCACAGGTACTGTGTAAACGATAATGCGCAGCAGATGGTGCAGAGTGAGATTTGCAATTTTATATATATATATATATATATATATATATATATATATATATATATATATATATATATATATATATATATATATATATATAATATATATATGCCATTTCAGTGATATATTGTGCACAGCATGTGCCAGCGGAGATATACACCACATAAACTGTAATGTGGGATCTCCTGGGTACGGCAATACCCTACATGTGGCTGTTATCTGCTGCCTAGGCACACGGCAGGGCTCAGAAGGGAAAGATGAGGGGGATAAGCTGTGCGGAGTGCATCAGGGTAAATTAAAAATCAAGGGATGTATGATAAATTCTAAAACAATCTTTCATACAGAGCCCTGGTTTTTCGGGACACGTGTCAAATTGATATATTGTGTCCTTCCTTATCCCCCTCTTTGAGCAGACTCTGCACCTCTTGACTTTTTCCCTTCTTGCCAGTTTGAGGAACTTCTCCTGGAAAATGTTGCCCTGGTACTATGCGTGTGGCCTCGCTTCCAGAAGTACTGGGTGCCCCCCTTCCTGGTCCCTAAAGATTAGGTTCTTGATAACCATTTCTTGAAATTCCAGGAAAGTTCCCCTCTGGCCTGTACATCGACGTAGCACGTACGCATTATACAATGCCATCTGTATGATATGCACGGCCAGCTTCTTATACCACACCCTCGATTTCCGCATGGCGCTATAGGGCTTCAAGACTTGATCTGACAAGTCCACCCCTCCCATGTACCTATTGTAGTCCAGGATGCAGTCTGATTTGGGGGTCTTTGAGGCACTAAATCAAATAGAGAAAGTGCCTGGGACTGTATGTGATAGGGGGATGGAAGGGGGGAAAAAAGTGCGGGAAAAAATCAGGAGCAGGGATTGGTGGGACAAGGGGATAGAGGAGGGGTTAGGAGCAGATAAATAGTTGAGGTCAAGGGCAGTTCACTATCTTACCTGCTGGAGCTGCAAACGTCAGACGTCTGGTCCTGTGAGAGATCTTCCTCTGCGGTCCAGGGCGTTTTCCGGAGTACAGATGGCGGATGAGCTGATGAGGCAGGTGGCACAGCGGGTTGCCACGGAGGGTACAAGCTGGCTGGAGGTGTTCCTGGCAGGGGATCGCAGGCAAGAGGTGTTACCTGCGGCGGTCGTCGGTGTCAGCAGCGGTGGAGTCCCGTCGGCGTCGGCAGTTAGAGGTAGGCCGCGCCGGGTTTCTCGGCCTCCTCCCCGTTTGAGCCCCAGTCCACCTTCAGCCACCCAGAGGCGGGCCGGCACCGTTCGCTCTTCAGGAGCGGGACGGAGGCGCCGTCGCCTGCTCTCCCCTTCACCCGGTCCCGACGTCGTGCCACCCACTCCCCTGGCTGGGGGAGCTTCTGCAGTTCTCCCCATCCGGGCTGCAGGCAGTGCAAGGCCGCAAGCAGCCGCAGAAGCCGGGGCCGTGATTAGTGCACCGCTGGTTCTTCTTCCCGGCCCGACAGCTTTTTCCCTCTCACAGCAGGCCGTGGTTGAGAGGGGAGCTGGAGGCGGCGGTCTCAGGAGAGCAGAGACGCAGGCCTCAGGCACCAGCAGGTTAGGTGTGCAGTTGCTGCCACCTGCTGGTGGTTCTGAAAATGACACAGAGCTGGGGAGAGAGCTGGTGAGTGGCCTGTTTTTACCAGGCACAGGCACTGTGAATGAGAGGAGTGCGCTGGGTGGATTGTCGTGCGGTAGCAGTGATCTGTTGCCGTGCAGGCAGTCTGCGGAGCAACGTGATTTGCCAGTTTCTCTTTCGGAGTTTTCTCTTCCAGGTGCGGTGTCGGCGAGACGCAGACGGCGAAGGAGACGGCATGGAAGAGGACATCGTCGTGGTGGTCACGGGCGTCCACGCCATCAGGTTGAGAGACGTCGCCGTTCCCGGAGTAGGAGTGTGTCTTCCAGTACAGCATCTTCTTCGCCGTCCCAGTCGTCGTCGGGAGCTAGTACACCCAGCCGCACGGGAAGGAGATACACGAGGAGTCATCGGCGGGAGCACAGGGATCGTCATTCGTCTTCGCTGGTTCCAGTTCCAGAAGTCGCCTCAGCCTGTCCACCTGGTGGGGATCTGTCTGTGGTTCCGGTATCTGGGAGAGTTGATGCACCCTCGGAAGTGACGAGGACGCCCTTCTCCGGTGAGTCTCCATGTGGGAACGCATGGCTACCTAAGGGTGATTTATCTGCTATTGATTTAGTTTCGGCATTAAAAAGCTTGTTGGATGGTTTGGGTACAAAAGGCGGAGCTTCGGTTCCGTTGGTTTTGCCAGGGGGGGCTCAGCCTCCGCCTGAGCGGGCGGCCAGTATGTCTGGCTTGGCATTCCGTGATTCGCTGTTTTGTGGTGTTGCTCCTTTAGGTACTCACCTGTCTGCTGAGATCAAGGACAAGATATGGGCACATGACTTTGTGGATGTTTGGTCCTTGGTGTCGGTCGATCATGTGACGATAGATAAGGAGCGTGTTTTCGAAAGAGGTTCGGAGAAAAAGGTAAAAGTCGCGAAAACTTTTGGCAATTGGCTCCAGGGTTTTTCTACCTTGGCTCATGTCATCTGTCAACGTTTTCCGGAAAAAGGGGCCGAGCTGTTTGTGTATGTAGACACTATATTCAGTGCCCACAAATTGCACGGAGGTGCAGCTTGGTGGAGATATGACGAGGAATTTCGCCGTCGGTTGGCGATGACGCCTGACATTGGTTGGGCGTCGAAGGCGACGGATGTGTGGTTACAGCTAATTTTGGCTCAAAAGCAGGCTCGGCCCTTTCAGGCAGGAGTCGCAGTTTCGGGTTCAGCACCCGGGATTGCGGCGCAGCGCCCAACAGGAGCATGTTGGCTCTACAATGAGGGACATTGCAGGTTCTATTCTTCCTGCAAGTTTCGTCATGAGTGCTCCATCTGCGGGGGTGCCCATTCCGCGCTTCGCTGTTTCCGACGGGCAAAACAACCTTCCAAGGTGGGTCCTGCCGGTGCAGCGGAGAACTCTGGTGAGCGCTCTCGCGATGGAACCGTGGCTCGCCAGGTATCCCAAGAGACAGGAAGCAGACTTGTTAGGTCGGGGCTTCAGTGAAGGTTTTTTCATTCCGCATGTTTTTTCTTCGGTTTTGATGTTGTCAGATAATTTAAAATCGGTGAAAGAAAACATGTGTTTGGCACGGGAAAAAGTGCTGAATGAGGTGTCTTTAGGCAGGATGGCGGGCCCCTTTGGGGAGCCACCTTATACGAATTTACGGGTTTCTCCTCTTGGCTTGGTCCCCAAAAAGGAACCGGGGAAGTTTAGGTTGATTCATCACCTTTCCTTCCCTCGTGGGGATTCGGTCAACGATGGGATTTCCAGAGATGAGGCTGCAGTGTCTTACACGTCTTTTGATGTGGCTGTGCGGTTGGTACGGGAGGCAGGCGTAGGTGCCTTGCTTGCTAAATCGGACATAGAGTCAGCTTTTCGTTTGTTGCCTGTGGATCCTGCCTGTTTCCATTTGTTGGGATGTCGGTTAGATGAGCAGTTTTTTGTAGACATGTGTTTGCCTATGGGTTGTGCCATCTCATGTTACTATTTTGAAGTTTTTGGTTCCTTTCTGGAATGGACGGTTCGTTTCAAGACAGGTATTTCTTCAGCCATTCATTATCTAGACGACTTTTTATTTGTAGGTCCAAGTGATTCAGGAATATGTGGTTATTTGCTGAAAACCTTTCGAGTTTTAATGTCCGAATTTGGTGTCCCGATAGCAGAAGAGAAGACGGTTGGTCCGGCTACGATTTTGTCGTTTCTGGGTATTGAAATTGATACGCAAGAGATGGTTTTCAAATTACCTGACGACAAGCTTGCGCGTCTGCTTTGTACCATTGACGAATTCGTTTTATCAAAAAAGGTTACCCTGAAGCATCTTCAGTCACTGTTAGGGTTGCTGGTTTTTGCTTGCAGGATCGTTCCCATGGGTCGCGTTTTCTCTAGACGCCTATCATTGGCGACTAGGGGTATTTCGCGCTCAAAGCATTTCATTCGTGTCACTAGGCAAATGAAAGATGATTTGCGCGTGTGGCAGACTTTTTTGCGATCTTTTAATGGTAGGGCGATTTGTCAGTCGGAGGAGGTTTCCAGTTTTGAGTTACAGCTGTTTACAGATGCTGCTGGCAGTGTCGGTTGCGGTGCGGTTTTTGGAGCGGAGTGGTGTTTTGCACGTTGGCCTGTGGGCTGGAGTAGTATGGGTCTGACATTGAATTTGACACTTTTAGAACTCTTTCCCATTGTGGTTGCAGTGGAGTTGTGGGGTTCAAAGATGTTGAATAGTCGCATACGTTTTTGGACGGACAATATGGCAGTGGTGCAGGCTGTTAACAATTTGTCTTCTGGATCATTGCCGGTTTTGGCGTTACTTAGGCATCTAGTTCTACGTTGCATGCAATGTAACATTTGGTTTCGGGCTACACATGTGCCGGGTGTTGAGAATAAAATCGCAGATGCCTTATCTTGTTTGCAGATGGGGGTCTTTCGGGAGCTTCACCCGGGAGCACGGCTGGAAGGGGAGCGTTGCCCGTATCACTTATGGGCCCTGGTCGAGGGGAACTTGCCCGGCTAGTTCAAGGTTCTGTGGTACCAGGTACATGGCGGAGCCATAATAAGTTTTGGGCGGAGTGGTTGGAATTATCTGGCGGGGTTTTTCCTACAAATGATGAGCGGCATTATGAGGTTACGTTGGAGTATTTGTCTCGGATGCGTACTAATGGTTCTTCGGTGTACACGGTTTCAAAAGGTTTGACTGGTATTGCGTTTATGTTGAAGTTGTGGGGTTGTACTGATGTGACGAAAATGTTTGTTATTAGACAGGCATTGAAGGGGTGGAAGAAGGAGCATATTGTGAAGGATGCTAGGAGGCCTATTACATATGCTTTATTACTAAGGATGCTGATGGTTGTTCCGGCTGTTTGCTTTGATCCTTATGAGTCTGTTTTGCTGCGTACTGCTTTTTCTTTGGCCTTTTTCGCAGCATTGCGGGTGAGCGAATTGGTGTCACCGAGCGCAAAGCGGTTTGGGGGTCTTCTGTTTGCGGATGTTTTATTGGAGGAAAAAGTGGTCCGGGTATGTGTGAGACGGTCCAAGACTGATCAGATGGGCGCTGGTGTTTGGTTGTGTGTGAATTCATTGGGTGGTGAATTCTGTCCAGTTCGTTTGGTGCGTGAGTTTTTGTCTTTTCGAGCTGATGGGGTTCCTTTCTTGGTACATTCTAATTCTTTGCCGCTTACTCGATTTCAATTTGGAGCCGTTCTTAAGTCTTGTTTGGAGCATTTGGGCGTTGATCCTGCTGAGTTTGGGACTCATTCGTTTAGAATAGGGGCAGCCACGGAGGCTAATGCTTTAGGTATGGGGGAGGAAGATATTAAACGTCTGGGTAGGTGGAGTTCAACTTGTTATAGGTCCTATGTGCGTCCGGATCTGGTGTTGTTTTGATTTTCCTTGTCATTTCAGAACATCGGCCGGAAGTATGGATAGTTGGCCATTCTTTTATTTTCTGGGCAGCTCGTCGGGCTGAATATCGGCCTTTAGGCCTCAGTCTTGGGGTGTCATCGGCCGAGGTGCACTGGAAAGGTATCAGAGGGCTGAGGTGGGTTCAGCTGTTGCCGTTAATAGTTGAAGTTAGTCGGGAATGCCGTGGTCCAATTGTGCTCGTTATACATGTTGGGGGAAATGATTTGGGAAATGTGAAATTGTCGGAGTTGTTGTCCCTTATCAAGGCTGATTTAGGTCATTTCAAACAGCTTTTTTCTGATTGTGTGATTGTCTGGTCTGAGGTGATTGCACGAACTCATTGGCGAGGAGCTAGAAGTGCTGTGGCCATCGAGCGGTCAAGACGGCTGTTGAATGTTCGTATTTCCAGGTTTGTTCGTTCCATTGGGGGGGGTAGCAATTCATCATTTGATGTTGGAAGGTGACAATGGGGACTTATTGTTATCTGACGGCGTTCATTTAAATGACATTGGGATCGACATCATGCTGTCGGGTCTGCAAGATGGAGTGGAGGCTGGTTTGGCATTGTGTGGTGGGGGTGGTCGGAGTACCGCGTAGGTGTTCGCGGTATCCTCCTTGGCGGAGATAGGCTCTGAAGAGTAAAATCCGGAGAAGAACCTACATGCGCGCCGCTTCACAGTGGGCGGCATCACAGGAGATGTGAATAAATTAAGTGGTTACTTCAGGGCCATGTGATACAAAAATGTTTGGTTGTGTTAAATAAAGCTGTGGCCATTCCCACATTCTCCAAGAAACAGGTTTCGTTGCTTTATTGGTTTATTAAATGGGGTAATGATGCATCAGCGACACTTAATATGGGGATAACATTAGTACATGCAGTCTTGAGGCACTAAATCAAATAGAGAAAGTGCCTGGGACTGTATGTGATAGGGGGATGGAAGGGGGGAAAAAAGTGCGGGAAAAAATCAGGAGCAGGGATTGGTGGGACAAGGGGATAGAGGAGGGGTTAGGAGCAGATAAATAGTTGAGGTCAAGGGCAGTTCACTATCTTACCTGCTGGAGCTGCAAACGTCCCTCCCGCCCTCCCTCTTTGGGAAAATTTGGGTGTGTAGTTATGGTGTTTTCTCTGTCTTTTAATTTCTTTGCTTTTCTATGCCATGTCTTTTATGGCTCGTCAGTTGCTTCCTTTTTCTTTGCGTAGGCGTGTTTCTGTGGTTTTTCTTTGTTTTTCAGATGTCACAGCGGGCGGAGATAGGCTCTGAAGAGTAAAATCCGGAGAAGAACCTACATGCGCGCCGCTTCACAGTGGGCGGCATCACAGGAGATGTGAATAAATTAAGTGGTTACTTCAGGGCCATGTGATACAAAAATGTTTGGTTGTGTTAAATAAAGCTGTGGCCATTCCCACATTCTCCAAGAAACAGGTTTCGTTGCTTTATTGGTTTATTAAATGGGGTAATGATGCATCAGCGACACTTAATATGGGGATAACATTAGTACATGCAGTCCTCTACTGGTATCTCGTACAGGCACATGGGTGCTGGTGTGGTCATGTATTGTCAATACAAGGACATCTCTCTTGTCCTTGTACTTGTTACAATATATTGTTGCTAGATTGTGCCCTTCTCTCACCCCTTCTGAGTGTTTGCACAAGCAGAGTCTTAGGGAGGCCTCTCAGATTTATTTTTAGCAGTGCCGCATGCCACAGTATTTCTGGAAGCAAGGCACTTGAAGAGTGGGACGCTGGTATAAAAATTATCCAGGTAGAGGTGGTAACCCTGGTCCAGAAGGGGTGCACCAAATCCCACACAATTTTTGCATTAATTCCCAGTAAGGGGGGGCATTCTGGGGGTCTGAATACTGGTGTCCTTCCCTTCATATATCCTAAATTTGTAAGTATACCCTAATGCACTCTCGCACATATTATGCAGTTTCACACCATACCTTTCCCTCTTACTCAGCAGGTACTGGCGGAATTGAAGCCTCCCTTTAAAATGTACCAGGGACTCATCAACAGAAATACACTTCTCGGGGGTGTATGCTTGGGCAAACCGGGCACGGAAATGGTCTAATAGGGGTCTCAGTTTATACAAACGGTCAAAACTGGGGTCATCTCGGCGTGGGCACTGCTCATTATCAGCATAATGTAAGAAGCTAAGTATTGCCTCATAACGCATCCTGGACATGGCCATGCGGTACATCGGGGTGTGGTATAACATGTTTGTACTCCAATAGGTCCTAATGGATGGCTTTTTCAGAAGGAGTACCCAGAATTTGCCCAACTCCACCTGTGGGATTGGGCATAAAATGATGTGGGGGTTCTTAGTGATATACTGTTTGGCATATGAATTTGTCTGGGACACCATAAGCTCTATAAATTCATCCGTGAAAAACAACTTGAAAAGGTTTATCTCACTGAGCCCTGCCGTATTAAATTTTTATCCCTGGGCTGCACGTGTACTCAGGGATTTGGGGCTCGTAATTGTCTGGTGTGGTGGTCCAAATGGGCTCACATCGCTCGGAGGTTTCAACTGTTGCGGGGTCACTTCTCTCAGGGGTTTCAACTGTGATGAAGGTCCTGGGGCGTCTCCTAGGGGGTCACTCCTGGATGAGGAGGTTGATAAATAAAAGAGAGTCTCGCCATCTGACGAGTCTGTGTCAGAGGCAAGAAACGCATAGGCCTCTTCGACAGAAAATTATCTTTGGGACATATTTTATTATTTATGCGTCACACATGTAAAATGTGTTCTCTTGCACAGGCAGAGCATGTGTGCTTGACAAGAACAAAATAAAAGTATACTTTTATTAGTACTAGTAGAAGCAATAGACTTCTGCCTAAAACTTTTTTATTTTGTTTTTATAGAACGATTCCCTGACACTAACAAACCCTAATACTGTCTGAGATGCTGCTGATAACCAAGTATCTAAACTTTTTTTTATATATATATATATATATTTTTTTTTGTTTTTATGGAACGAGTGGACTTCCCTGACACTAAACCTAACTAGGGCAAGGGTTCCTAACACTAAACCTAACTAGATTTTATGTGAACTTCCCTGACACTAAACCTAACTATGGCGACTATTCCCTCACACTAAACCTAACTAGATTATTCTGAGCTTTCCTGCCGCTAAACTTAATTACGGTGACGGGTGCCTGAACACTAAACCTATCTAGATTATTCTGAGCTTTCCTGATGCTAACAACTGATTTTATGTGAACTTCCCTGACGCTAAACCTAACTACAATGATGGATCCCTAACGCTAAACCTAACTACGGTGACGGATTCCTGACGCTAAATTCCCTGACGCTATACCTAAATACGCTTTTTGACGGTTCCCTGACACTAAATAACCCTAATACTAAACTATCTGATGGCTTTCTAAACAATTTTTTTTTTGTTTTTATTATATTTTATAAAGAAAATAAAAAAATATAATAATCCCCAGGGACCAAAATGTGGCCCTGAAGACTCAAAAGTGGTCAGTGAAAGAGATCACTGACCAAAAACGTGGGTGACATGGGGAACACAAGGACAGGAGTGGGAAGTGGATAGAAGGTGGGAAAAGTTTTGAAACTACTGCTACACTGTTTTTCTCTAAACTAAACTGCACTGCCTCACGCCACAACCGCTCTGAACGAGTCTCAAACTCCAACAGAGAGCGGGTGCGGCAGGATCTGAGGTCAGAGCAGGAAATTACGTATACGATCGCTGCTATTGGTCCGTCGTCACTAACTAACCAATAGCAGCGATCGCGGAGGTGGGACCACTATAATTGGGCCCTGTACACTGAGCTATCATAGCGTGCTGTCGGAAACAGCAGGCATCACAGCTCGATGAAACGCCGGGGGAAAATGGCGATGCATTTTCCCTCGGTCGTACTATTCCGGCGCAATGCTATGGAACAGTAAGGTATAATGATATATACACACCTATGTAGAACAGTACTATAGCTATATAGCCACCACTTAAAGGGTTCTGTTACACATTGGCACTTCGGATGGGACAATTAATTATTGACTGGCCTGTCTCTGTGACCTCTACTATTTCAACCCTCTCATAGGAATATTGTACATTATTATATAGAGAGGTCATGATAATGTGGAAACCACTGTCAGCAATGCTAAGGGGCACCACTATAAAGAAATTCTGCTTTGAGGCTACTACTCTGTAAAATTGCATAGATACAAGCTGCTGTATAAATTGTAAGTGCTGTATGGACATGCAATTTCTTTTTTTTAGTGCAAATAGGAGAATACAATTGGTGGGCGCACCTAACTCAAAAGCCTGTAGGCATCTGCATTGGTTGTCCTGTGGCTACCATGGCCTAACAGTTATCACGTATAAAATATTATAAGTTTCTTTGTTCGTTTGTACACTTTATACAAAAGATGTGATCAAACAATGATCATTTATTCCATGTCACCCAGGGGCACCATGGCATATACAGCTCATGTGGTACAAAGAAAAAAAAAAATCAGTGATAAGGTTACCACATCTAAAGTGAATTGAAAACGAAATCAAGAGGTAAACCACATGCACATGTGTAAGGGCATGTTCACACAGGGCGGATACACTGAGTAAAAGTACATCGTATCCACCCTGGACGCCGCAGGAAATTCCGACCGAAAAACCGCACCTAAATCGTGGTGCTGTTTTTCAGCCTGGAACATCCACTGCCGAATACAGCACGTAAAAAATAAAAAAAAAATCTATGCTTGCCCGTAGCCATAGCGATGCGTCCCTCTGACGTCCTGCTGCACGTCCTCCTGGTATGACGTTTCATCCCATGTGACTGCTGCAGCCTGTGATTGGCAGCAGCAGTCACAGGGGATAAAACGTCATCCCTGGAGGCCGGGCTGAAGTCAGAAGCAGGGAGATCTCGGTAAGTATAATCGTTTTTTTTTTCTGAGTTGCGATTTTTGCGGCTGAATTGCAGCTTTTCCACTGCAATAATCGTGACATCTGTTATTTGTTGTGGGTTTTACCTCTCCATTGAATTCAATGGGAAAACCCTGTAACAGAAAAACAGCGATTCCGTTGCATAAATTGACATGCATTAAAAAAAATCAGCACAGGTCGGTTTATGATTGTTTTTTCTGATTTTTTATGCAACGTTTGGATGAGATTTGTTCAAATCCCATCCACTCTGCTGCCACTGTATTATGCTGCAGATTTTCCGCAATAAAATATGTTGCGAAAAATGAGAAGTATTTACGCTACGTGTGAACCCGGCCTAAATCCGATTTTATTTACCTGCAGCTTCTTTATCTTAAAGGGGGAAACCCCAATATTCCTTGGTGAAATAGATTCATACACATGTACATTGTGGAGGACATAAAGACAATTTAAGGCCATAATAGATTTAAGAGGCTTTAGTAAATTATTAGAAATAAAATGTTACCTGGTTCCTCCTATTCTCAAGTAGAGATGTCTCATACAGCTGTGCATTGTGCAGTACAATCCCACAAAATGCCAGGTAAGCGGCAAAGTCCTAAAACATACAAAAAAATCAGTAAGAAAGAGTTATGATAATTTTGCTCTCCAGAACTATGTATTTTACCTAATTGATGATGCCTATGACATGTTATCGGTTAATTTAATTTCTCCAATCTTATCTGTATTTATCACACAGAGTGTTTTGGCACTGAATTTAATGAGAAAACCGCGTCGGAATCAGCATAAAAAAATGGCCGAAATCGCCCCCTCTCATTGATTTCAATGAGAGGCAGAGACGGCTTTTTTTAGCGGAAAAAAAAGCGTCATGCTCTTTCTTTGAGCTGTGCATATTTCGGAGTGTTTTTTGAGGCATTAGATTCAACAGCCGCGTGCAGAAAACGGCACAAAAAACGCGAAACAAAAAAAAAAAAGTGTGATCTACAGTTGCTCTTCCATTAAAATAAAATTCAAGTCAGGAGTAACCATGTGTCAATCAAAAACAATAAATAAATACAAAAAATAGGATATGGTAACCTGAACTGAGCCATACCAAAAATATATTGCATTGCACATGACTATAAATGAAAAACAAATAAATAAAAGTTCACCCCAACGCTAGTCTTGATTCTCATTCAGGTTTCCATTGTGTTTTTAAAAAAAAAGGAAACCCGATGGACACATAGATTTATTGAGATCCATACAAAACAGATTTGTCAAGGGTGGTATGGCTTCATTAAGTTTAGAAGTCGTGATGCTGATGTGAACAGAGCATTAGCAATGTATGTTTTACAGTCTGTTTCTTCTGAAATGTCCACAATGTTCAGTCATCCTGTCAATCAAGATGCTTAAAAAAGTACGCTTAATATAAAAATCTGATTTAAACAATAGATAATTTTCTGACAATAGATTCCAGTCTTTTTGCCTCAATGTTGATTTATATATTCAGCAATTCTGTATCAAATCAAGTTCTGCAAAAGCATAAGTAAGGCTACATTCATACATAGCAAAACTGCTGCAGGTTTTCCGTCCGGATTAGTGGGCAGGAAATCTGGGGCGGAATACAGTAGCCGTCAAGTTAATGAGAGGATTTTCTAGGGATTTTCCCCATTGACTTTAAAGGGGAAGTTGAAATCCACAATCAAATCCTTGTGTAGCAGAAAAAACCCCACTGTTTTTTAAAGTGGCAGGTTTCCCACAAAGTGTATACACTGCAGAATTTCCCCAACGGAATTCTGTGCGTAAATTCCACAGCATTTACGGTAGCAGCAAAGTGGGTGAGATTTTGAAATTCTCATGCCCACGCTGTGGAAAAAAATAATGCATCGAAAATGTTAATAAATGTACCTGTGGTGCGGATTTTAAATCCACAGCAAGTCAATTTATGCAGCGTTTTCGTTGCTTTTCTGTTGCGGGTTTTCCCCATTGAATTCAATGGGATACAAAACCCGCAACAAATGTTGAGACTTCAAAAATTGCAACTCAAAAAAAAAAAACAACAACCAACTGGTCCCCCGGCGCTCTCAAAACTACTGGTCCCCCGGCTGGTCTCAGTACACATGGCCTCCAATGCTTAACCCGTTACTGACCGCTAATACGACTTTTCACGGCGGCCACTAATGGGCTTTATTCCGATGCAATAGCCTTTTCACTGCGCTGCATCAGAATAAATAAACAGAGCAGGGAGCCGTTAAATCTCCCTGCTCTCAGCTACCTGCTCGAATGGGTATAATCGATATCAATATCGATCTCACCCATTTAACCCCTCAGATGCGGCGCTCAATAGCGAGTGCCGCATCTGAGTTAGGCCGGATTTACACGAGCGTGTGCGCGCAAAAGGTACTTAACAGCTCCGTGTGTCAGCTGAGTATGATGCGTGGCTGCATGATTTTCGCGCAGCCGCCATCATTATGACACTCTATTTGTATGTTTGTAAATAAAAAAAGAACGTGGTGCTTTTCTGTTTTCATTCATACTTTTTACTGCTACCATTTCAGGCTGCAGTGTGGGGCCATTACAACATTCATCCCTATGGGTAAGCCTACCTTAATATTCCTTACGTTGCAAACAGATCTACTTTGATCTATACATGCTTTGTACACCTGACTTCCTTTCTGGCAATTTTGTCCTAACTATGACACTCTGGTCCTGATCTATCTTCGCTACTATGGCGCTAACTTGCTCTGTAACCTCTTGAATTCGGGCATTTTGGAAACACATGGTCATAGATTGACCTTTGTGTTCGCCGTAATCTTTATATCTGTGTTGTTACCACCAGGTTGCAGATACGCCATTACTATATTACTTAGATTTTGTGACTTGTGGTCTATGTCAGACATATATAAATTGCCAGGGAATTCTGTTGGTGGGCAGGACACCCTAAACTCTACTTGTTTGAAGCTACCACACTGCTTCTTTCTTCGGATTCCCTTTGAATTTTATATATGTATTATTTTGTGTTGTATGTCCTAATAAAATGTGTAATTTTTTACCATATTTGTGGCGTAATGACTTATTTTTCTCTAAGTTTTCTATGATGTAATGAAGTTTGCTATGTTATTAGTATACATTTGAGGTGCTCGGACACTCGCTAGTGGCACCTAGCTTGCAACCTAACCTGGTGAGTCTTTATATTCAAACTTTTTACTGCTGTTGCGAGAATCACGCGGGTCACACGGAAGTGCTTCCGTGTGATGCGCGAACAATGCACAAATAACGGACATGTCGTGAGTTTTACGCAGCGGACACACGCTGCGTGAAACTCACGGACAGTCTGCACGGCCCCATAGACTAACATAGGTCCG
Source organism: Rhinoderma darwinii (assembly GCF_050947455.1). Taxonomy (NCBI): domain Eukaryota; kingdom Metazoa; phylum Chordata; class Amphibia; order Anura; family Rhinodermatidae; genus Rhinoderma; species Rhinoderma darwinii. The sequence continues at coordinate 171,326,612 of NC_134687.1, forward strand.
TGCGAGGCGCGTGAAAATCATGAGCGTTGCATGGACGTATATCACGTTCGTCTAAATAAGCCCTTATGGAGAGAGGGAAGGAGCTCCCTCTCTCTCTCCCACCAACACCCGGCGATAAGATCGCCGAGTGTCTGTGTTTCCGATTGCCACGTCCGGAAAGACCCCAACTATAAAGCTCTTACATAATTTAACCCGCACGGTGAGCGCCATAAAAAATAATATAAAAAACAATGGAAAAATTGCTGTTTTCTGTGAATCCTGCCTTGAAAAAAATTTGCTAAAAAGGGATCAAAAAGTCGCATCTACTCCAAAATGGTACAAATAAAAACTATAAGTCATCACCACAAAAAGCCCTCATACAACTGCATCGTCGGAAACATAAAAAAGTTATTGCTCTTCAAATATGGAGACACGAAAACAAATAATTTTGAAAAAAAAGTGTTTTTACTGTGTAAAAGTAGTAAAACATATAAAGTCTATACAAATTTGATATCGTTGCAGTCGTAACAACCCGCTGAATAAAGTTATTGTATTATTTATACCACATGGTAAACGGCGTAGATTTAGGACGCAAAAAGAGTGGCAAAATTAGTTTTTTTCCGATTCCCCCCCAAAAAAAAAAAAAAAAAAGTGATGCCAAAAGTGATGCCAAAATGGTGCTATTAAAAAATACGACTTGTCCCGCAAAAAACAAGACCTTATACAGCTATGTCGACGCAAAAATGAAAAAGTTATAGCTCTTTGAATGAGACGATGGAAAAACTAAAAAAATGGCTTGGTCATTAAGGTTTAAAATAGGCTGGTCATTAACCCCTTAAGGACGCAGCCTTGTTTTGGCCTTAAGGCTCAGAGCCCATTTTTCAAATCTGATCATTAAGGGGTTAAATGTCGACTCGTGACCACTGCAAAAATCGCAGGAGAACGGGAGTGCAGAGAACACCCGGGGGACCAGGGATGTGTTTATACAGGATTGGCAAGGGAGTGGAGTAAAGTGTTTTTGTTTTTTCAACGCTCTGCTGCTTTCCGCAGCAGAAAATCCGCACCAAAATCTTCACCGTTTGGTGAAGATTTCCCTGTGGATTCTAGGTGGGATTTGTTGAGAATTTTTTTTATAACGGTCATACAAAAGGAAATATACGGAATCTCACTAAAAGGTGCAGATATTTTGCAAAGATTAAAAGATGTTACAGATTACAATGCAAATCCAAGCGTTTAACAGTGAGAGATTGGAAATTCATACAGCAGAACACATAAGTAGATATTCAGTGAGGTTCTGCTATAACTGCACCACTCTAGAGTACATTATTTCAGTTAAAACCTACCAATGCCACAGATAGGAGTGTTTTAGAACGTTTAAGTGAGTGCCGGCACCTCACAGGAGGACGACGCTGCAAGGTACTCGGATGTCCATGGCCGTTGAGGGGTAAGTCAGAACGACGTGCCGTTACACTCATCCTCTATGAGGATAGAAATATATCTCTGAATATATCTCTGAATAATATCTGTAATTTGGGAAAATTGATTACTATATTGCAACACCAGGGTAGGCTTGTTGGGACTTCGTGTGTCGTTTGACTTCTCAGTGAACAGGGGATGGTCTCTCGTTTTAGTTTGAACTACAGATTTTGCTCGATTTCAGACCCAATTTTTGTACCCTCTCTTATTGAGCCTCTGGCAAATCACTGACTGCTCCCTGCCAAAATTTTCATCTTGACTGCAATTTCTTTTTGCCCTAATCATCTCACTCACTGAAATGGACATGATAGTATGCCTGGGATGACTGCTGTTGGAATGCAAAATGGTGTTTCCTGTTACTTGATTACGGAAGGTTTCAGAGGCAATAGGTTCCGCCACTTTGGAGTTTAGTTTTAGATCCACAAAGGATATAGTGTCACAGTGGAACGAATTGGTGAACTTAACATTACAATTATTGCAGTTGATTATTTGATGAACGCTGGTATGGCGGACAGATCGCCCTCCCACATGAGGAGGAGGTAATCAATGTATCTAAAAGGGGTTGTCAGGGGAAAATATGGCAAATTCCTCCCCCCAAGCCATAACAAGATTGGCCAAGGAGGGCAACAATTTTGCCCCCATTGACACCCCCCTCAGATGTAAATAAAAACGACCATCATATTGGAAATAATTGTGGGTCATCAGGAAATCTAAGACCTCCCTAATAAACAATTCTAAGTCCTGACTTTATGAGCCATATTTGGATACATGATGATTGAGGGCCCTCAATGCCACATCATGTGGAATGCAGGTGTACAATGACACCACATCACAACGGAGCCAAACAAAGTCTTGGTGCCAGATCTTATTGTGAAAAACACGTAGAATGTCATGTGTATCTTGTTTGTAACCTGGTACTCTCTGAACGAGAGGCTGCAGCAATGAGTCCAGCCATTCCGACAACCTCTCGGTCAGTGACCACAGGCCAGATACGATGGGCCACATTGGCGGAGGAACAACACTTTTGTGGGTCTTAGGGAGGGCATGTAAGATTGGGATGACTGGGTTCTCTACCATTATATAATCAAATTGTTTTTGAGTAATTACCCCCAATACTAGTCCCTCATTCAGTAAGTTCTTAAGTGTGGACTGAAAAATAATAGTAGGATTAAGATCAAGTTTTCTATATGTCTGTGTATCTGTTAACCCCTTCCCTCTTTGGCCACTTTTGACCTTCCTGACAGAGCCTCATTTTTCAAATCTGACATGTTTCACTTTATGTGGTAATAACTCCGGAATGCTTTTACCTATCCAAGCGATTCTGAGATTGTTTTCTCGTGACACATTGGACTTTATGTTACTGGCAAAATTTGCCCGATACATTCAGTATTTAATTGTGAAAAACACCAAAATTTAGCGAAAAATTGCAAAAATGTGCATTTTTCTCAATTTAAATGTATCTGCTTCTAAGACAGGCAGTTATACCACACAAAAATTTTGCTAACTAACATTCCCCATATGTCTACTTTAGTTTGGCAGTGTTTTTTGAACATCATTTTATTTTTCTAGGACGTTACAAGGCTTAGAACTTTAGCAGCAATTTCTCACATTTTCAAGAAAATTTCAAAATGCTATTTTTACAGGGGCCAGTTCAGTTGTGAAGTGGCTTTGAGGTCCTTAGATATTAGAAACCCCCAATAAGTCACCCCATTTTAAAAACTGCACCCCTAAAGTATTCAAAACAGCATTTAGAAAGTTTATTAACCCTTTAGACATTGCACAGGAATTAAGGCAAAGTAGAGGTGAAATTTACAAAGTTCATTATTTTTTTCCAGAAATTCATTTTTAATCCATTTTTTTTGTACCACAGAAGGTTTTACCCAAGAAATGCAACTCAATATTTATTGCCCAGGTTCTGCAGTTTTAGGAAATATCCCACATGTGGCCATAGTGTGCTACTGGACTGAAGCACCGGCCTCTGAAGCAAAAGTAGCACCTAGTGGATTTTGGGCCTCCTTTTTATTAGAATATATTTTAGGCACCATGTCCGCTTTGAAGAGGTCTTGTGGAACTAAAACAGTGGAAACCCCCCAAAAGTGACCCCATTTGGGAAACTACACCCCTCGAGGAATTTATTTAAGGGTGTAGCAAGCATTTTGACCTTCCAGTTTTTTTGCAAAAATTTTTGGAACTAGGCCATGAAAATGAAAATCTACATTTTTTTCAAATAAAATGCAGGTTTAGCTAATTTTTTTTCATTTCCAAAAGAACTAAAGTAGAAAAAGCACCACAACATTTGTAGAGCAATTTCTCCCGAGTAAAACAATACCCCACATGTGGTAATAAACGGTTGTTTGGACACACGGCAGGGCTTAGAAGGGAAAGAGCACCATTTGGCTCTTGGAGCTCAAATTTAGCAGGAATGGTTTGCGGAGGCCATGTCACATTTGCAAAGCCCCAGAGGTGACAAAACAGTGGAAACCCACAACAAGTGACCCCATTTTGTAAACTATACCCCTTGAGGAAATTATCTATGGGTATAGTGAGCATTTTGACCCCACAGGTTTTTTGCAGAAATTTTTGGAAGTAGGCTGTGAAAATAAAAATCTACATTTTTTTCAAATAAAATGTAGGTTTAGCTAATTTTTTTTCATTACCACAAGGACTAAAGGAGAAAAAGCACCATAAAATTTGTAAAGAAATTTCTCCCGAGTAAAACAGTACCACACATGTGGTAATAAACGGCTGTTTGGACACATGGCGAGGCTGAGAAGGTAAAGAGCGCTATTTGGCTTTTGGAACTCAAATTTAGCAGGAATGGTTTGCGGAGGCCATGTCGCATTTGCAAAGACCCTGAGGGGACAAAACAGTGGAAACCCCCAACAATTGACGCAATTTTGGAAACTACACCCCATGAGAAAATGATCTAGGGGTACAGTGAGCAGTTTGACCCCACAGGTGTTTTACAGAACTTATTGGAAATAGGCCGTAAAAATGAAAATCTACATTTTTTCAAAGAAAATGTAGGTTTAGGTATTTTTTTTTCATTTCCACAAGGACTGAAGGAGAAAAAGCACCGTAACATTTGTAAAGCAACTTCTCCCGAGTAAAACAATACCCCACATGTGGTCATAAACATCTGTTTGGACACACGGTAGGGCTCAGAATGGAACTAGCACCATTTGGATTTTGGAATGGTTTCTGGGCGCCATGTCACATTTGCTGAGCCCCTGTAGTACTAGTACAGTGGAAACACCCCAAAAGTGACTCCATTTGGGAAACTGCACCCCCTGAGGAATCATCTAGGGGTATAGTGAAAATTTTGATCCCAAAGGTTTTTTGCTGAATTAATTAGAATTAAGCCATGAAAATAAAAAATATTTTTTTTTTCCAACAAGATGTAGTTTTAGATCAACATTTTTCATTTTTACAAGGAATAGAGAAGAAAAAGCACCCCAACATTTGTAAAGTAATTTCTCCCGAGTACGGTAACACCCCATATGTGGTTATAATCAGCTGTATACGTATATGGGAGCATTCAGAAGAAAAGGAGCGGTATTTATCTTTTGGAGCATAGATTTTGCTGGAATGGTTTGCGGACGCCATGTTGCATTTGCAAAACCACTGATGTACCAAATAAAAGTGACCCCGTTTTAGAAACTACACCCCTAAAGGCATTTATCAAGGGGTGTAGTGAGAATTTAGACTCCACAGGTGTTTTTCAGAAATGAATACGCAGTGGATGATGCAAAGTGAAAATTTAAATTTCTCCACTGATCTGCCCATTCACCGCACAATATGTTGTGCCCCTAGAGAATCTTACCCCATAAATTGTTAAGCAGGTTCTCCCGGGTATGGTAATGCCTTACTTGTGGCCATAAATTGCTGTTTGGGCACACTGTAGGGCTAAGAAGGGAAAGACCGCAATTTTGAGCATGGATTTTTGCTTGGTAATAGTTCTGTTTGGGGTTTTGCTGGTATTTCTGTTTATAATGTGGTGGCATATGTAATCTGTGCGGAGAACATCAGGGCATAATAAGAGGGTATAATAATGGGGTAAATAATACAATTATCCATAGATGTGGGTTACGCTGTGAAGCGATCTGTTATGCACAGGCTGGTGTCACACTTATAAACAGTTTTCTTTCTTATCCCCCTTTTGTAACATTCTGCACCTTTTGGGGACTTTTTGGGCATGACCACACGTGGCGGATTTCCTCCGCAACTGTCCGCATCAATGCCGCACAGAATCTGCGTTGCAGATTCTGCTGCGGATCTGCACAAAATGTGCAGTAAATTGATGCGGACTAGCTGCTGCGGACTGCGGTAAAAGTACTTCCCTTCTCCCTATCAGTGCAGGATAGAGAGAAGGGACAGCACTTTACCTTGTGAAAGTCAAAGAAATTCATACTTACCGCCCGTTGTCTTGGTGACGCGTCCCTCCTTCGGCATCCAGCCCGATCTCCCTGGATGACGCGGCAGTCCATGTGACCGCTGCAGCCTGTTATTAGCCTGTGATTGGCTGCAGCCGTCACTTAGACTGAAACGTCATCCTGGGAGGCCGGACTGGAGACAGAAGCAGGGAGTTCTCGGTAAGTATGAACTTCTATTTTTTTTGACAGGTTGCTGTATATTGGGATCGGTAGTCACTGTCCCGGGTGCAGAAACAGTTACTGCCGATCGCTTAACTCTTTCAGCACCCTGGACAGTGACTATTTACTGACGTCTCCTAGCAACGCTCCCGTCATTACGGGAGCCCCATTGACTTCCTCAGTCTGGCTGTAGACCTAGAAATACATAGGTCCAGCCAGAATGAAGAAATGTCAAGTTAAAAAAGCAAGACGGATCCGCAGCACACATAACATGTGCATGACAGCTGCGGACTTCATTGCGGAAATTAGAATCTCCATTGAAGTCAATGGAGAAATTCCGCCATGAGTCCGCCACTGCTCCGCAACAGACAGAGCATGCTGCGGACACCAAATTCCGCTCCGCAGCCTATGCTCCGCAGCGGAATTTTACGCCTCGTCTAAACGAACACTGCTAAATTAAAGTGTAAGTCAATGGACAAACGGCTCCGCTGCGGATTAACGCTGCGGAGTGTCCGCAGCGGAATTTAAGTGAAATTCCGCCACGTGTGAACCCAGCCTTTCTCCTTCGTAGTTTGGGAAATATTGCTGGGAAAGTTTTGCGCTGGTATAATATGGGAGCCCTTGCTTCCAGCGGATGTGCTATGTCCCTTCCCTTTCCTAGTTCCTAAATACTAGGGCCCTGAAACTGAAGGAATGTTCCCCTCCGGCCTGCGCATTGAGATGTTTTTCATCACCGCATTACTAGTGCCATAACTTTTTTATTTTTCAGTTGATTGAGCGGTGTGCGGGCTTGTTTTTTGCGAGACGGGCTGTAGATTTTATTGGTACCATTTTAGAACACATACGACTTTTTGATCACTTTTTATTTCATTTTTTGGTAAAGGAAATTACCAAAAACAAGCAATTCTGGAATAGTTTTTTATTGGGTTTTTTTTCGGCATCCGCAGTGCGCCCTAAATTACATGTTAACTTTATTCTGCGGGTCGATACGATTACGGCGATACCAAATTTATATAGTTTTTTTTATGTAATGCAGCTTTTGCACAATAAAATCACTTTTTTTTATAAAATCATTTGTTTTCTGTGTCGACATATTCTAAGACCCATAACTTTTTTATTTTTGCGTGCACAAAGCGGTGTCAGGGATTATTTTTTGCGGGACGGATTGTCGTTTTTTATTAGTACTATTTCGGAGTAAATGTGACTTTTTGATCACTTTTTATAGCATTTTTTGGAAGGAGATGTGACCTAAAAACAAAGATTCTGGCGTTGTTTTTCATGGATTTTTTTTACGGCGTTCACCGTGCGGGATAAATTACATAATTGTTTTGTAGTTTGGGTCGTTACGTACGCGGCGATACCAATTATGTATAGTTTTTTTATGTATTGCGGCTTTTGCACAATAAAATCACTTTTTTTATAAAATCATTTGTTTTCTGTGTCGCCTTATTCTAAGACCCATAACTTTTTTATTTTTGCGTGCACAAAGCGGTGTCAGGGATTATTTTTTGCGGGACGGATTGTCGTTTTTTATTAGTACTATTTTGGAGTAAATGTGACTTTTTGATCACTTTTTATAGCATTTTTTGGAAGGAGATGTGACCTAAAAACAAAGATTCTGGCGTTGTTTTTCATGGGTTTTTTTTACGCCGTTCACCGTGCGGGATAAATTACATAATAGTTTTGTAGTTTGGGTCGTTACGGACGCGGCGATACCAATTATGTATAGTTTTTTTAATTTTTACGGTTTTTCCCATAATAAAAGACTTACTATGGGAAAAAAGTCAGTTTAGCTCTATTTTTATTTGAAACGTGTGTGTTTTTATTGTTTTACCACATTTTTATTAACTTTTTTTAACTTTTTTTACTTGTCCCACTAGGGGACATGAGGGCCTGATGCCCCGATCGCTACTCTAATACACTGCACTACATACGTAGTGTAGTGTATTAGCGCTGTCAGTTATTCACTGACCGCAAGCCTATGAGGACGTGCCGCAGGCTGGTCCTCATCGGCTTCCTTACAAGGCCGTCTCGGACGCCATTTTCTAGCGTCCGATTGCCACAGCAACCCAGCGATTGAGCGCAGCATCTGAGGGGTTAATCTGCCGGATCGGAGAATAGCTCCGGTCCTGGCAGTTACGGGAGGGTGCAAGCTGTATAATACAGCTGTCACCCCGCGGTGATGGTGCCGGCTCTGCTCCTGAGCCCGCACCATCACTGCGCCGTAACTGTATATATATACGGCGGATGTCGGGAAGGGGTTAAGAGAGCCAAGATTTGAGAGTTATACATGGTTTATCCATGACTGTGATACATCCCCCTTTGTCTGCCATCTTAATTATGATGTCGGTGTTGTTACGCAGTGTGTTAAGAGCGGATTTATGTCTAATTGTAAGATTATATGCGACTTTTTCTCCCCTGATAATGTTATATAACTTTTGTAATTCCCGTTCTAAAGCAGACTGGAATTTCTCCATAGATTCAGTCCTGGACTGTATGGGATAGAAATTAGGGTTGGGAGTGATAAAATGTTGAGCCATCTTGGCAGCTCGTTGGTTCTCGTTTCCTCTTAAAAATCCTCAAGACAAGACAGAGTGATCTGTTGCTAAAACATCAAAGATTTATAGTTGTTTCCTTGGTTAACCTCCATTTATGTCAGAGTCCATAGTGGTGGAAGTCATGAAATGTCTCTTGACAGTGAGGTTGTGAACAAACTTGTTTACATCTAACAAGGTGGTAAAAATATCAAAGTCCCGATCCGGAACAATATTTAACCCAAAGGATAATACTTAAATTGGGTCTGTAGTTAAGGGGACTGATGAGAGGTTGATTACAGCTATTTGCGCATTCAATTATGACAACTCCAGAGGCGGCGGGATGGCTCGGTGTCCATTAGCTCTGTTTTTCCTGCCACCTCCTGCCACCTCTTTTCCCCCGTTTTTTGACAGATATCTATTCTTGTTCTACGTTTGTCGGTTGGAGTTCACTCTCAAAGCGTCTGTTTCAGAACCTTCAGTTACCCCATCGGTGGAATCATGTTCCGTAGAGCTGAAACTCACTATGTTGACCTGAGTGGTTCCTTTTGTTTTTTTCTGCGTTTTTTCAATATGGATTTAACCCTATTGTGTGCCCTGTCTCTTTTGCCCCAATTATATACCTCATCGTGGGCGTAGTCATGTAAATCTCGCTGAAACTTGGATCTTTTCGTTTCCATAATGGATTCTTCCAGTTCTGCTATGTATTTCTTGGTTCTTGAATTTAAGGCATCATATTCAGAAAATTGCTTGTTATCTTATTTTAATTTCTCAATGTTCAGTTGCAATACCGCAAGTTTAATTTCTTCATGTTTGATGATTAGTCTCAAGATTGAGAGTACACTCCGTGAGCAGAGAGTTCCAATCATTTGTAAATTCATCTGAATACATCAAAGTGGGGATTTTTCTGAGTCGCAAACCTCTAGGAACAATGTCTTTTGATACATAGTTTTGGAGGGTTGTCAAAACCCACCAAATTTACGTTTCATGTGCTAGAGATTTTTCCAATTCATGGAATTTATCCTGTAAATCTAGGTTATTTTGGCTAGTACTGTCGGTATTAGCAAATACCAATGCTGCCTCTCACGCAATGAGATTTGAGGATCTTCCGCCATATTTTTAAAGTCAATCACTTGGAAAAAAAATTATTCGTAGCCACAGAGAACTTTCAATAATTCATTTGCGTAGTAATCAGACACCCCCGTTGGTTTGGGGCTAAATACCCTCACAGTATAAACCAATACTGCAGATAAATGGTGAGCACGGAGAATAGAGAAACCGCAATGTGTAAACAAGAATAAGAAAGGGGGGAGAAATCCTCCAGCTCACCGATCCGAGTCTGCGGATCCAATCTGCGCACGCATTCTCATGGCGGCACATAATGAGGTAACTTTGTCAGCATTTAAAATCCAAACTGCATATGGGGATGAATGCATCGACAAGTAGCCTACGCGTTTCAGATGTATCGCACGTCCTTACTCATGGCAAGTCGCAAAATATTAAAATATTTTTTTTTAAAAATTAAAGATGTCAATGCAGATCATTAAAAATATTAAGAAATGCAGATACTTACCCTATTATGGAAATACAAACTTACATGCATTTTTGCAAAAGATAGCAAACGTGAAAATAACAGGAATATCGGATATATGATCGATTACCACAATCCCCACACCACAAACTTTCTATTTTTACCTCTTAAAGAGGACCTGTCACTAGGTCCTATAAGTTGAACTGGTTAACTGACCTGAATAGCACTGTCTCCCTGATTCCAGCGCCGTTTTCTTTTTTCATGGACCCCCTTTTTCCAGAGATATGGCCCACTGTGGTGTTGGCTCCCTATATGCTAATTTGATGTAGTTAGCCAACAGGGTGGAGCTAGCTCCCCTGCCTCTGATGCTGACCAATCAGCACAAGTCAGCTTGAAGGTAGTTCACGCTCTGTTGGCTAACTACAGCAAAATATCATAGGAGTGAGCCAAAACAACACTGGGCCACATCTCTGGAACAGGGGGAGGTCCAGGAAAAAAAGAAAACCAGCGCTGGAAACAGGGAGATAGTGCTATTCAGGTCAGTAATCTAGTTCAATTTACCGGACCTAGTGACAGGTCCTCTTTCAGTTCCTCGTTACTTTCTTTCCACATGTGTGTCCCCACAAATCATCCTGTTATTAAAGAAATTTGTAAAATGACTATATTGTTAGGCAACTACTAGCAATGTACTCTTACTTTATAACGGGCAGCATGGTGGCTTAGGGGTTAGCACTGTTGCCTAGCAGGACTCTAGGTTCAGGCACAGGGACTGCGGAATGTATTGAGCAATATAGAATATATTGGTGCAATATAAGCAACAGGAAAAAAATAATAATACAATGTTAAAAGAAGTATATACATAATTTACATGTTATGCTTATGTTCCAAATGACTATTTGTATATGTCTATTTATGCTTATTGTGTAATCAACGTCCCTATGGAAAAAGATAAGTTCCTCAGACCCACTCATAAATAACAGACACATCCCGCAGCTTAAAAAAAACACAGCACAGCTGCAGTAATTATATGACATCTTCAGGATGTTGGCCTTAGTTAGTAGCCTATACAATACACGCAGAGCACCCTGGTCTATGGAACTGACAGCTACAGTATTCACCTGTCAAAACAAGCATATTCTAATGGATATATATTTATGCAGTATTATTAATGAAGACGAGGCTACATTTTCACTATGCTATTGCACAGGTGCCGGTATGGACTCTGTTCATCAAGTCTCTAACTGTGAAAAATAATTATAACGACAGTCAATTTTAGGTTAATCAAAAAGCAATTTAAAGAATAAATTCTGATTCTGTGTTTATCTGTAAAACTCTATTTAGAAAGCAGTCTTTTATGGGAGCCATGACAGATATGACTATTTATCTGTTACGATCTCTTATGTTCCAGATCCTCAGGTTTATTTTTTTACCACATAGAAAAGTGGAGCGTGCTACCCTACTCTGCCTTCAAAGAGTAATGGAAATCTATAGGAAAAGAACGAAACAAGTTTGTATGCATTTAGACAGATTCCCACTACTTTTTGACGGACAGATTACAGTAGTCTGCTGCACTACTCTCACCAAAAAAAAAAAAATGGAAGTCAATGGGATCTGTCAGGATTCATTCCAAAACTAATGTGTAAAAGCTGTAATGACTCATTTAACCCCTTAAGGACCTGACTATTTTGGAGTTTCAGAACTGGCATTTTTTCCACTGCATTCCAGAGCCTTATTTTTTGTTGAAAATACTGTTGCGGTTGACAGCATTCAGAGATCTGCTTTTCAGCAGCCACATGGACCATAAGAAACAATAGTCTGTAGATGACTCATTGACTTCTATGGGACAGCATTTTGCGCATGCTCTGTGATCTGTGCAGGGGTCATGGTGCAATGACGGGAAGGAGAGAATCTGTCACCATCACCTATTGTCAAAGGTGAATCCTGTGATTCTGCCTGTGATGCTAATGAGATGACTACCGAAAAGTGATCTTTACAGAACAGGAAGTGTCCGCCTATCATGAGGCTCAGTGGCCAAAGTTAAAAATGTACGATCTCACAATGATTTTTTTAATATAGATAATGGCGTGGAAAATGAAAAAACAACATCCCCAAAAATTCTTACAAAATAGGTTTAACATAAAAACTTGATTTATACAATGTGTCATTTTCTGATGACACATTCCCTTTAAGGATCTTAATTACATGAAAATGTTGATGGTTTATGGATAGTGTCAAAACCCAAAAAATCCAATTGCTCAATTTTGGTAACCACACACCTTTACAAAAAAATTTAAACAATTATAATAAATCTTCCACACTCTATGGCACATTCACTTTCATGTGTCCCTCATTGTCTTTATGACATCTGTAAAACGTATGTCAAAAGGACATTCTTTTGACATACGTAGGCACAATAGAAACCTAGGGATACAGAAAAACATACTTTCAATGTTTATTTATTTTTTGTTTGATTCCAGATGTGTGCTGTTATTTATGGGCAAGTGTGGTGTGAACCTAGCCTTTTTCTAGCCAAGTTAACTTAAATCAGAAAAATAAATCAATGTTGCACTTTCTTAACTTGTGTAATTATATATACAGTATATATGTATATATACACACAGAATAATAATTGACATGACAAACATTACCTTCTCATCCTGTTCAGTAAACGTCCCATTGCTGCCGGATTTCTTATTGATTGCCTGTGCCACTCCAACCACCTGATTCAGTTATTAAACAAGTAAATAATTAGCACATTTGCATGAATATAAACATCAAATAATGAATGACACAAAAATAACACATAAAAGACATTACACATGAAACACGAAGGCTGTATGATTTACATAACAAATGGATGCAAACTAATCATCGCTGACAATAACAAAATTCTTCCTACAAAAAAAAGCCTGAATGGACATCAAAGACAGTAAAACAAGGTGTGAGTCTGGATGTTGTACTTGATCAAAGAAAAGGTCAGGAATTGATATAATACACAATTTTACTATTAAGACTACAATACACCAAAATTTAGCCTGTGCACATCCTAGGACAGATATATTTCCCACAATACAACTTATGAACTCTTTAAGCTGATTCTCTACTGGTGGAAAAATTAGAAAACTCTGATATACACCATTTATTTTAGGTAAAAAAAAAAAATTCCCTAAGTTCCCCAATCATACATCTGACAGAGGATTAGACACTCTCCTTAATCATCAAGACAGCCCCTGCTTACACCGAAGACATCCCGGCGATCACCATGGGTCCAGTTTCAGAAGCTGCGGCTGGCCATACATGCAGTATTATATGCCAGCTATTTAAATGAATGGCTAAGCATGTGACATGTCAACCAGAACAGGAGCCACTCTTTGTTAAGACCCCGCTATGATGTCGATTTGCCCTAATAAGGCATATGGAAAAGGGTTGTCTTGATGAAGCCAATTCTGATACATTACAGTGGTCACTAGGCCCGTGGATAATGCGACTGTCACAGTGCCTGCCTAGGATAGTGCAAATCCACTGTGTCACCAAGGGATTGGATGTGGGGCTAAACCGGGGAGCAGAGTCTAAGGGAACCCTTGGTAGTCACCTTTTAACCCCTTTACCGGGATATGGACTTTGCTGCTTAGAAACCCCAGGTGCTACTCCCAGAGTAGTCTGCCTTGGCAATTGCCAAAGTTAACAGGCATAGTACTACATAAGCAGAAAGAAATTAAGGTCAGGTATAGCATTAGTCAGGGCAGGCAGTAGACATGCATTCACGGTTGGTAGAGCCAAAGGTCAGGGCAGGCAGCAGGGGTTCGTCACAGGTCAGGGCAGGCAAGGATACTCAAAGGTACAGGCAGAGGTCAATCACATGAAATCCAACAAAGTATAACGCAGGGAATCACTAGACCATCTAGGATGAACCTAATTGCTCAGGGATTGGAGAGTAAGCAGAATTCCTTTATAGGGGCAGTTGCCTTTTTCCTTATTGCCTACCACACCAACACCATGTCTACGTGTGAGTGTTACTTTCCATTTACACTATATCCTGGGTTGTAACCTATACATCCTAGCTTAGTCTCTCTAGTACGTGGAGTCATCATTACCTGTTGCTGTGCACCCATTTGCCTACCCGGCTGCATAATATGATGCATTATTACCTATTACAGTAGGTTGGTTTAGTTTGCTAATCTGCATGTGCTAAATCTAGTGTGTAGATCGCCCTTTTTTTGCATTAAGGACACTTCTAACATATTATATAGATATCTTCTCATCTCTTTGGGGCTCCAGGGTGTATTCATATTTATATCTACCCCTTACATGTGTGTTTGTGTATGGCACTGTGGGCACTTAGGATTTTGCAGCCCGGATGGTTTGTAGTGGTGGACCATATTTTTGTGGTCCCTTACTCTCCTTCATTTTTAACGGATTGTACTTGTATACAATTATTATATAATAAAATATTATATTTTTTGTTCATACTGCTATGGGCATTCTTTTAGTTTATTTTTTGCTTTGGTTTAGGAACCCTTTTACAGCTTAGGAAAGATGAATGGCACAATGGTGCGCACTGGCCCTTTAAGAGAAGGGTCAGCGTGCGCCCGGGCAGCATCAGTGGTCTAGGCAGGAGATGAGCAGTGACGTGGGAGGCCGCCAGAAGCAGAAACCAGAGGGGAGGAGCGGCGCCGGGCAGGAGACAGAAGATGTTGGGATATGGTGAATAAACGGCGGTGGCCGTGACAACAGTATTCATGGTTCTTTCAATAATGGCAAGTTGTGCTGATCCAGAGAAAGCAAAGTATTCCCACTCCACCCTACTATTGCAAGCATTACCACCGCTGCTGTTGGTATAATGTTCTTACTGTTGAAAAATGAATTTTCTTTACAGCAGACAAAGATTTCGGCATTATTTTATCTATCCATAGAACATTATTCCCTTGGTGAGGTAATCATTTATATGTTTTTTTGTTGTTTTTTTTTTTTTTGTATATGTGAGACAGGCATTTATGTTGTTTTTGAAGCAGTGGTTTCCCCGTTTCTAATTCTTATTGGGGAGTCATGAACACTGACTGACAAATAGGCCCACAGCCCTTTGGAAATTAAGGGGACTTAACCACAGGGATTTCTGACCAATCAGACGTTGGAGATATTAAAGTTCATCTGAGTTGGCAGTTTACACACACAGATATTTTTCTTCTTGTCTTCCTAACCTTTTAAGAAATTCTTAAAATAATACTTATAGTGAAGGGGTCTTTCAGATGTGTAAATTGTTGTTTGCCAGCTACACTCATGGTCATTTAGACACATGGATTTAGATTAATATTGGTCTGATTGGACAAAAATCTTCATATGTAAAGATACCTTAAAGGGAACCTGTCACCAGCATGTCACCTATTAAACCAGGAATACCTAGTGGAAGTGGGTGAAAAATCATTTTTTTGTAACCTATAATTATCTTCTAAGTCGGCGCTGTACCTTTAGTATTCAGTTTTTGTTAGTGTTTCTGTGCCGTATGCTAATGAGCATAAGAGTCATATCTTCGTTTGAAAAGATTCATATCTTCATTCTTCAAGCCTTTCCGAGTTACCCTCGCCTCTTTACTTTTGATTCAAAGCTCCTCGCCTCCCCCCAGCTCGGACGAAGCAGGGAAGGTTGGTCGAACCATACATGATGGGTGCATGCACGCTATCTCAGACCAGATTATGGCATTCAGAGCCGGCCAGTTTTAGGCGGTGGGCGGGCATAAGAAAAGGAATGAACGAGACGGATTATTAGCATAAAAGCCGCAAAATGTTTGCAGACCGTCATTTACGATCAGAGGAGAAGTTTAGGGGAGAGGATAACGGCAATGAACTTTTGATAGCAGTGGCCAGCAAGGAGTCAGGAGAGTTCAATAGGTAAATTATGGTGTCAGGTTCCCTTTTAAGGCCGGGTTCACATGTAGTGTAAATACTGCAGATTTTCCGCAACGTATTTAATTTCGGAAAATCCGCAGCTTAATACAGTAGCAGCAGAGTGGATGAGGTTTGAACAAATTTCATCCACACACTGCGTAAAAAAAACCTAGAAAAAAACATTAAAATTGTCCTGCGGTGCAGTTTTTTAATCCGCAACATGTAAATTTATGCTGCGAAATTGTTGCTCTTGTTGCAGGTTTTCCCCATTGAATTCAATTTGTGGTGTAAAAGCTGCGATTCCGCCATAAAAATCACAACTCAGGAAAAAAAAAAAAAAAAGATTATGCTTACTCAGAACTCGCTGCTTCTGCATCCAGCTTGGCCCCCAGGGATGATGTTTCACTCCACATGACTGCTGTAGACAATCGCAGGCTGCAGTGGTCACATGGGATGAAACGTCATTCCTGGAGCCAAGCTGCGGGATGTCAGAGGGAAGCGTGGCCATGGTTACGGGTATCGCTTTTTTATGTGCAGTTTTTCGCAGCATACATTCCGACCGAATATCCGTACCACAATTTTGTGTGTTTTTTCAGCTGGTATTCCCTGGGGATCAGGGCGGATACGCTGTGTGCTTCTACGCAGTGTATCTGCCCTGTGTGAACATACCCTAAGGCCGGTTCCACATACATCAATTTGGCTCATTTTTCGGTGGCATCTCTCCACATTTTTTTTGGCGATCAAATATGCTGTGACCAAATGTTAGTTTAACATCTGTAACGTCTATGGCCACGGCCCGTCGTTCTGACTTACCCCTCGATGGCCGTGGCCATGGACATGTGAGTTCCCTGGAACTCTTCACTCTAAGCTCATCTCCCTGTTTGTCCTGCCCAAGGCCATCAACCCCGTGCTGCTGGGTTTGCTTTGGCTCCGTTTGCACTCCCGAATCCTGGATTGGAACTCTAGAGAGGTTCTCCAGTGGGGTCCCAAGTGTCTCGACCGCTGTCTGGGTCATATCCATCCACCGCAGCCTTCTCCGCATCAATCATTGGCAGGGTTGCCTTCTTGTTACTCTATGTTCTCTGATGTCTTCGATAAGAAGGAAGCAGAGACCTTGCCGCCACATCGAACATATGATTGTCCGATCGACTTGGTTCCTGATTCGTCCCCTCCTCCCGGTAGAGTGTACCCTATCTCCTTGCCTGAGACCCAGTCTATGTCTGCCTACATTAAGGAGAATCTGGAGAGGGGCTAAATTCGTAAATCCTCATCCCCGGCCGGAGCTGGGTTTTTCTTTGTCAAGAAGAAAGATGGATCCCTCCGACCCTGCATTGACTACCAAGGCCTCAACCACATCACAGTGAAGAATAGGTACCCATTGCCTTTAATTTCGGAACTGTTTGATCACATACGGGGGGCACATTTTTTTTCTAAACTGGACCTGCGGGGGGCCTACAATCTGATCCGGATTCGTCAAGGTGACGAGTGGAAGACTGCATTTAATACATGTGATGGGCATTATGAATACCTAGTTATGCCCTTCAGCCTATGTAACGCCCCCGCAGTGTTTCAAGAATTTGAAAATGACATTTTGGTTTTTTCCCAGATCCAGTAACTCATCAGAGTCATGTCCGCCAGGTGTTGCTTCTTTTAAGGGAGAATCATCTTTATGCCAAGCTGGAGAAGTGCGTCACAAGAAAATGACCTATCTACAGACGGCTCAGCGGTTGAATCCTCATCAAGCCAGGTGGTTGTTGTTCTTTGCTCAGTTCCCGTTCGAACTCCACTACCGTCCTGCCGACAAGAATGTGAGGGCCGATGCCTTGTCTAGGTCATTTGAAACAGAGGACGCTGTGGAGTCCCCACAGAATATTATTGATCCTTCCTGCATCTTCTCTGTGAACCCTCTGCAAGTTAGAGACATTCCTCCGGGAAGGACTTTTGTACGTCTAGCAGGAAGAGGAAGAATCCTCCACTGTGGTCACAGTTCCAAGCAGGCAGGTCACGCGGGTGCTCGTAAGACCCAAGATCTAATCGTCCATCAGTTCTGGTGGCCCACGCTGCCCAAAGACGTCATGGACTTTGTCTCCTCATGTACGGTATGCGCAGCAAATAAAGTTGCCCGCTCCAGACCACAAGGTCTGCTCCAGCCGCTGCCTGTGCCCGTTGCTCCCTGGCAGCATGTTGCAATGGACTTTGTCACGGATCTCCCTCTCTCTGCGGGTTGCAGTGTGATCTAGGTGGTGGTGGATCGATTTTCTAAAATGGCTCATTTTGTTCCCTTGACTGGCCTGCCTTCTGCTGCGCGATTGGCCGACCTCTTCTTTCAACACATCTTCCGTCTGCACGGCTTGCCTCTGCATATTGTCTCGAATCGAGGGGTCCAGTTCACCTCAAAGTTTTGGAGAGCACTCTGCGGTCTCCTCGGTGTAAAGTTAGACTTATCTTCGGACTATCATCCCCAATCCAATGGGCAAGTCGAGAGGGTTAATCAGATTATGGAGAACTATCTGCATCACTTTGTTTCCAAACAGCATGATGACTGGGAGCAGCTGCTCCCGTGGGTAGAGTTCTCCTATAATAACCACACTAGTGAGTCCACCACCTCCAGTCCGTTATTTATCGTCTACGGCAAACACCCTCTGTCACAGGATATGTGGACCCACTGGGCCGATTCGCCGAAGCAGAGCGGCAGCTGACCGGGTCTCAGTCTACAGGAAAGTCTACAGCAGTTCGTAACACTCGGGTACTTGAACTAGTCCAGACAGTGGCTGTGGCTTCAGCACGGATGGAGGTCGGTGCAGCAGGTTGCGCCAGACGTGGCAGAAGACACTGGACGTGCCAGAAGACACTGGACGTGCCAGAAGACACTGGACGTGGAAAACGACAGCAGGTGCAGTAGGACACGACTCCAGCACTAGTAGGCACAGGAACAAGAACACAGCACGGGATACAGGAACAGGTAACATGGCACGGGTAACAACTGGAACGGGAAACACTAAGGGACCATTTGCAAGACAGACTTGGGATAAACTAACAATGCTCAGGCAAGCATCAGAAGGGCTGGTGCTTTCTTATAGACCAGGAAATCATGTGGGTTGATGATGATGATGATGATTTTCATGTGCACGCTGACCCTTTAAGAGCGGGCACGAGCGTGCGCGCGCACCCTACGGGGCACAGCGGACCCGAAGTGAGCGCTGGCGTCTCCTAGGAAGGAGATGGGGGCCATGGACTCTACACCCTCGAATACCTCTTCCTATCTCTACTATGTCCCAGGTACCTGCAGCTGACTCTACCTTCAGGGACTTTCTGCAGATATGGCAACCGACCTGATCTATCCTGCTCGCAGTGGACCGCATGAAGAGAAAGGCAGACACTAGAAGACGGGATCCTCCTCAGTTTCTTCCAGGTACTAAGGTCTGGTTGTCTTCAAAGAATATCCGGCTCAGGGTGCCGTCCTGCAAATTTGCTCCTAGGCTAATCGGACCCTTTGAGATACTGCTACAGATCAACCCGGTGTCTTACAAGCTGCGGCTGCCTTCTACCCTCAAGATCCCCAACTCCTTCCATGTCTTTGTACTGAAGCCCGTGGTCCTGAACCACTACTCCAGGACTCCTAGTTCCGCAGTGGCTCCTAGCGGCTTGTCAGGGACTTTCGAAGTAAGGGAGATTCTGGCCACCAAGAAGGTGGGCGGAAGGACGTTTTATTTGGTGGATTGGAGGGGATTCGGTCCAGAAGAGAGGTCTTGGGAACCAGAGGATAACATCGATGCCCCTGTCCTCATGAGGAAGTTTCTCTCCCGCTCTGGTCCCAAGAAGATGGGGCGTAAGAGGGGGGATACTGTAACGTCTATGGCCACGGCCCGTCGTTCTGACTTACTCCTCGATGGCCGCGGCCATGGACATGAGTTCCCTGCAGCGTG
Organism: Rhinoderma darwinii; assembly: GCF_050947455.1. Taxonomy (NCBI): domain Eukaryota; kingdom Metazoa; phylum Chordata; class Amphibia; order Anura; family Rhinodermatidae; genus Rhinoderma; species Rhinoderma darwinii. The sequence continues at coordinate 171,346,532 of NC_134687.1, forward strand.
GTCCCCCTGTGAGGCGCCGGCACTCACTTCCTGGTATCGAGACTGTCTCCGGAGGGCGCGCACGCCCACACTTGCACGGTCTTAAAGGGCCAGTGCGCGCATAATTGCAGGAAGTCTGCAATCAAGCCCAGAATGCTACTGGACTATAAAAAGGGCTCTGCCCTCTTGTTCTTTGCCTGAGAGTTGTTTGTTACCCAAAGTTTGTCTTGCAAATGGTCTCCTAGTGTCTTCCAGTTCCCAAGTGTTCCCTGTTCCTGTATCCTGTGCTGTCCTGGTCAAGTGCTGTGCTGAAGCTGTTGTCGTGTTCTGCTACTCCACGCCTGACGTCTACCTGCTGCCTGGTCCCAGCCAAGCCTGCCTTGCTACTGTTCGAGTTGCCACAGGTACCCTTTCTGGATTATAGACTCTGTACGATACCTGTTTGGCCAGCTGCCATCCCGCTACACAGTACAGCCCAGTGGGTCCACACCCCGCATCGTGACAACATCTATAACGATATCTTAAAATGCCTACAAACATAGCGTTTTGGTTTATGCCGTTTTTGAGGCCATCGTTTTTTATTATAAACACAACAATACACAAGTACAACAAACAAATAACTCCAGAACCCCCACCCCCCTAACCTGGGATGGCCAAAAAAAAACAAAACAAAAAAAAAAACAGAAGACATCCCCAAAGGTGAGCATTTAGCCTTGTAGAGGCGCCTTCCTATAGGGAAAATTTCACCCTGCCCCAGTTCCTATATTATGCTCCCAATCCTGCCAAATCTGACGAGAGTCGAGACATCTTTGGTCCATATCATATTTTTCTGCAACAAATAGCCGGTCCATCCTAGTCACCCAGCATTTAACACTAGGAGGGTCCTCGTTCTTGGGCAAATAATCTCCTTGCAATTTGTAACCTCTTTAAACCCATTAGTCTATTTAATCTACCCCCCTTTATACCCATTTTACTACCCAATACTATATTAACTCCTTCAAAAGGAATTTCAATATCAAACGACGTGTTCAATCTCCCCACTATATATTGCCAGTATTGATGTAGCCTTGGGAATCTCCATATCATATGAACCAAATCAGCATCGGGATCCCTACATCTCTGGAGTCTACTCTAATCCCAAACATGTTTTTAGGCGACCAGTACAGCATACGTATCACAAATAACCGAGACATTCTATATGACATATTCCTAGTCGTCTCCACCACTATAATACGAGCATCAATCCACTTGGGCACCGACAGGTTGCCCAATGCCGCTAGCCACTTGGCATACGATAACACTAAACTTGGACTCCCAGCAGCTTTCTTTAGACAGGTATAAACATTTGAGATTGTTTTTTTCCTAGTACCAGTAACCTGTAAAAAATTCAGATCTTCATACTGTGCAGCTCTTCAATTCCCCCCTAACTTACAGCTTCTCAATGCATGATATACTAGTGCATAAAAAAAAGTGACATATTTAAACCATAATTCAGCTCCAACTCCAAAAAAACTCTTAATATTCTCCTGTTCAATGAATTGATAAATATACAAAATGTCCGCCTCTTTAGCCAACGGACTATTCACTAGTTTCCCACAACCAAAATGTTCATTCCCCCAAATTGGCATAAATTTCATATAACCGCATATCGCCACAATATTTTTTGCACCATTTTTAGGGTCACAAGCCAACTTTCTTTAAATAGCCCAGCTTCCAAAGACATAAAATTGTCATATCTATTATGTATAAATTCACTCGTGGATCCCTTAATGTGTCTTACTAACCATAATTCCCTCCTTTATCAGAAGACACAACTGTGCCACAAAAAAATTGAATTTGAAATGTGACACCTCCACTCCCCATTTATTCCTATCTAACTGCAACTTCTCCAAACTTATACGCACCTGTTTCCCTTTCTAGATTAAATCTCTTATAATAGAGTCCATTATCCTAAACATCTCGTCTGGGATCCATATAGGACTATTCTGTAGAGGATACAAACAAGTGGACAAAATTACCATCTTAACCAAGGTGACTCTTGCTGCCAATGAGAGTGGCAATTTTCTCCAGATCTTCACTTTTTGTCTAATATATCTTATAGAAGGTGTCATGTTGGGTGCGTGGACCCACTGGGCCGTACCGCCTTGACAGGTCACAGTCTATAGTTCGTAGTGTACCTGTGGCAGCTCAGACAGTAGCAATGACAGGCTCGGCTGGGACTTAGGCAGCAGGCAGACGTCAGGCATGGTGTAGCAGGACACGCGTGGAATACAGCACAGCTCTACTACAGCTCAGCACGGCACTTGACCAGGTAGCACAGGATACAGGTATAGGAACAGGGAACACTGGGAACTGGGAAACACTAGGAGACCATTTACTGGACAAACTTAGGGTAAGACAACACTCAGGCATGGGAGGAAGGGGCTAGGCCCTTCTTATATTCCAGGGTATTCATAGGCTAATTTTGACATTTAACTCCGGTGCGCGCGCTGGCCCTTTAAGAGCGGGCACGAGCGTGCGCGCGCACCCTACGGGATCCAGCCAAGGTAAGCGGAAGTGAGCGCTGGCGTTTCCTGAGGAGGAGACTGGGGCCAGCGCTCGCAGAACCATGGCTGCGACCGTCAGGAGGTGAGTGAGCCTGATGGCCCGCGACCATGGACATGACAGTATCCCCCCTCTTACGCCCCCTCCTCTTGGGGCCAGAGCGGGAGAGAAACTCTGAGGTTCCCCTCTGTCTCCCGGGACCTCTCTTCAGGACCAAACCCCTTCCAATCCACCAAATAAAAAGTTCTTCCTCTTACCCTCTTGGTGTCCAAGATCTCCTTAACCTCGAAGGTGTCTGAAGGGCCGCTGGAGGCAACCGCAGGGCTAGTGGTCTTGGTATAGCGGTTCAGAACCACCGACTTCAGGAGGGAGACATGGAAGGAGTTGGGGATCTTGAGGGTAGGAGGCAACCGAAGCTTGTAGGCGTAAGGGTTGATCTGCTGTAGGATCTCGAAGGAACCTGGGAGCAAATTGGTATGATGGCACCCTCAGTCGGATATTCCTAGAGGACATCCAGACCTTCGTGCCAGGGAGAAATTGAGGAGGTTCTTTTCTCCTTGTGTCTGCCTTCCGTTTCATGCGGTCGACTTCCAGTAGGTTGGAGGTTCGAGTCTGCTGCCAGATCTGCAGGAAGTCCTTAAAAGCAGTGTCAGCTGCTGATACCTTGGACGTATCAGGCACCGGGAGAGGAATTCGTGGCTGTTGGCCATAGACAATGAAGAACGGTGTATTCCTTGTGGACTCGCTGGTGTGATTATTATATGAGAATTCAGCCCACGGAAGCAGCTGCACCCAGTCATCATGCTGCTTGGAGATGAAGTGGCAGAGGTAGTTCTCCAAGATCTGATTGATCCTCTCGACCTGACCATTGGACTGAGGATGGTAGGCTGAGGGAAAAGTCCAACTTCACACCGAGGAGTCCACAGAGGGCTCTCCAGAACTTCGAGGTGAACTGAGCCCCACGATCAGACATAGAATGCCGTGGCAAGCCGTGCAGGCGGAAGATGTTTTGGATGAAAAGGTTGGCCAGTTGAGGAGCAGAAGAAAGACCGGTCAGCGGAACGAAGTGGGCCATTTACGAAAATCGATCCATCACCACCCGGACAGTACTGCATCCAGCAGAGAGAGGCAGGTCAGTAATAAAGTCCATATCTATATGCTGCCAGGGAGCATCAGGCACAGGCAGTGGCTGGAGCAGACCAGCAGGTATGGAGTGAGCCACATTGTTAGCTGCACACACTGAGCAGGAGGAAACAAAGTCCATAATGTCTTTGGGCAGCGTGGGCCACGAGAAATGACGGGCAATCAGGTCTCAGGTCTTACGGGTAACCGTGTGACCTACCAGTCTAGAGCAGGGCCCCCAGCGGAGGATCCTCCCTTTGTCAGCCAGGCGCACAAAGGTCCTACCTGGAGGGACGTCCTTAACTTGCAAGGGATTGACCGAGACAGTGCAAGACGGATCAATAATATTCTGTGGAATCTCCATGGAGTACTCTGTCTCGAATGACCTGGAGAAGGCATCGGTCCTCACATTCTTGTCGGCCGGGTGATAATGGAGCTCAAACTGGAACCTGGTAAATAACAGCGACCACCTGGCCTGACGAGGGTTCAGCCATTGGGCCGTCTGGAGATAGGTGAGATTCTTGTGGTCCGTAAAAATCGGGATGGATGAGCTGCACCCTCTAGTAGATGTCTCCACTCCTCCGGGGCCAATTTGATGGCCAGTAACTCCCGATCCCCAATCGAGTAGTTGCGTTCTGCGGAAGAGAAGTGCTTAGAGAAATATCCACATACCATTGACTTGCCCTTGGAACCTCTCTGGAACAGGAGTGCACCAGCACCAACAGAGGAGGCGTCCACCTCCAACAAGAACTGTCGAGAATATCTGGATGATGGAGGATAGAGGCTGACGTGAAGGCACTCTTCAGGTTATTGAATTCGGACTCTGCCTCAGGAGTCCACACCTTGGCGTTCATGCCCTTCTTGGTGAGGTTAGAGATAGGAGAAGTCAGTGAGGAGACGTTTGGAATGAACGGTCTATAAAAATTGGTGAATCCCAGAAAGCGCTGTATGGCCCTTAAGCCTTGAGGATGTGGCCATTCCAGGATGGACTTTACCTTCTCAGGATCCATCTTGATACCTCGATTCGAGACGATGTAGCTTAGGAAGGGTAGAGCATCTTTCTCAAACACGCACTTCTCCAACTTGGCGTACAGACGATTCTCCCTTAACCGCAGCAACACTTGACGGACATGTCTCCGATGAGTCATAGGATCTGGAGAAAAAATAAAGATGTCATCAAGATAGACCACTACACAAACATAGAGGAGGTCACGTATAATGTCATTAATAAACTCCTGGAAGACCGCGGGAGCATTACACAGGCCGAAGGGCATTACTAGACACTCATAGTGTCCGTCACGGGTGATAAATGCAGTCTTCCATTTGTCACCCTTGCGAATTCGGATTAGATTGTAAGCCCCACGCAGGTCTAGTTTGGAAAAAATCTTGGCACCACGTATACGATCAAACAGTTCTGAGATCAGTGGCAACGGATACTTATTTTTCACCGTGATCTGGTTAATACCCCGGTAGTCAATACAAGGATGAAGGGAACCATCCTTCATCTTGACAAAGAAGAACCCGGCTCCTGCCGGGGAGGAAGACTTCCTTATGAAGCCCCTCTCCAAGTTCTCTTTAACATAGGCAGACATGGACAGAGTCTCTGGCAAGGAGAGAGGATATACCCTACCACGGGGAAGGGATGCACCAGGAATCAGCTCGATAGAACAGTCATACATCCGGTGTGGCAGCAGCGTCTCCGCCTCCCTCTTGCTGAAGACATCTGAAAATGCAGCATAATGACCAGGCAATCCTGCCAATGACCGAGGCAGAGGAGGCTGAGCTGAACTAATCTCAACCAGGCAATGGTTGTGACACTCGGGGCCCCACTGGAGAACCTCTCCAGAGTTCCAGTCCAGGACTGGTGCATGTAGTCGGAGCCAAGACAGGCCCAGCAGCACAGGGTTAACGGCCATGGACAAGACGAAGAACGATAGAAGCTTGGAGTGTAGAGCTCCCACTTGGAGCCTCAGCGGCTTGGTCACAGCTATAACTGGTTATGGCAGAGGTAGTCCATTTACCGATGCAACCATCAACGGCCTCTCCAGAGGGGTAGTGGGTAATTTGAGAAGATCCACCAGGTCTCTACAAATGAAATTAGCGACGGATCCAGAGTCCAGATACGCAGAGACCTGATGCGTTCTCTCGCCGGACACTATGGTCACGGGTATGGACAATTTAGACGGAAGTCCTTCTTTACCCAAGGTTGTCTCTCCTACCAACCCTAGGCTTTGGGGCTTTTGGGGACACAGACGCACAAGATGGCCTCCGAAGCCGCAATATAGACAGAGTCCCGAAGTGCGTCTGCGTTGTCTCTCCTGGGTAGATAGCTTAAACTGGTCCATCCTCACAGACTCCATAGGAGGATCGACATCAGAGGACAGGAGAGGTTGCTGTAAAGTAGGAACTGAACTAGTGAGGCCTCCCTCCTGACAAGCTTCTTGGAGCCGTTCTCGGATCCTTATATTAATCTGGGCGGCCAGAAAGATGAGGTCATCCAGGGTAGACGGTAGATCTCAAGCGACAAGCTCATCCTTAATCTTAGGAGACAGTCACTGCCAGAATGTAGCCACCAGGGCCTCATTGTTCCACAACAGTTCTCCCGAAGTAGGCGGCGTACCCGCCCACGGAGGTGTCTCCTTGGAATATGTTCAGCAAGGAGGCTGCTGCAGAAGAGACTCATCCAGGCTCCTCAAACACCGTGCGAAATGTCCGGAGGAACCCCTGGAAGTCACGGGTCTCTGGTCCTTTTCTCTGCCAGAGAGGATTCACCCATGCAAGGGCCCTGCCAGAGAGGGGAGAGATTATGAAAGCGACCCTTGCACCATCAGATGAAAATGCCCTTGCATACAGGGTGAAGTGGATATGTCACTGGTTCAAAAATCCACGACAGGTCCCTGTGTCTCTATCATAGCAGTCAGGAAGAAAATTGATGATCCACACTGCCAGGAGGTTTAGTCTGAGGATCGACATTGCCAGAAGGTGTAGTAGGAGGAACATCAGCTTCTACCTCCCGCCGAAGTGCGAGAATGTTCAAGGCCTGGAGGAGTTGGTACTGTTGAGACCGGAGGTCCAGCATATCAGTCCGCATCTCTTGTAACGTCATCTTGGTTTTGAATCGAGCAGCAGGGTCCATGGCCTGAGCGTACTGTTACATTGGGTGCGTGGACCCACTGGGCCGTACCGCCTTGACGGTATGGCAGCTGGCCAACAGGGCGCAGGTCACAGTCTATAGTTCGTATAGTGTACCTGTGGCAGCTCGGACAGTAGCAATGACAGGCTCGGCTGGTACTTAGGCAGTAGGCAGACGTCAGGCGTGGTGTAGCAGGACAGGCGTGGAATACAGCACAGCACAACTACAGCTAAGCACGGCACTTGACCAGGTAGCACGGGATACATGATACAGGTACAGGAACGGGGAACACTGGAAATTAGTAAACACTAGGAGACCATTTGCTAGACAAACTTAGGGTATGACAACAACGCTCAGGCATGGGACGAAGGGGCTAGGCCCTTCTTATAGTCCAGGGTACTCATGGGCTAATTTTGACATTTAACTACGAGACCCGGCCAAGGTAAGCGGTAGTGAGCGCCGGCATCTCCTGAGGAGGAAACTGGGACCAGCGCTCGCAGAACCATGCCTGCGACCGTCAGGAGGTGAGTGAGCCTGACGGCCCGCGGCCATGGACATGACAGAAGGAACTGTATTTAGGTCCACATACTCTTTAACCTCCGGGGGCCGCCCAGATCCCCAGATACTTGAACTTTTCTACCAAATTCAGCCCTCTTTCTTTTAACCTCTGTAAATCCACAATAATTGGCCATATCTCACTTGTTTTATCAAGGCTCTCCCCAAATCATTGAAGATACAAAAGTCTATCCGAGACATACTTGCCTCAGCTCTTGCGATACATGCATAAGCTTTAAGGTCTGGCCTAATATATCTCCAAATCTCTACCCACCCTAATTCGTTCAGTAACCCCGCAAATGTAGTAGGCCCCAATCCTTGACCATTCACCGTTGCTCTATCCAACTTTGGGTCTAAAATTTTATTGAAATCCCCTAATATAAACAAAGGGCACCTAGGCCTTTCCTCTGTAAACTGTTTCAAAGAGAGCAAAGGGTCACACGATGTGCCGGGGGGAAGATACACTGAAGCCAGAATACATCTAACACCCTCAATCATACAATAGAAGAACATGTATCTCCCCTCCAGATCACTCACGCAATCCACCTCCTCAAACTGGATTACTCTATTGATTAAAATACAAATCCCTCTTGAAAAGGAGGAAAATAAAGAATTATATCCATAAGAGATCCATTTCTTACTAACATATATTCTAGACTCTGCAGTTAGGTGCGTCTCCTGAAAAAAATAAATTCTGGTTGGAGCTGTTCAAAGTACTGGAATACTGCAAGACGCTTAAGACGATCTCCTAAGCCTCTTATGTTCCAAGAAACTAATCGAACCATTTTCCCCTAAAGAAAAAAAAACAAAAAAACACACCCTACTTCCCAACATCGCTGGCTGTCCATCCCCCCTCCCCCCTTGTCCAACTGTGTGCTGCCACCACACAATAGAACCCATAACCAATCATACCATCACTCCTCCCCCCACTTTGCTAGAAAAAAATGCTATACAACCGCTATACTAAGCTTCATGACAACCGCTGCTATAGAATTTAGCAAGAATCCAACCAATCACTAGCTTCCTCTACATTTTCAAAGAAAATAGTTTTGCCCTCCCAAACTACTCTTAATCAAGCTGGAAATACAGTAGAATATTGAATATTCCCATCCCTTAGTCTTTTCTTGACTTCGTAATAGGAGGCTCGTTTCTTCTGTGTTTCTAGAGCATAGTCTGCATAAATATTTATCTTGCAGCCATTATGGACCTTTTTCTTGCTTTTCTTAGGCCTCCCACACGCGAGCGTGTTCGGTCCGTGATATACGGTCCATATGTCGGCCGCATTTCCCGGACCGAACACTGCAGGGAGCCGGGCTCCTAGCATCATAGTTATCTATGACGCCAGGTGTCACTGCCCCGCTGCGGGACAACTGTCCTGTACTGTAATCATGTTTTCAGTACAGGAAAGTAGTTCCGCGTATATCACGGACCGAACACACTCGTGTGAATCTGGCCTTAGGATAGGGTCTATCTCCTGACAGAAAAATCTTTGCCAAAATAGCCCGAGGTCTTGCCCCCACTAAAGGAGCTTTAAACGGAATTCTATGTGCCCACTCAATGAGAAAAAAAATGATTACAATTTATTTTTCAAATTTCTCTTCAAGCCATTGCTGGACGAAATGGGTCAGATCTTTTGCCTCGTCCCCTTCTGGAAACCCCACCAACCGTATATTATATCTTCTCGATCTGTTTTCCATATCCAGGAGCTTGCCTGCCAGAGAGCTGTTAGCAACTTCCATCTCTTTGAGATGTTTACATGTTTGGGGTACCTTGACCTCTAAATTGCTGATACACAGGGAGATGTGCGGCCGACAACGATAATATTTCACTTTTTTAAAACTATGCGACCAGCAGATGATCGAGCGTTTGCTCGGTCATCTGCTGATCATTCCCCTGTTTACACAGGGCAATTATCTGCAACGAGCGTTCTATGAACGCTCGTCTGCACGATAATCGGCCAGTGTAAAACCTCCTTTAGTACGTCATCTAACTGCTGCAGGGAATTTAAGTTCTGTGGTCACGTATTTACGTATGACACACCATCTTGCAGTAGATGTAGGCAAGATGCAATGGTGTGGTGCGAGAACATGAAATTTAACAGCAATTTTAATTGTTTTTTATTCGTTAGAAGTTTAGGGCTTATTGTAAGGGGTCAGAAAACAAAATGTTGTACCAATGGAAAATGTAGAAGATGCATAAGAAAAGCTTGGGTAACTATTATAATAGACGATATTCCAAAGCAACAACAATTTCTCACAAACCCAGAGGTGTTAACTAGCTAGCAATTGCATAAGACGTGTTGCTCTGCAGGAACACTGTATAATAAACACTTTTTTAACCTGATCTTTTTTCTCTCATTAGTTTTGCGTTATTTCTATGTGATTTGCTGCTACAATTGTGATAGGGTGTGCACATTTCCCATCATATTCACACATTTGATTAGCCACATTTTTGCAATCATTTTCTCAGCAGAGTCTTAAGTCTTTCCCTCGGGAGAATTTAAAACTTGCCTAATAACAGTACAGGATACAGCTGGTTTAACAAAGTTCATCACAGAAAAATGTAAGTTCCACAATTCTCTTTATTGTTTTCTTCCCAGGCATGCCAGCTTGTCTGCACTTACAAGAATCCTTACTTACACTTTTCATCTCTTAAAAGCGTGTATAACAATGTGGGTTTGGGGTTTAGGGCCCAAATCAGCAGGGCCTGTGAGTTAAAGAGTAAAAAATGAAAACCATAGTTTCCTATATGAATTCTCATCTGCAATTATAATGTCTGATGCAAACAATATAAGGATTTGAACTGCGTGACTATTGTAAATCTTCTTTGCTCTGTGTATTCTGCTGATACACTGATAAATAATTCCCTTCAGCTACTTTCTGTTAACTGTAGACTATGTAATGCATTTGTCCACTGGTCATCTCTGCCCCTCCAAGTAGTGGGCTGGAGTATGCACACTGACTGTGACATGCATGCTGCTGCACAGGGCACAGGCTGTAGCCTCTCCTGTGCCTCAAGTACACTGAGAGCAATAGGAGTGGAGGTTGCTCTTTCTATGATTGACTGCCAAAAATAACTAACAGAGGGGAAAGATCCTCTAGGTGACAGTGAAATTAGCCATATAATATCTCTCCTGTGCACAAATTTAATGAAAATGTTTATATTCAATTTGGCTTTACAAAATGTATCAAAATAATACACACTGGATGAAAAAAATAATCAACACTAAATACTTTAAATATTTAATAACAGATTCTACTTTTTTTTAATGACTATCACTATCAACAATTGCAGGCGTTTTGGTTTGCAATGAGCATTAATGTGGCGTCGCAGTTTCCCTTACTCATTACGACACTTGGGTTAGTTCAGTTCAAACCATGTTTTTGTAAATCTTTTTTCTTTCCTTTTTGAGTATAAGCAGTTGACAGCAGTAAAAAGCAGATAATTTAAAGGCTGATTCGTGGAATTAAAGTCCAAATACAGAAATGTGTCAGCCGAACACTGAATTTGATGAAAACCTTATGGCCAAGTTAAACCTTCTAAGACGTTGTGTTAATCTCTTTTTCCAAAATAAATTTCAATAAATTTTCGTGCACATAAAATCATATGGACTTCCTGTGAAATTATATATTTTCAGTTGCTGCATTCTTTCTATACTTCCCTTAGCTTGTTATGTTTGCTTTAGTGAAGCTCATGCCTCATATCTGTCGATGAAGGTTGATAACACACCATAGTCTTACGAAGAGACACACTAGAGGGGCCTGAACAGGATGTTTTACAAATCAGAACACTGCTTGCTCCAATTCAGAAATTACTTAGACAACTTGGTACAAAGTCATTCATCTTGGCTCATGTTCTATATAATATTTTGACTATCCCAGCATTTAGAAAATACAAGCTTTGGAACGGCCAATATAAATGGGTTACATGTCTTCTTTTTATATGACTGGTTCCATTATATTTTGCTGATAATTCCTTGTGCTTGGTTATTACTGACATGGGCACAATGGTTTGTAAAGTAGTTAGAGAAGCTCTAAATTGTGTAGGACAGATGCTAAATAGTTCTGTTTCAGTAGATACGGGGTAAACTGCCATTATGTTAGTTAAAGAGTTTCTGTCACCAGTTTAATACTTCCCAACCTAATTAAATAAACGCTTTATTGTAGGTAACTACTGTGTTGTTTTTAAAAACGTCTATTATTGACAAAGTTCTGTTCATTTTTACATTTATGCAAATATTTTCTAAATGCCCAACTGGGCGTTTTAATTTAGTTTCACCAGGTGGGCATTGTAAGGAAAAGTGTATGACGCTGACCAAAACAGCGTTATATATACACTTCTCTTCATTCATGCCCAGCTATATTCACAGCAAAGCGTGATCTAACCAGATCGTGCTGTGACCTCACTCACTCCCGCAGTTCCTTCACTGGAGCGACGGGAGAATTACCAGACATCGGCATGATTATCCTCCTCAGCAGCAGTCCTTACAACGCACACTTGATGAAAGTAAAAAAAAACGCCCAATTGGGCATTTTGAAAAAAATTGCATAAATGTAAAAGTGAACAAAACTTTATCAATAATAGACGTTTAAAAAAAAACAAGAAAGAGCAGTTATCTACATCAAAGCTTTATTAGATTAGGTTGGAGATAGGGAAGTTATAAACTGGTGACATATCCTCTTTAAAGAGGCTCTGTCACCAGATTTTGCAACCCCTATCTCCTATTGCAGCTGATCGGTGCTGCAATGTAGATAAGAGTAACGTTTTGTTTTTTTAAAAACGAGCATTTTTGGCCAAGTTATGACCATTTTTATATTTATGCAAATGAGGCCTTCTAAAGTACAACTGGGTGTGTTTAAAGTTAAAGTACAACTGGGCGTGTATTGTGTATGTACATCTGGGCGTGTTTACTTCTTTTACTAGCTGGGCATTGTGAATAGAAGTGTATGATGCTGACGAATCAGCATCATCCACTTCTCTTCGTTACCACCCAGCTTCTGGCAGTGCACAGACACACAGCGTGTTCTCGAGAGATCACGCTGTGACGTCACTCACTTCCTGCCCCAGGTCCTGCATCGTCTCAGACGAGCGAGGACACATCGGCACCAGAGGCTACAAGTCGAATCAACTGTAGCCTCTGGTGCCAATGTGCCAATGTGTCCTCGCTCGTCCGACACGATGCAGGACCTGGGGCAGGAAGTGAGTGACGTCACAGCGTGATCTCTCGAGAACACTGCCAGAAGCTGGGTGGTAACGAAGAGAAGTGGATGATGCTGATTCGTCAGCATCATACACTTCTATTCACAACGCCCAGCTAGTAAAATAAGTAAAAACGCCCAGATGTACATACACAATACACGCCCAGTTATACTTTAACTTTAAACACGCCCAGTTGTACTTTAGAAAGCCTCATTTGCATAAATATAAAAATGGTCATAACTTGGCCAAAAATGCTCGTTTTAAAAATTAAAAAAACGTTACTCTTATCTACATTGCAGCGACGATCTGCTGCAATAGGAGATAGGGGTTGCAAAATCTGGTGACAGAGCCTCTTTAAATAATCAGCATAAAGAAGCACTCCGGCAATTTTTTTGCACATATCATGCTAACTCACCAGCAGTATTCTAGCAGTGTAATTTGCTTCTTACCAGCTCAGTTGTATCCATATATTTTAAAACCTTTCATTATGAGCTGCTGTGTCATGTGACCTCAGTCAGACCACAAGAATAAACCATGCTCTCATGTGTAGACAGTAGGTCATTTTCTCCTGTGTGGCTGACTTTCTGTGAACTACAGGATTACACGATCACCTGTCAAATCTATCCTGGCAGCTCTGAGACCCCTACCCAACGAGCTGCACTTTCCTTGTTTCTCTGTATGTCCCCCCATGAATATTGTTCTACTGAAGAGATTATTTTTGTCCTATGTAAGGGAGCAGGAGTGCAGTGATATAATAGGTGAGTTTATGCACTGATAGCTGCAGAGTTATAAAACTCCCCTGACTCACACTAACTGCCTATACTTTCTTTGAGTGTGCCGAGAGTCCAGTGTATTTCTATAAGATGCTGCTCCTCACTGCATCCTTTATAAAAACTGACATGGAGAAATCTATCACTAGCAGGAGGCAGAATAGGCAGATTGCAGCTGCATCACATAGAAAGAAACGGAGACTCTGAAGTGTAAGAACAGAAGTTCCATGCCACTTATCTATCACTTGCTGCTATAAGGCCTCATGCACACGACCGTAAAATCGTCCGTAATTACGGACCCACTCATTTCTACGGCCGATGGACACCTTCCCGTATATTTCCCGTGCTGTAGAAACTTTCCGTACAAAATAGGACGTCCTATTTTTTTATTTTACGGACCGTGCTCCAATACTTCATAACGGTAGCACGCCCGTAAATGCGTACGGCTGTCCGCGGCCAGCCGTGCCTGTATTTATGGGTCGTAATTACGGGCACGGTCGTGTGCATGGGGCCTTAGATAGGACCCAGAGTAGAGCATGTGATGAAACTCCACCCCCTTTGTTTATGCAAAGCCACTAGCAACATGGGAAATGTAGGCTGCATTAGGGGAACCATATCAGACGGGAAGAAGGAACCAAGATGGCAGACAACCCATAAATGATACATGAACTAAAAAAGGGAAAAACAAGGCATTTACAAGAGCCTCTACATTATTGTTTAACAATAGCCTATATTGCACTATAGGGGCAAAAACATTTTTTTTATTTAAAATAAAAAAGCAGGGCTTTACATCAGAACTTTTTCACATACAGATGTGTTTCTAGGCAGAGCAGCAAGTTTTGTGGATTTTTACCACAGAAATGAACCAAATCTCTTCCAGATTACTACAAATAATAAGTAAGTAGGACTGTATATATCTTGTCAGTTCGTTTCAATTATATCCTGGGAAATCTGTATTTATGTCAGACAGCAATCTTAGATTTGCTGAGAGATTTCCTGTGCAATTATGACTGAGGAACTTCTATTCTGACTAATATATTTTATATCGTGGTCAATATTCTCTGTCATATACCAAGGATGGATGTTACACCTGCATACAGGTGTCTCCACATTACACACACCAAATTTCGAGGGGTAAATAATGACGTGGATGGTGGTGTTCATCGCTCAGAACAGATATTTAGTTGTTTCCCTGCTGGTTTATGCAGCAAGGGAGAGGAGGTATATACCCTTTTCATCTTCTCCCTCAAAACAGAAATACATTCACCCTTTAACGACCGCCCTCCGTCTTTTGACGGCAGGCAGTACATGTGCTTAGTTTACAGCGACGTCCTTTGGAGTCGCTGTAGAAGAGGCTGATGAGCGCTCCTGTGAGTGCTCATCCTCTAAGCAGGAGCTGTAACTAACAGCGCCTGATCTTAGAGAAGCCTGCTGAATACAGCTAGGGTCAGAAAACATTCAGACCCCAGCTGTTTAACCCTTTGATCGCTGCTGTCCGTGACCACGGCATGATCAAAGGGAACTCCCCTCTTTGATCGCGTCACTGGAAACCCGGTGACGTGATCAAAGAGCAGGGAATCCTTCTGCAGTCAGCCCTGGGGACCTAGAAAGGACCAAAGGGTTGTCTGTTCAGTTTGCCTGCTGCTCAGGCACACTATGTGCTGCCCTAACAGCAGCCTGTGTCAAAGTGACACAGTATAATGTATTAGCATACAAGAGTATGCTAATACATTAGAAGTAAAAAATAGAGTTGTAAATAAAGTTATCCCTTAACCCCTTCCTTACATTTGCCGTATGGATACGTCATGGAATGCTAGTGCTTCCCGCATTTTGCCGTATTCATACGACAAACGGTGGACACCGGCTCAGAAGAGTCGGTGCCATCTTTGCCAGATGTCAGCGGTGTATTATAGCTGATATCCGGATGTAATGGCGGGTACCGAAATTAGCTTAGATCCCCACCATTAACCCCTTAAATGCAGCGGTCAAAAGCTATTGCTGCATTTAAGTTGTTTGCAGCTCATCGGCACCCTAGCAATCAAATTGCAGGGCTTCCGGTGGCTGCAATGCCAACCGGAGGTCTAATACTGGCCTCCCGATCTGCCTAGCACGGAAGCCGCTAAGGCCCCGCCCGTAGCCGACGGCAAGATGGCGCCGGCTCAGGAGCTGAGCCGGCGTCATCAGCGGTGGATGTCAGCTGTATGTTACAGCTGACAAACACATGTAACGGCACGAACCAAAGCTAGCTCCGATTCCTGCCATTAACCCTTTAGATGCAGCGATCGAAAGCGATCGCTGCATCTTAGAGGTTGCTAGCAGATCGGCAGCCCTGCCATGCAATCAGGGCTGCCAACTGCTTTTATAGCAAAAGGAGGCCTAAAGATGGCCTCCTGCTCTGCCATTACGGAAGCCGATTAGGCCCCGCCAGGAGGCAAAGCCTAATTGGCTTGCTGTCAGTGAATGACTAACAGATCTAATACATTGCACTACATAGGTAGTGCAATGTATTAGAAAAAAAAAACAGACAGCTGGACCTTCAAGTCCCCTAGTGGGACTTGAAGAAAACATGAAAGAAAAGTATAAAAAGTGTAAAAAAAAAAAGAAGTTTTAAAACATATAATAGAAGTTTCATGTAATAAAATTAAATACAATCACCCTTTTCCCTTATCAAGTCCTTTATTATTGAAAAAAATAAAATAAACCATACATATTTGGTATCGCCGCGACCATAACGGCCTGAGCGATAAAAATATTATGTTATTTATTCCACGCGGTGGACAGTGTAAAAAAAAACTATACCAGAATTTCTGTTTTTTGGTCACTTTGCCCTACAAAAATTGGAATAAAAAGTGATCAAAAAGTTGCATGTATCCAAAAATGGTACCTATATAAAAAACATGCCCTCATACAGCCCCGTCAACTAAATAATTAAAACGTTATGGTTCTCACAACATGGCGACAGAAAAAATACATTCTTTTTACAAAAGTAATTTTAATGTGCAAAAATTATGCCAGAATTGCGTTTTTTGGTCGCCTTGCCTCCCAAAAAATAAAAAGATAAAAAGTGATCAAAACGTTCCATGTACCCAAAATGGTACCAATAAAAACTATAGCTCGTCCCACAAAAAAACAGCCCTCATACCACTACGTCTATGAAAAAATAAAATTAGTTAAGGCTTCCATAAGTCAGGAAATAAAAAATATGCAGTTGTGCAGGCCCGAGGGGAACATTTCTTCTGTTTCAAAAGGCGAATTATCAAGGCCCTAATCTTAGGAAACCAAGAGGGGAGAAGCCCAAACATATCTGCTGGAAGCGAGGGTGCCCGTATTATACCAGGACAACACTTCCCAGCAAAATTCCCCAAACTGCAAAGGTGCGGAGTGTGCACCAAAAGGGGGATAAGGAAGGACACCATTTATCAGTGCGACACTGGCCTGTGCAGAAAGGATTGTGTCACAGCGTAACAAACATCTATGGAATATTTTACTGGTTTTTTTAACCCAATTATTATACAACCTGACTATGCCCCTGATGTACTCTGCCCAGCTTACATATGCCCCCACATTATAAACGGAAACACCAGCAATATTCAAACAAAACTACTACCAAGCAAAATCCACGCTCCAAAAGCCAAATGGTGCTCCCACCCCTCTAAACCCTCATCGTGCCCAAACAGCTGTTTACTTCCACATATATGGCATCGTCATACCCGGAGAACCCTTTTAACAATTTTGGGGATGTATGTCTCCAGGCGCACAAGCTGGGCACGACATACAGTGAAGGAAATAAGTATTTGATCCCTTGCTGATTTTGTAAGTTTGCCCACTGTCAAAGACATGAACAGTCTAGAATTTTTAATCTAGGTTAATTTTACCAGTGAGAGATAGATTATATTAAAAAAAAACTGAAAATCACATTGTCAAAATTATATATATTTATTTGCATTGTGCACAGAGAAATAAGTATTTGATCCCTCTGGCAAACAAGACTTAATACTTGGTGGCAAAACCCTTGTTGGCAAGCACAGCAGTCAGACGTATTTGTAGTTGATGATGAGGTTTGCACACATGTTAGATGGAATTTTGGCCCACTCCTCTTTGCAGATCATCTGTAAATCATTAAGATTTCGAGGCTGTCGCTTGGCAACTCCCTCCATAAGTTTTCGATGGGATTAGGGTCTGGAGACTGGCTAGGCCACTCCATGACCTTAATGTGCTTCTTTTTGAGCCACTCCTTTGTTGCCTTGGCTGTATGTTTCGGGTCATTGTCGTGCTGGAAGACCCAGCCACGAGACATTTTTAATGTCCTGGTGGAGGGAAGGAGGTTGTCACTCAGGATTTGACGGTACATGGCTCCATCCATTCTCCCATTGATGCGGTGAAGTAGTCCTGTGCCCTTAGCAGAGAAACACCCCCAAAACATAATGTTTCCACCTCCATGATTGACAGTGGGGACGGTGTTCTTTGGGTCATAGGCAGCATTTCTCCTCCTCCAAACACGGCGAGTTGAGTTAATGCCAAAGAGCTCAATTTTAGTCTCATCTGACCACAGCACCTTCTCCCAATCACTCTCAGAATCATCCAGATGTTCATTTGCAAACTTCAGACGGGCCTGTACATGTGCCTTCTTGAGCAGAGGGACCTTGCGGCCACTGCAGGATTTTAATCCATTACGGCGTAATGTGTTACCAATGGTTTTCTTGGTGACTGTGGTCCCAGCTGCCTTGAGATCATTAACAAGTTCCCCCCGTGTAGTTTTCGGCTGAGCTCTCACCTTCCTCAGGATCAAGGATACCCCACGAGGTGAGATTTTGGATGGAGCCCCATATCGATGTCGATTGACAGTCATTTTGTATGTCTTCCATTTTCTTACTATTGCACCAACAGTTGTCTCCTTGTCACCCAGCATCTTACTTATGGTTTTGTAGCCCATTCCAGCCTTGTGCAGGTCTATGATCTTGTCCCGGACATCCTTAGAAAGCTCTTTGGTCTTGCCCATGTTGTAGAGGTTAGAGTCAGACTGATTAATTGAGTCTGTGGACAGGAGTCTTTTATACAGGTGACCATTTAAGACAGCTGTCTTTAATGCAGGCACCAAGTTGATTTGGAGCGTGTAACTGGTCTGGAGGAGGCTGAACTCTTAATGGTTGGTAGGGGATCAAATACTTATTTCTCTGTGCACAATGCAAATAAATATATATAATTTTGACTATGTGATTTTCTTTTTTTTTTTATATATATAATCTATCTCTCACTGGTAAAATTAACCTAGCCTAAAAATTCTAGACTGTTCATGTCTTTGACAGTGGGCAAACTTACAAAATCAGCAAGGGATCAAATACTTATTTCCTTCACTGTATTTGCCACTGAAATAGCATATCTAGGGAAAAATTAAAATTTTTACTTTGCACCATCCGAAACGCAATCATTTATGAAAAAGTTCTGTAAGGTAAAAATGCTCACTAAACCCCTTAATAAATGCCTTTAGGGGTACAGTTTCCAGAATTCTGCAGAACATGTGCAATAAATATCGAGTTGCATTCCTCTGGTAAAACTTTCTGTGTAACAAAAAATAAATTAATTAAAAAGACATTTCTCAAAAGAAAAATGACATTTGTAAATTTCACCTCTACTTTGCCTTAATTCCTGTGAAACGTCTAAATGCTGTTTTGAATACTTTGAGGGGTGAAGTTTTTAAAATGGGGTGACTTATTGTGGGTTTCTAATATATAAGGCCCTCAAAGCCACTTCACAACTGAACTGGCCCCTGTATAAATAGCCTTTTGAAATTTTCTTGAAAATGTGAGAAATTGCTGCTAAAGTTCGAAGCCTTGTAACGTCCTAGAACAATAAAAGTATGTTCAAAAAATTATGCCAATCTAAAGTAGAAATATGGGGGATGTTAATTACAACAATTTTGTGTCTTACAAGCAGATACATTTAAAATTAGAAAAATGCTAATTTTCGCAATTTTTCGCGAAGTTTTTTTTTCTTTCACAATTACTGAATGTATTGAGCAAATTTTGCCCAAGATCACGAAAAAAACAATCTCAGAGTCGCTTGGATAGGTAAAAGCATTCCGAAGTTATTACCACATAAAGTGAAACATGTCAGATTTGAAAAACGAGGCTCTGTCAGGAAGGTCAAAAGTGACCAAAGAGGGAAGGGGTTAATGGAATTAAAAAAAGTAACAAAAACAATAATTAAAGTCATTATTTTGCAGAAAATATATTTTATTGCCCCTACACTAAATAAAAACAAAAAACCTACACATATTAGGTATCTAAACGACCGTAACAACCTGAAGAATTAATCGAATGGGTTATTTAGCGTGAAACATGAATATAAAAAAATAAACAAGAAAAACTATGCCAAGAATCGCTTTTTCCTATATTCACACTGTAAAAATATTTTTTTTCTATCTTCAAACTGTGAAAAAAAGATAATACAATTTCTCCCGCATAAAACAAGGCCTCATACGGCCACGTCAATGAAAAAATAAAAAAGTTATGGCAGCTGAAATGCAGAGAGGTAAAAACTAAAAAAGGTGGCTGGTCATTAAGACCTTTTTAAGGCCCGGTCATTAAGGGGTTAAAAGAAAAGAAGCAGGGTGCCTGGGAAGGGCCATGCTATATGTAAGTCCCTCTCAAGCACTAAACATGAGAAGAGTGGACTAAGGGACGTATGTAACATAATGGACACTGTCATAAGCGTCTTATTTCCCACACAAAGAAGAAAAAAAAACAAAAACATGTTTAACCCCTTAATGACTGCTGATTAGCCTTTTCACGGCGGTCATTAGTGGGCTTTATTCTGATGCAATAGCAGTTTCACGGCGCTGCATCAGGATAAATAAACAGAGCAGGGAGCCGTGAAATCTCCCTGCTCTAAGCTACCAGAGGTAGCTGTGGTCTGGGGGCATCCCTGCTCGAACGTGTGAGATCGATATTAGTATCGATCTCACCCGTTTTAACCTCTCAGATGCAGCGCTAAATAGCGTGCGCTGCATCAGAGTGGTTTTGGAGAGAGGGAGGGAGCTCCCTCTCATCCCACTGACACCCGGCGATAAAATCACAGAGTGTCTGTGTCTTCAATGGCAGTCGGGGGCCTAATAAAGGCCCCCAGGTCTGCCTGTAGTGAATGCCTGCTAGATCATGCCTCTGGCATGACCTAGCAGATGCCTGTCCGTTTTAAACGGACAGGCAGTAATACACTGCAATACAAAAGTATTGCAGTGTATTATAAAAGTGATCGGATGATCGCATTTTAAAGACCCCTAGTAGGACAAGTAAAAAAAAAAGTTGAGTAAACTTAATAAAAAAAAATGTGAAAAAAAAATGAAAAACCCACTTTTCCCCCTTACAAAATGCTTTACTATTAAAAAAAACAACAAAATAAAGCAAAAAAAGTTACACATATTTAGTATGGCCACGTCCGTAACGACCCCGACTATAAAGCTATTACATTATTTAACCCGCACGGTGAACGCCGTAAAAAATAAAATAAAAAACAATGGAAAAATTGCTGTTTTCTGTGAATCCTGACTTTAAAAAAAAGTGATAAAAAGTGATCAAAAAGTGGCATGTGCTCCAAAATGGTGCCAATATAAACTACAAGTCGTCCCGCAGAGAACAAGCCCTCATACAACTGCATCGGCGGAACAATAAAAAAGTTATGGCTCTTCAAATATGGAGACACAAAAACAAATAATTTTGAAAAAAAAGTGTTTTTACTGTGTAAGTAGTAAAACATGCAAAATCTATACAAATTTGGTATCGTTGCAATCGTAACAACCCTGTCATTTACAGCGAGATCACGCTTCCTCTGCTGTAACTACCACAGACAGAGTAACGAAGTGCAGAGATTGTGAATAGACATCCCGTGGAATGTCTATTCACTGTCTAAACACTTCAGTATTGTTACTGTGTTAGGGTATGTTCACACGGCCTATTTACGGACGTAATTCGGGCGTTTTTGCCCCGAATTACGTCTGAAAATAGCGCCTCAATAGCGTTGACAAACATCTGCCCATTGAAAGCAATGGGCAGACGTTTGTCTGTTCACACGAGGCGTAATTTACGTGCCGCTGTCAAATGACGGCGCGTAAATAGACGCCCGCGTCAAAGAAGTGACCTGTCACTTCTTTGGCCGTAATTGGAGCCGTTATTCATTGATTCCAATGAATAGCAGCGCCAATTACGTCCGTAATGGACGCGGCGTTCAAGCGCCTGCACATGCCGTTACGGCTGAAATTACGGGGATGTTTTCAGGCTGAAACATCCCCGTAATTTAAGCCGTTACGGACGCCCTCGTGTGAACATACCCTTAGGGTATGTTCACACGGCCTATTTACGGACGTAATTCGGGCGTTTTTGCCCCGAATTACGTCCGAAAATAGCGCCTCAATAGCGCTGACAAACATCTGCCCATTGAAAGCAATGGGCAGACGTTTGTCTGTTCACACGCGGCGTAATTTACGCGCCGCTGTCAAATGATGGCGCGTAAATAGACGCCCGCGTCAAAGAAGTGACCTGTCACTTCTTTGGCCGTAATTGGAGCCGTTATTCATTGACTCCAATGAATAGCAGCGCCAATTACGTCCGTAATTGACGCGGCGTTCAAGCGCCTGCACATGCCGTTACGGCTGAAATTACGGGGATGTTTTCAGTCTTAAACATCCCCGTAATTTCAGCCGTTACGGACGCCCTCGTGTGAACATACACGAGGGCGTCCGTAATGGCTGAAATTACGGGGATGTTTCAGCCTGAAAACATCCCCGTAATTTCAGCCGTAACGGCATGTGCAGGCGCTTGAACGCCACGTCCATTACGGCCGTAATTAGCGCTGCTATTCATTGGAGTCAATGAATAACGGCTCCAATTACGGCCAAAGAAGTGACAGGTCACTTCTTTGACGCGGGCGTCTATTTACGCGCCATCATTTGACAGCGGCGCGTAAATTACGCCGCGTGTGAACAGACAAACGTCTGCCCATTGCTTTCAATGGGCAGATGTTTGTCAGCGCTATTGAGGCGCTATTTTCGGACGTAATTCGGGGCAAAAACGCCCGAATTACGTCCGTAAATAGGCCGTGTGAACATACCCTAAGGGTATGTTCACACGAGGGCGTCCGTAACGGCTTAAATTACGGGGATGTTTCAGCCTGAAAACATCCCCGTAATTTCAGCCGTAACGGCATGTGCAGGCGCTTGAACGCCGCGTCCATTACGGACGTAATTGGCGCTGCTATTCATTGGAATCAATGAATAACGGCTCCAATTACGGCCAAAGAAGTGACAGGTCACTTCTTTGACGCGGGCGTCTATTTACGCGCCGTCATTTGACAGCGGCGCGTAAATTACACCTCGTGTGAACAGACAAACGTCTGCCCATTGCTTTCAATGGGCAGATGTTTGTCAACGCTATTGAGGTGCTATTTTCAGACGTAATTTGGGGCAAAACCGCCCGAATTACGTCCGTAAATAGGCCGTGTGAACATACCCTTAGACAGCACATAAGGATCTATCAGGATCCCTATGGGCTGAGTAAATGAATGGAGAGGAGTGCATGAGGCTGATTGGTCAGCGTCATACACTCCCCTGTACAACGCCCACTTGGTCTAAAGTAAAAATACGCCCACTTGGGCATTAAGCAACTCATTATCATAAATCTAAAATCGCTAATAAAGTGGTAAAAATAGATCGTTTTTTAAAAATAAAAAGCACTGCTGTAACCTACATTATAGCGCCGATCTCCTTATGTAGGAGATAGGGCACTTATAATGTAGTGACAGAGCCTCTTTAAATGCGGCGATAGATTGCGATTACCGCATTTAAGGGGTTTGAAGTAGATCGGCAGCCCCCACGATGCGATTGTGGGGGTTGCCGATGGTTGGCATGGCAACTGGATGTCAGACGATGGCCTCCGGGTCTGCCATGTATGGAAGCTTATGAGAAACAGCTTCCTGTCAGAGTGACTGTCAGCGTCACAATGACAGTTATGATACATTACACTACATAGAACTATAATGTTGTTTTTTCCACACAAAAATAAAACAATGCCAGAATCGCTATTTTTTGTTCACCACTCCTCCCAAAATATAGAATAAAAAGTGATCAAAAAGTCGCATGTACCCCAAAATAGTATCAATAAAGACTACAACCCGTCCCGCAAAAAAAACAAGCCCCTACACAGCTTTTTTGACTGAAAAATAAAAGTTATGGCTCTTAGAATAAAGTAAAATTGTAATTTGAACAATGAACACTAAAAAAAAAACTAAAACATTGTCAGAATTGCTTGTTTTTGGTCACCTTGTCACATGTATGCCAAATATTTAAAATGTTATAAAAAAAGTACTTTTTACCCATTTTAAAAAACAAAGTAATATAAAAAACTAATTTCTTGCTAAAAAAAAACTGCGTCTTAAAGTCCGAAAAATACGGTATATGGTACTTTAAATGGTGTCAATAGAAACTACAAGTCCTCCCGCAAAAAAAGATAAGCCCTCACACCTCTATTGACGGAAAAAAGGAAACACTTATGGCTCTTGGAAGGCGGGGCGTGAAAAACTAAAAAGCTGAAAATGGATCAGTCCTGAAAAGGTTAATTAATTACTAATGGAAAAAAACATTTATGACCACAGGTGGGTTATTGACGTACTTGGGAGAAATTGTTTTACAAATGTTGGGGTGCTTTTTCTTTTTTATCCCTGGTGAAAACCCCAAAAAATGCAACATTTTAGTGGATTTTTTTTTTTATATTAACCCCTTCACTCTTTAGCCACTTTTGACCTTCCTGACAGAGCCTCATTTTTCAAATCTGACATGTTTCACTTTATTTGGTAATAACGTCAGAATGCTTTCACCTATCCAAGCGATTCTGAGATTGTTTTCTCGTGAGACATTGGACTTTATGTTACTGGCAAAATTTGCTCGATACGTTCAGTATTTAATTGTGAAAAACACCAAAATTTAGCGAAAAATTGCAAAAATTTGCATTGCAATCTGCTTGTAAGATAGTATTACCACACAAAATAGTCGCTAATTAACATCCCCCATATGTCTACTTTAGATTGGCATCATTTTTTGAACATCCTTTTATTTTTCTAGGACGTTACAAGGCTTTGATCTTTAGCAGCAATTTCTCACATTTTCAAGAAAATTTCAAAAGGCTATTTTTACAGGGGGCAGTTCAGTTGTGAAGTGGCTTTGAGGGCCTTATATATTAGAAACCCCTAAAAAGTCACCCCATTTTAAAAACTGCACCCCTCAAAGTATTCAAAATAGCATTTAGAAAGTTTCTTAACCCTTTAGACGTTTCATAGGAATTAAAGCAATGTAGAGGTGAAATTTACAAATTCCATATTTTTTTGCAGAAATAAATATTTAATCCAATTTTCTTATAACACAGAAAGTTTTGCCAGAGAAATGCAGCTCAATATTTAATGCCCAGAGTATGCAATTTTTAGAAATATCCCACATGTGGCTCTAGCGTGCTAATGGACTGAAGCACCTGCCTCAGAAGCAAAGGAGCACCCAGAGGATTTTGGGGCCTTATTTTTATTAGAATATATTTTAGGTTTGTCAGGTTTGAAGGGCTCTTGCGGTGCCAAAACAGTGGAAATCCCCCAAAAGTGACCCCATTTGGGAAACTACACACCTCAAGAAAATTATCTAGCGGTATAGTCAGCATTTTGACCGCACCGGTTTTTTACAGAAATTATTGGAACTTGGCTGTGAAAATTAAAATTTACATTTTTTCAAAGAAAATCTCCTGAGTAAAACAATACCCCACATGGGGTCATAAACGGCTGTTTGGACACACAGCAGGGCTTAGAATGGAAAGAGCGCTATTTGTCTTTTGGAGATCACATTTAGCAGGGATGATTTGCAGAGGCTGTGTCACATTTGCAAGCCCTTGAGGGGACAAAACAATAAAAACACCCAAAAAGTGACTCCATTTAGGAAACTACACCCCTTGAGGAATTCATCTAGGGGTGTAGTGAGTAAGGATGCACGATGCATCAAAACTTCGATACTGTTTCAATACTTTGCATCCCCAAACGGTTCAATACCGTTGTTTCATGTATTTCGATACTTAGCTGCACAGCCGCACAGCTCAGTATTGTAATACATGAATGTATAAGAGCGGGGCAGTGGCTGTGTGATACAGTCATTGCTGCGCTCCTGAGTCGTGATAACAAGTGCACGGGGTCAGGATGATGCGATGCGGCCAGCTCTGCACTAATATGCGGCGGCATTGAAGACAGAACATGGCAGGCGCACTACAAAACACCCCCATGTTCTGTCCTCAGTGCTTGAACCACCGATCATTAGTGCAGCGCCGGGCGCATCACCTCTTGCTGACCACGCGCGCACTTATTGTCAAGAGCGGGGCAATGGCTGTATTACACAGCCGCAGTCCCGCTCTATAACAGCGGAGGTCAGAGAAACCTCTCATCTCCGCCGTTATTCCCGTGAATGCTGCAATCACAGCGGACTGCAGCATTCAGGGGAAAATGAGAAGCGGCGATGCCCCTTGGATCGCGTCATAGGGAATTCCTGTGACGCGATTGAGGGATATACCATACACCGTGTTCCAAATTATTATGCACATTGGATTTAAGTGTCATAAACATTTAATTATTAGTTTTTCAATTAAACTCATGGATGGTATTGTGTCTTAGGGCTCTTTGGATCATTGTAATCAAATCTCAGACACCTGTGATAATTAGTTTGCCAGGTGTGCCCAATCAAAGGAAAACTACTTAAGAAGGACGTTCCACATTATTAAGCAGGCCACAGGATTCAACCAATATGGGAAAGAAAAAGGATCTCTCTGCTGCCGAAAAGCGTGAAATAGTGCAATACCTTGGACAAGGTATGAAAACATTGGATATTTCAAGAAAACTTAGGTGTGATCATCGTACTGTGAAAAGATTTGTGGCTGATTCAGAGCACAGACGGGTTCGTTCAGATAAAGGCATAATGAGGAAGGTTTCTGCCAGACAAATTAATAGGATTAGGAGAGCAGCTGCTAAAATGCCATTGCAAAGCAGCAAACAGGTATTTGAAGCCGCTGGTGCCTCTGGAGTCCCGCGAACCTCAAGGTGTAGGATCCTCCAAAGATTTGCAAGTGTGCATTAAGCTATTATTCGGCCACCCCTAAACAATGCTCACAAGCAGAAACGGTTGCAGTGGGCTCAGAAATACATGAAGACTAATTGTCAAACCATGTTGTTTACTGATGAGTGCCGTGCAACCCTGGATGGTCCAGATAGATGGAGTAGTGGATGGTTGGTGAATGGCCACCATGTCCCAACAAGGCTGCAACGTCAGCAAGAAGGTGGCGGAGTCATGTTTTGGGCTGGAATCATGGGGAGAGAGCTGGTAGGCCCCTTTAGGGTCCCTGACGGTGTGAAAATGACCTATGCAAAGTACGTAGAGTTTATGACTGACCACTTTCTTCCGTGGTACAAAATAAAGAACCGTGCCTTCCGTAGCAAAATTATCTTCATGCATGACAATGCACCATCTCATGCTGCAAAGAATACCTCTGTGTCATTGGCTGCTATGGGCATAAAAGGAGAGAAACTCATGGTGTGGCCCCCATGTTCGCCTGACCTCAACCCTACTGAGAACCTTCGGAGCATCCTCAAGCAAAATATCTATGAGGGTGGGAGGCAGTTCACATCAAAACAGAAGCTCTGAGAGGCTATTCTGACATCCTGCAAAGATATTCAAGCAGAAACTGTCCAAATACTCACAAATTCAATGGATGCAAGAATTGTGAAGGTGATATCAAAGAAGGGGTCCTACGTTAACATGTAACTTGGCCTGTTACGTTTTTTTTTTATTGAAAGAGCTTCTGATTTCTGTAAATATGACCTCCTGATGCTGCAAATTCAACAAATTACCATTTTAGTTTTCTTCACAACATTTAAAATATTTTGATCTCTGTTGTGCATAATAATTTGAAACCGTGCATTTTGAGTTTTTTACTTCTAAAAAAAAATCTGTTATCATTAGGAGATTTATTCAATAAAATTTGCATTATACTCCAACGGTTGATGACTTGAAGATTATACTGACTGTCATTTGTATCGAATATTTAGGAAAATCAGCGAAAAATAACATTTGCATAATAATTTGGAACGCGGTGTATATGGACAGACAGCCCAGGGTCCATTGAAAGCCCGCAGGGCTGTCTGAACATATTTCCTGTTGTTAGGGCATACTTAGGTATGTCCTAACAACTGCCTGTGTACTATGAGTACACAGGCTAATGTACTGTAATATAGATATATGCCAGTACATTAAAGTTTAAAAAAATAAAGTAAAGACAAAGTAATGTTAAATAAATAAAAAATACACATACACCTTTTTCTACAATAAACATTAAAATAAGTCTCAATACATAAAACATACACATATTCAGTATTGGCGCGGCCGTAATAACCTGCGCAACAATTTTTATGATGTGTACGCTGTAAAAAATAAAATAAAAACAGCTTTCTATCACTTATTGTGGGGCACGAGGTGCGATGAATTTAACCTCCATGTGCCTCACATTAATAGTAATTAACCCCATCATGTACCTTACATATAACCCATTATGACTGAGAAACATGATGGGGTTAATTACTATTAATGTGAGTCACGTGGAGGTTAAATTCATCATCAAACCTCGCGCCTCACATCAGAAAATGTAAGAACCTTTTTTTTTTTATTACTGTTGGCAAAGAATTGAAATGGTATCGAAATCGCAATACTAAACGAAGTATTGGTATCGAAGTCCAAATTCTGGTAACGTGGCATCCCTAGTAGTGAGCATTTTGACCCCACAGGTGTTTCATAGAATTTATTAGAATTGGGCAGTGAAAATAAAAACAATCCTTTTTCTTCAATAAAACGTAGCTTTAGCTAAAAAATTTTCATTTTCTCAACAAATAAAGGAAAAAAAGAACACCCAACATTTGTAAAGCAATTTCTCCTGAGTACAGCAATACCCAATATGTGGTCTTAAACTGCTGTTTGGGCACACGGCAGGGCTCAGAAGGGAAGAAGCGCCATTTGGAGTGCAGATTTTTTCTGGATTGGTTTCTGGGCGCCTGTGGGACCAAAACAGTGGAAACCACCCAGCATTGACCACATTTTGGAAACTACATCCCTCAATGCATTCACCTAGGGGTGTAGTGAGCATGTTAACCCTGCAAGTGTTTTGTAGAAATTAGTGTGCACTCGATGTTGCAGAGTGAAAATGGGATTTTTTTTCCTTAGATATGCAAATATGTGGTGCCCAGCTTGTGCCACCATAACAAGACAGCTCCCTAATTAGTATGCGGTGTTTCACGGTTTTAGAAACACCCTACATGTGACCCTAATCTTTTGATTGGACATTCGACCAGGCTCAGGAGTGAAAGAGTACCATGCGAAATTGAGGCCTCATTTGGCGATTTACAAAGTATTGGTTCACAATTGCAGAGGCTCAGATGTAAAATAAAAAAAAGTGACCCCATTTTGGAAATTACGCCCCTCAAGGCATTTATTAAGGGGCATAGTCAGCATTTTCACCCCACAGGTCTTTTCCATAAATGAATGCCCTGCGGATAGTGCAAATTAAAAATTTATATTTTTCCCTAGATATGCAATTTCAGTGGCAAATATGTCATGCCCATCTTGTGCCACTGGAGACACACACCCCAAAAATTGTTAAAAGGGTTCTCCGGGTATGGTGATGCCATATATGTGGAAGGAAACTGCTGTTTGGGCACGCTTTAGGGTTCAGAGGGGAGGGAGCGCCATTTGTAGATTTGTTTGAGCATTGCTGGTGTTTCCGTTTATAATGTGGGGGTACATGTAAGCTGGGCAGAGTATATCAGGGGCATAGTCAGGTGGTATAATAATGGGGTAAAAAAACTATAAAATAATCAATAGATATTTGTTACGCTGTGAAGTAATCCGTTCTGCACAGGCCGGTGTCACACTGATAAATGTCCTTTCTTATCCCCCCTATTGGTCCACACTCCACACCTTTGCAGTTTGGGGAATTTTGCTGGGAAGTGTTCTCCTGGTAAAATACGGGCACCCTCGTTTCCAGCAGTTATGTTAGGGCCCTCCCCCTCCTGGTTCCCTAATTTTAGGGCCTTGATAAATTGCCTCTTGAAACAGAAGAAATGTTCCCCTCGAGGCTGCACAACTGCATAGTTTTTATTTTCGGACTTATTGGAGCCTTCACTAATTTAATTTTTTCATAGACGTAGTGGCATGAGGGCTGTTTTTTTGCGTGACAAGCTGTAGTTATTATTGGTACCATTTTGGGGTATATGCGACTTTTTGATCACTTTTTATCCTAGTTTTTTTTTTTTTTTTTTATACAGCGTTCACCACGAGTTATAAATTACATGTTACCTTTATTCTGCGGGTCAGTCCAATTCCGGCGATACCTAATTTATAGAACTTTTTTATGTTTCACAACGTTTTGCACAATAAAATTACTTTTGGAAGAACGTATTTTTTCTGTCGCCAAGTTGTGAGAACCATAACTTTTGAACTTTTTAGTCGACGGAGCTATATGAGGGCTTGTTTTTTGCGAGACGAGCTATAGTTTTTACAGGTACAATTTTTGGATATGAGCGACTTTTTGATCACTTTTTATTCCAATATTTATAGGGCAAAGTGACCAAAAAACAGAAACTCTGGTATGGTTTTTTAAGTTGTTTTTTTACGCTGTTCACCGCGTGCAATAAATAATATAATATTTTTTATACCTCAGGTCGTTACGGTTGCGGCAATATGAAATACGTATGGTTTGTGATTTTTTTTCAATAATAAAGGACTTGATAAGGGAACAGGGCAATTGTCTTATTTTATTACTTGAAACTTTTATGTTTTCAAACTTTTATTTTATTCACTTTTTTTACACTTTTTTTTACACTTGTTTTGAAGTCCCACTAGGGGACTTGAAGGTCCAACTGTCAGATTTTTTTTTTTTCTAATACATTGCGCTACCTACATAGTGCAATGTATTAGATCTTTCAGTTATTCACTGACATCAAGCCGATTAGACTTCACCTCCCGGCGGGGCCTAATCGGCTTCCGTAATGGCAGAGCAAGAGGGCATTGTGTCCCCTGTTACCATAGCAGCAGACGCCAGTCCTAATTGCCTGTGAGGGCTGGCGATGTGGTAGCAACCGCTAAGATCCCACGATCACTTTCGGATCTACCTCTGGTTCCTGCCGTTACTGGTGGATGTCAGCTGTAACATAAAGTGGACTTCCACCGCTGACGATGCCGGATCAGCTCCTGAGCCGGCGCCATCTTACCGGCGGCTACGGAAGCCAATCAGGTTCCACCGCCGAGCGGGTTCTGACCGCCTTCCGTGCTAGGCAGACCGGAAGGCCAGTACTAGGCCTCCGGATGCCATTGCAGCCACCGGAACCCCAGCAATTTCATTTCTGGGGTTCCGATGAGCTGCAAACACAATAAATGCAGTGATCGCGTTTGAGCGAGACATTTAAGGGGTTAATGGCGGGGATCTAAGCTAATTTTGGTCCCCACTATTACAGCCGGATGTCAGCTGTAAGATACCGCTGACATCCGGCGATGATGGCACCGGCTCAGCTTCTGAGCCGGTGCCAAGCATTTGGCATATGGATACGGCAAAATGCGGGAAGCACTAGCTTTCCATGGCGTACCCATACGTCAAATGTCGGGGAGGGGGTAAAACGGGGTTGTCCAGGGAAAAAAAAAATTCTAAAAAGGGTCCCCCAGCCTTGGTTTGCCTTCCCTAATACCCCCTATTAAACTTCTAACAAGTTTGTATTTGATCTCCATGGTCACTGTTGCTCTTTCTGTTTTCTGGACCGCAGAAAGAACCAGGCTCATAGAAAATAATGGACGCGGCCATGTGCACGGCCCGCGATCTGCGGACGGCTCGCGGGGGACACTCCACGGCCGGCTGACCCAAAAATCACAGCCGTGCACATGGCTACGGTCGTGTGCATGAGGCCTTAGTGTGTCTCACTATTATTTACTATATATATATATACATATATATATATATATATATATATATATATATATATATATATATATATTCATACAGATCAAGCAATATAACCACATCCTGTTATTGATGTGTATATATATATACACATATATATATATATATATATATATATATATATATATATATATATATATATATATATAGGAGGGGGCGTGTTATAGGAGAGACAAGGCGGCCAGGCAGCACAGAAAATCCTAGAGTGAAGGAAGAGGAGGTGTGGACGACGAGATAGGAGGAGGGGGGGCGTGTTCTGTGATTGATGACGCTCCATGTCTTTGCTAAGACAGCACTTCCGACTATGTAGAGACAAGGCGCGGCATCAACTACCTTTAGGCTCTATTCACACGACAGGGTCCGAGTGTTGGCCGATAAAAACTGCGGTTTTGGTCAGTTTCTCTCGGCCGTTTTGCATCCGTTCTGTTCCATGTTTCCGTCTTTAAAGGCCATTTTTTTCCTTGTCCGTTTTAAAAACGGATGAATTTCATTTGTACATTTTCTGCCACACACTGCCCTCTGTACATAATGCCACACACACTACCCTCTATAGATACTGCCACAGCCCCCCTGTAGGTAATGCCACACAGCCCCTCTGTAAGCAATGCCACACAGCCCCCTTGTAGGTAGTGCCACACAGACCCCCTTGTAGGTTGTAATGGCAGGAAGGAGGTGAAGGGAACAAGTGAGCCCTAATCTACCCACCGCCCTGTCCCTGCCTACTTGCAACGACCCGCCCTAGGCGACGGGGTACAACTTGGCGGCGGTCCCTACGCTGTCTAAGTGCAGGGGAGTACAAACAGGGAACACGCAAGGGAATACAGTAGCCCACGGAACGCCGCGAGGAAACGGAGCGGTGAATGAGCCAGTCAGGATCAGGAAGTAGTGGAGTATACAAACGGGAGCATGGAGCAGAAGCAAGCCAGGGGCAGAGCAACGCAGGATAAACGGAACTGAAGCAAGGCAGAAGCACGGCAGAAGCAGGCTGGAGCAAGGCAGCAGTGGGGCCAGGAATCCAAGAAGAATAACAAGCAAGGAGGAAGAGAAAACGGCAGGTATAAATGGACAGGGGGCGGAGCTAACTCTGACTGACCAGGCCGCGATAGGCTCTCCCACTCCTGAGCCTGCCACCCTGATTGGTGGGAGCAGGTGTCAGTCTCAGAGGTCTGGCCTCAGGTGTCGACTGATTAATCCTGGGAGTATACCCAGACGTAGTGCCTGGCAGATCCTTTACAGTACTCCCCCTTTTATGAGGGGCCACCGGACCCTTACTAAGAGGACCCGGTTTAGTGGGGAAGAGAAGGTGGAACCTCCTGATCAATACCCCAGCGTGAACATCACGGGCAGGTACCCAAGTCCTCTCCTCCGGCCCGTATCCTCTCCAATGGACCAGGTACTGGAGGGAGCCCTGGATCATCCTACTGTCCACAATCTTGGCCACCTCGAATTCCACCCCCTCAGGGGTGAGAACGGGAACAGGAGGTTTCCTCGAGGGGGACCAGGACGGGGAGCAGCGTTTCAGGAGGGAGGCATGGAAGACGTCGTGTATGCGAAAGGATGGGGGCAGCTCCAGACGGAAGGATACAGGGTTGAGGACTTCAATGACCTTATAAGGTCCAATAAATCGGGGAGCAAACTTCCTGGACGGGACCTTAAGGCGCAAGTTCCTCGACGACAACCACACCAGATCCCCGACGACAAACCGGGGGTTAGCAGAACGTCTACAATCAGCCTGAATCTTTTGTACGCTCTGGGACGCCTCTAGGTTCTTCTGAACCTGGGCCCAGACTGTGCACAGTTCCCGATGAACGTCCTCTACCTCGGGATTATTGGAACAACCAGGGGAAACGGAGGAGAACCTAGGATTAAACCCGAAATTACAGAAAAACGGGGAGACCCCTGACGAGTTACTGACCCGGTTATTCAGGGAAAATTCGTCGAGGGGAAGGAATGAGACCCAATCAAATTGACAGTCAGAAATGAAACACCTTAAATATTGTTCCAGGGATTGGTTAGTCCTTTCCGTTTGGCCATTAGTTTCGGGATGGAAGGCGGAGGAGAAGGATAGATCAATCTCCAACTTTTTACAAAAAGCTCTCCAAAATAAGGAAACAAATTGTAATAACCACATCTGTTTTTCTTTAAATTAATTTTTGGAGGGTGTTTTTCCTTCCTGTTTTTTCTTATATACCTTTCAAGGGAAAGTATTTTCTTTCTTGAACTGTGAGGGTATCAGTGGTGTGTCTCGATTATGGCTTATTGTCTAGATTTGGAGGTTGATGCACAGATTGCTGCACTTTTGAATTGTGAAAGGAATAGAAGTGCAGAGGATATTGGAGGAGATATATATGGTCTATTTAAAAATCATCGGAGACTTATTTTGAGCCATCTGAGACGCAAGTGGGATATTCAGAGTTTAGAGGCATATAAGCTGTCTAAAATTGTCCCAAGAGGATTACGTAGACGTACAACACCCGCATCACATTTTAAGAGCGAAGTATTTTTGGAAAAATGGGATAATGAGTGTCTGAGACACTCAATGAATTTGATGGATTTACTAATAGAAGAGGAGAAAAATATGCTTAGTTCGCTCAATATGGAAATTGAGGAGAGTGTTAAAAAATTGGATATATTTTGTAAGGATCAGGAATTTGAAAAATTAAATAATAGTCTGAAGAAAGAGGTAGAAGTGGAACTTCGTGAAATATCAGTACGAAAAAGGAGAAAATTTCAAAGGGATACTTTTGATTTTGAACAGAAACAAATTTTCTCCTTTACAATAAAAAACAGAGAAAGACAGAATAGGAATAGGGTACGGATGAGAAGGAATACTTTCATGTCAACAGATGGGGAAACTACAAGTGACCCATCTAGTGATAATGAAATGGGGAAACATATTAGAATTGAGGAATCACAATCCAAGGTTTCTTTTTTAGGGGACCGAAACAGAGGGAAATTCGGAGAGGAAAGAATAGTAGAGAAAAAAGGAGGACCCAATACAAGACAACGCAGGGGAAGATAAATAATAATTTGAATAATATAATCAATCTAACCGATTTCCCTCTATCAATACATCATATATCCCTATTAAACCGTGGATTGGGTTTCTCACCAGTTACCCCTGGAAAGGAATTTGAAATATGTAAGGATCTTCACCTTTTTCTTAGAAAAATTCTCTTGAGACTTTGGCATGGGGAAAAAAATGAGAGGAATACTCAAAATGAGAATGTGATGCCTGAGTCACAGAGAGAAATAATGGAATTTGGAATGATCCCTAATCTGGAAATGTCTGATCTAAATACTCTAGCAGATCTAAATGAATTATGGAGGGAAGGTAACGTATTGGAGAATATAGACACTCCTGGAGAGAACTTTACGGATATTATCCCAGAGTATACAGGTCTGCGGAAAAAAAGTAGTACTATGCCAAGCATACATTCTAACAGATACACACATGCATTTTTGGAGGCCATGCTTAGGGATATAAGTGTCATCGACTGGTCCTCCTTTCTGTGTGAGGACAACTTAACTGAAAGGGAACGAAAAGCCCTAAAAGAATTACAAAATATTGAGAATATTGTAATTAAGCCCAGTGACAAGGGTGGGAATGTTGTCCTCCTCAGAGAGGATGACTATGTCGGTGAGATTAAAAGACAATTGGAAACAGACACATATTCCCTTTTGAAGGATAACCCACTGGATAACATAATGGGAACTTTAAATAGAAAATTGACTTTTGCATTGGATGAAGGCTTAATTAACAAAAATGAGTTTCAATTTTTAGAGGTAAAAGAACCCCGTATGCCCACGATATATGTACTTCCTAAGGTGCATAAAAATAGGAACACACCCCCAGGCAGACCCATTATTTCAGGGTGTGATGGCCCAACAGATCATCTTGGTAAATACATAGACGAAAAATTGAAACCTTTTGTCCGTACACTTCCATCCTTTGTATTAGACACGGGGGATCTTCTAAATAAAATTGATAATTTGAATTTTGAGGAAGACTTTATCCTGGTGGGATTGGATGTGGAGTCTTTGTATACCTCCATCCCACATGATGTTGGCCTCAAGGCGGCTGCGCATTTTCTGGAGAGGAGAGGGGGAGACTGGGCCCATCAAAATGAATTTATTATTGAAATGTTGGAATTCGTTTTGAATTATAACTGCTTCTCTTTTGATGGTAAATTCTACCGTCAGATTCGTGGAACGGCCATGGGATCTTCTTGTGCACCATCGTATGCCTGTTTGCACTTGGGCTGGTGGGAAGAGTTCATAGTATACCCTCATCCTCTTTTCAGAAAATGCGCATCCGTTTGGCTCAGATACATGGACGATGTCCTTTTGTGCTGGAAGGGACCGTTGGACTTACTTGAAAGTTTTATTGGGGATTTAAACTCAAATGAACTAAATATCCTTTTGACCTTTTCTCATAGTAAAGATCATATTAGCTTTTTAGATCTTAATATTCATAGGGAAGGAAATAAATTAAAAACGACTACATATCGGAAACCAACATCTGGTAATACTCTTTTGGCAGCAAGTAGCCATCACTTTCCATCTCAAATTAAGGGGATACCGATAAGCGAATTTCTTCGAATTCGCCGTAATTGCACAGATTTCAGGGATTTTAAAAGCGAAGCACAAGACTTATCATCTCGCTTTGAAGATAGGGGTTACCCCAAGAAGATGATCAAGAAAGGATACAATAGGGCATCTAGGCAGAATAGAGAGGAAATCCTTAAGAGAGGTAAAAAAGATAACAGTGATAATAGAGTCAGATTCATTTCAAGGTATGGGTCCCATTGGAACATACTTCGGAATCTGATGATTAAAAACTGGCCACACTTAACCTTGGATAAAAGAATCAATTCAATAGTGGGGAATGTACCGAGCATGGTCCCAAGAAAGGCCCCTACTTTGAGGAATTTATTGGTGAGTTCTGAGTTCAAGAGAAGGACCCCAAATAATGAGAAATGGCTACAGAAACGTCCAAAAGGAATGTTTATGTGTGGCTCTTGTAAATGCTGTAAGTACGTTTTAAAATCAGATACTTTTCTGGATAGTGAACATAAAAGGGAATTTAAAGTCTATAATTTCATCAACTGTCGCTCAACCATGGTCGTTTACTCCATTATCTGCCCATGCGGGAAACAATATATAGGGAAAACGAAACGAGAATTACATGTTCGCATTAGTGAACATATTAGAGATATCATTAAGGGTGAAATGATTAATCCTCTAGCTGCACATTTTAAAACATACCATGCCCAATCACCAACTGGCTTAAAATTTATGGGGATTTACCAACTTTTTCAAGATAGAAGGGGAGGTGATCTCAATCGAATACTCCTCCAGAAGGAAACTATGTGGATCTATACATTAAGAACTTTGAATCCCAGGGGATTGAATAATGAAATTAAATTTAATATGTTTCTTTGAATGGTTGGGGTTTGAGAGACTGTCCTGTATTTCCCTCAATCCTCGGTATTCTGGAGTTAGCTGGTATTGGATATAAATAATTTCTGATACAAGAATATTAGATTAAAGAAAGGGACCCCCCCTTCCCTTTTTTCGTATGTCATCCCTGGAGAATGATCTAGGAAAATTGGTTGTGTAAAATTTGGATTTAAATATACACACTTTCTGGTTTTAATTTTGGAAACCTGATAGTTAAATCCTAATTTGCCTTCTATCCGAATATCATATAATAATTTTTTCATTATAATTTGTTTTAGTGGTATGACTATGAGTTACTTTATTTCCAATATAGAATGATCAACTAATTGGATTAATAATATCTAATGGGTGGGAATTGGGGATCTGCTGTCTTATAGACACTGGATCCTGAATTCGTGCCTTCGCTTGGAATTTCATGATGGCTCCTATTATTCATCAGAGTCTTTTATACGCATATGCGAAATATGATGTAAACCAGTAGCAAAATTAACCGATTTTGATTCTGCTTTGGGGGTGGTGGGGACCCGGGTCCTGATGCCTGAATTGGTAGTAGTTCTCCGTCCCTGCCTCCCCTAAGGTATTATCTGGATTTCATATGCTTATATGTATGAGTGAATATACTCTATATACAAATATGTTAAAAGAATTGAATAGACTTCATATCATCTTATGCTAAAATAATACAAGGGGGGTTCCCCTATTGAAGAAAAACTTTTTTCCTCCATAAATCTATCATAAAGTCTAGATATTAATAGTTAACCGTATTAACGGAAGAAAATTTTTTTATTTTATTAATCAAATCTAGGTATCAATGGTATCGCTATATAAAATTTAACAATTGGTCTTATTTTGACCAAGTTGAGACACATCACTGATTACCCTCCTCCGGATAAATACTGAATATTCTTATGAATTTGATTTTCTGGATATTCTAATTGTTTGTTTGAACATAAAAATATTTTAGCTTGCTATTAAAATTGAGAGATATATTTCATGCGGCATCTCATGCAAGAGTTAAATATATAATATCCATAATGTCTTTGTGTGAAACATTATGTTCTTGATCATGGAACCAATGAATGAATTTGGGACACTATATATATATGGTGTGTTTGGCAGTAATTGTCAAACTGCTCTGAAGAAATCCCGTTCAGGGATGAAACGCGTCAGCTGTCCTAATCAATGAGGCGGGTAGTGACGTCCTAACCCTGCCCAGAGAATACCTGTCCAGTTTTGAAGAGCTCTGTGGAAAGGAACATATGTTGGAATAATTACCTACCTGGTTGCCGGCGTGCGATCCTGTCCGGTCCGTTCCTCTTGGAGTGCCTGGTTAATTCATCTGAAATTTCAGTGTGCGATCCTGCCTTGCTGGGCCCCTATCTCAGTGAATACAGCGGCCTTTGCCAGTATGGATCTATAGAGGAAGACGCCAAGGGAAGTAATGGTGGAGATGTGGATGCTTTGCAATTTAATGTGTGGCCACACAGGCGAATTTTCCTCTTGAGGAGATCTATCTTTCACATCGGAGTTAATTATCTCCCTGCATGGTCTCCCTGGCATTTTTTTGATTTCAGAGATGAAGGTAAAAATCCATTCAAGCTCATACTCTACTCCAAAATTCAATTGCCTGTAGGCTATACATTGACCCAAGGGTCTGTGAAAAGACTTCCTATTATCATCAGTTTTGAATTGGAATTTTTTATCTACTTGATGAGAGAAAAAAGCACGTTCATAACCACATTCCTTCAAATCGTGAGGCTATTTTTCTATTTTTGAGAGTTGTCATATTGTATATGCATGAAAAAATCTCGTTATAAATAGCATTAACAGCCACTTCGAATGGGGTTATTTTGCAACATTGTGATACAAATTACATACATGTTTGGAAACCGCAGGTGTGAATACAGTCTAGCGGTTTACCATTTGGAAATCTTCATGTAAAATTGTGTAACAAACATACATCATGCTATATATCCATCTGACAAAATTATTTACCTTTTGAAGGTTTATTGTATGTTATATTATTAACAGTTACCCCAAATAGGTCCTCTGGTAATATGGTTATACAAATTACAATTATCTACAGCTACCTTACATGTATGTTTGGAGACCGCAGGTGTGAACACAGTCCAGCGGTTTTAGATTTGGAAATCTTGTTGTAAAATCGTTTAATACATTTACATCATGCTATATATTCATCTGGCAATATCACTTACGCCTTTGAAGGTTTATTGTATGTTATATTATTAACAGCTACCTCAAACAGGTCCTATGGTAATATTATGATATATATTATATATATGCTTGGAAAACGCAGGTGTGAACACAGTTCAGCGGTTTTCCATTTGGAAAACTCTTATATTATTAACAGCTACTCCAAACAGGTCCTTTAGCAATATGTGATACAAATTATACAAATGTTTGGAAACCGCAGATGTGAACACAGTCCAGCGGCTTTCCATTTGGAAATCTTTTTGTATAATTGTGTGGTACACATATACTATACTATATAACCATCAGGTAATATTACCAATGTTTTGAAGATTATTCGTACGTTCCTTTTCCTGGCCAGGAGAATTCTCTTTTTAAATTGTATTTTGGTGTATGTATAAATTTATCTTTTCCGGTATTATCTGGATTCAAAAAATAAAATAATTATTTACTTTTATTGAGCCCAAGAGTGCTTAGTTATATTTCTGAAACTTTTTCTTTTTTTCTTTTTTTCATTAACTTATATCAGGAATGGCACCGTGCTATATTATATTGCATTTTTGGGTTCTTTAGGTATGGTTTGTAATAACCACATCTGTTTTTCTTTAAACAAATTGTACCCCTCTGTCCGAAACGATATTGACTGGGGCCCCATGGAGACGCAGAATGTGTTTCACAAACAAAGAAGCTAACGTCTTGGCGTTAGGTAGTTTCTTAAGGGGCACAAAGTGGCACATCTTGCTGAAGCCGTCTACTACCACCCACACCACCGACTTGCCCTGAGATGGAGGCAAATCGGTGATAAAATCCATGGAGATATGGGTCCAAGTTCTCTGGGGAATGGGCAAGGAATGTAGTAAGCCCGCAGGTCGGGACCTAGGGGTCTTGGACCTAGCACAGACCTCACAAGCGGCGACGTAAGCCCTAACGTCTTTAGGCAACCCAGGCCACCAATAGTTTCTGGTAATGAGGAGTTTGGTACCCAAGATGCCAGGATGACCAGATAGAGCGGAGTCATGGTTTTCCCTGAGTACCCTTAGCCGGTATTGCAGGGGGACAAACAGTTTGTCCCCAGGGAGGTTCCCGGGAGCTGAACCTTGATCAGCCGCGATGTCAGAGGCTAAGTCAGAATCAGTGGCAGAAACAATTATACCAGGAGGCAAAATACAAGCAGGATCCTTCTCAGAAGGAGGATTAGCCATGAAACTACGTGACAGTGCATCAGCCTTAATATTTTTGGACCCAGCCCTATAGGTAACCAAGAAATTAAATCTGGTAAAGAATAGTGCCCAACGAGCTTGTCTAGGATTAAGCCTCCGGGCAGATTCTAGGAAAACCAGATTCTTGTGGTCAGTAAGGACCGTTACCTGGTGTCTGGCCCCCTCCAAGAAGTGACGCCACTCTTCAAAAGCCCATTTAATGGCTAAAAGTTCGCGGTTGCCAATATCATAGTTACACTCCGTGGGCGAAAACTTCCTAGAGAAGTAAGCACAGGGGCGGAGATGGGTGAGGGAGCTGGTACCCTGGGACAAGACGGCCCCCACTCCCACCTCGGACGCGTCAACCTCCACAATAAATGGCTCCCTTTGGTTGGGCTGAACCAGCACGGGGGCCGAGATAAAGCACTTCTTTAGGGTCTCAAAAGCCTGGACGGCCTCAGGGGGCCAATGGAGGACATCAGCACCCTTGCGAGTGAGGTCCGTAAGAGGCTTAGCGACGACCGAGAAGTTGGCAATAAATCTCCTGTAATAATTAGCGAACCCCAAAAAACACTGTAGCGCCTTCAGGGAGGCAGGTTGGACCCATTCCGTCACAGCCTGAACCTTGACAGGGTCCATGCGGAATTCATGAGGAGTGAGGATTTGACCTAAAAATGGTATCTCCTGTACCCCAAACACACATTTTTCGGTCTTCGCAAACAGATTATTTTCCCGAAGGACCTGGAGGACCTTCCTGACATGCTCCACGTGCGAGGACCAGTCCTTGGAAAACACCAGTATGTCATCAAGGTACACAACAAGAAAATTACCCAGGTAATCTCTCAGAATTTCATTAATAAAATTCTGGAAGACGGCAGGGGCATTACACAACCCAAAGGGCATGACTAGGTATTCGAAATGACCTTCGGGCGTGTTGAACGCAGTTTTCCACTCATCCCCCTCTTTGATGCGGATAAGGTTATATGCCCCCCGTAGATCGAACTTAGAGAACCATTGGGCCCCCTGAACCTGATTAAAAAGATCCGGAATCAAAGGAAGGGGATACTGGTTCCTTACTGTGACCTTATTCAGGTTCCGATAATCAATGCACGGCCTAAGACCACCATCCTTCTTCCCCACGAAGAAGAAGCCAGCACCTACAGGAGAAGTCGAGGGGCGAATGAAACCCTTGGCCAGGCATTCTTGGATATACTCCCTCATAGCTTTACGTTCAGGACATGAAAGATTAAATATCCTCCCCTTAGGAAGCTTGGCACCAGGCACCAAATCGATGGCGCAATCGTAATCTCTATGAGGGGGCAACACCTCGGAGGCCTCCTTAGAAAACACATCAGCGAAGTCCTGAACAAACTCAGGAAGCGTGTTTACCTCCTCCCGGGGAGAAATAGAGTTAACAGAAAGACATGACATAAGACATTCACTACCCCATTTGGTAAGCTCCCCAGTATTCCAATCAAACGTGGGATTATGCAACTGCAACCAGGGAAGACCTAATACCAGATCGGACGATAATCCCTGCATCACCAGTACAGAGCACTGCTCCAAATGCATGGAGCCAACACGGAGTTCAAAAACAGGAGTATGATGAGTAAAATAACCATTAGCAAGAGGAGTGGAGTCGATACCTACTACAGGGATAGGATAAGGTAAATCAATAAAAGGCATCTTTAGAGACATAGCAAATTCCACAGACATAATATTAGCAGATGAGCCCGAATCCACGAAGGCACTGCCAGTGGCATACCGGCCAGCAAACGAGACCTGAAAGGGAAGCAAAATCTTATTGCGTTTAGTATTAACGGGAAATACCTGTGCGCCCAAGTGACCTCCCCGATGATCACTTAGGCGCGGAAGTTTTCCGGCTGCTTATTCTTGCGCCTGGGACAGGTGTTCAGTAGATGCTTGTCGTCCCCACAATAGAAGCAGAGACCATTCTTCCTGCGAAACTCTCTACGTTGTCGAGGGGACATGGAGGCCCCGAGTTGCATAGGTACCTCCGAGTCCTCCGTGGAAGAGCGAGGAGACGGGACCTCGGGGGGAATCGCAGGGCAGTCAGAGGGGAAAACATTGAAACGTTCAAGCTGACGTTCCCTGAGACGTCGGTCAAGTCGTACTGCTAGGGCCATAACCTGGTCTAGGGAGTCAGAAGAGGGGTAGCTAACCAGCAGATCCTTCAGGGCGTCAGATAATCCTAACCTAAACTGGCACTTTAGGGCCGGGTCGTTCCACCGAGAAGCTACGCACCACTTTCTAAAATCAGCACAGTATTCCTCAACAGGTCTCCTACCCTGACGTAAGGTCACCAGCTGACTCTCGGCTAAGGCAGTCCTGTCAGTCTCGTCGTAAATGAGACCGAGGGCAGAGAAAAACCGATCAACGGAGGAAAGTTCAGGGGCGTCAGTAGCCAAGGAGAAGGCCCACTCTTGGGGCCCTTCCTGGAGTCGGGATATAATGATACCCACCCGCTGGTTCTCGGAACCTGAGGAGTGAGGTCTTAGGCGGAAATAAAGTCTGCAACTCTCCCGGAAGGAGAGAAAAGTCTTACGGTCCCCTGAGAACCGGTCAGGTAACTTGAGGTCGGGTTCTAGAGGTGAGGGGTACTACTAAGGCAGAATCAGACTGGTTGACCCTCTGAGCCAGGGCCTGGACCTGTAGGGAGAGGCCCTGCATCTGCTGGGTCAGGGTCTCAAGGGGGTCCATGATAGCGTCAGCGTAGAAGAAATGGTAGACTAGGTATGGGCTTGTTATTATGTTATGGCAGGAAGGAGGTGAAGGGAACAAGTGAGCCCTAATCTACCCACCGCCCTGTCCCTGCCTACTTGCAACGACCCGCCCTAGGCGACGGGGTACAACTTGGCGGCGGTCCCTACGCTGTCTAAGTGCAAGGGAGTACAAACAGGGAACACGCAAGGGAATACAGTAGCCCACGGAACGCCGCGAGGAAACGGAGCGGTGAATGAGCCAGTCACGATCAGGAAGTAGTGGAGTATACAAACGGGAGCCCGGAGCAGAAGCAAGCCAGGGGCAGAGCAACGCAGGATAAACGGAACTGAAGCAAGGCAGAAGCACGGCAGAAGCAGGCTGGAGCAAGGCAGCAGTGGGGCCAGGAATCCAAGAAGAATAACAAGCAAGGAGGAAGAGAAAACGGCAGGTATAAATGGACAGGGGGCGGAGCTAACTCTGACTGACCAGGCCGCGATAGGCTCTCCCACTCCTGAGCCTGCCACCCTGATTGGTGGGAGCAGGTGTCAGTCTCAGAGGTCTGGCCTCAGGTGTCGACTGATTAATCCTGGGAGTATACCCAGACGTAGTGCCTGGCAGATCCTTTACATAGGTAGTGCCACACAGACCCCTTTGTAGGTAGTGCCACACAGACCCCCTTGTAGGTAATGCCACACAGACCCCTGTAAGAAATGGCACACAGCCCCCTGTAAGCAATGCCACACAGCCCACCTGTAGGTAATGCCACACAGCCCCCCTGTTGGTAATGCCACACAGCCTCACTGTAGGAGGTGCGACACAGCCCCCCTGTAGGTAGTGCCACACAGCCCCCTGTAGGTAACGCCACACATCCCCCCCTGTAAGCACTACCACACAGCCCCCCTGTAGGTAATGCCACACAGCCCCCGTGTAAGCAATGCCACACAGCACCCCTGTAGGAAATGCAACACAGCCCCCCTGTAGGTAATGCCACATAGCCCCCCTATAGCTAATGCCACACAGTCATATATGGACAGTGAATTGAGGGACTTCTCCTGGATCGGAATCCCCGGCCATAGCTGTGGGGATACTGCTTCAGAAGTCCCTGACGTCACTGTGTCCATATATGAACAGTGAAGGCAGGGACTTCTCCTGGAGCGGAATCACTGGCCACAGCTGTGGGGATTCCGCTTCAGAAGTCCCTGATGTCACTGTGTCCATATATGGA
The DNA here is from genome assembly GCF_050947455.1 of Rhinoderma darwinii. Taxonomy (NCBI): domain Eukaryota; kingdom Metazoa; phylum Chordata; class Amphibia; order Anura; family Rhinodermatidae; genus Rhinoderma; species Rhinoderma darwinii. The sequence continues at coordinate 171,390,718 of NC_134687.1, forward strand.
CACAGTGAAGTCAGGGACTTCTCCTGGAGCAGAATCCCAGGGATCGTGGGATTCCGCTCCTACAGGGAGCAAAAACACACCCTCCTCCTCACATGTACTTCGCACTGTGAGGAGAAGAAGGAGAGAGCGAGCGACGGAAGACACGCCGTCGCACTACACACCGACACCAAATAGTTCAAATTAAAGACGCAGCCATATCATTTAACAGAGCATGCGTGGTGGAGTGTGTACACTCTGAAAACCAGAAACAGGAAGTTAGCTAGTCGAGCTAATGGACGGATCTGCAGAGGAAGTGCCAATTTTGGATTACCGAGCGGTCACGTGACTGAAGATGGGATACGCCGCTACATTCATCTGATCAAACGTAAGTATATTGCAAAGTTACTTGTTTTCCATTGTTTAGTTTAACTAAGGCCTGATTTACACGAGCGTGTGCGTTTTGCGCGCGCAAAAAACGCTGCGTTTTGCGTGCGCAAAAGGCACTTGACAGCTCCGTGTGTCATCCGTGTATGATGCGCGGCTGCGTGATTTTCGCGCAGCCGCCATCATAGAGATGAGGCTAGTCGACGTCAGTCACTGTCCATGGTGCTGAAAGAGTTAACTGATCGGCAGTAACTCTTTCAGCACCCTCGACAGTGCATTCCGATCACCATATCGAGCAACCTGTTTATAAAAAAAGAGGTTCGTACTTACCGAGAACTTCCCGGCCGTTGCCTTGGTGACGCGTCCTTGGTGACGCGTCCTTGGTGACGCGCCTCTCTTGACATCTGGCCCCACCTCCCTGGATGACGCGGCAGTCCATGTGACCGCTGCAGCCTGTGCTAGGCTTGTGATTGGCTGCAGCTGTCACTTGGACTGAATTGTCATCCCGGGAGGTCAGACTGGAGGAAGAAGCCGGGAGTTCTCGGTAAGTCAGAACTTTTTTTTAATTTACACGTTCACGTATATTGTAATCGAAAGTCACTGTCCAGGGTGCTGAACCAGTTTCACTCTTTCAGCACCCTGCACAGTGACTGTCTCCTGCCGGGTTCGGTCAAAACGAGTTCGGCAGAACCCGGTAAAGTTCGTTTCGCTCATGTCTAAGACACTCCGTTCGGATGTTTGTAAACAGAAAAGCACGTGGTGCTTTTCTGTTTACATTCAGTTTGACAGGTCTTGCGCGAATCACGCAGTTCGCACGGAAGTGCTTCCGTGCGGCATGCGTGGTTTTCACGCACCCATTGACTTCAATGGGTGCGTGAGGCGCGAAAAACGCACGATTATAGAACATGTCGTGAGTTTTACGCAACGCACTCGCGCTGCGCAAAATTCACGCATCGTCTGCACTGCCCCATAGAGTAATATAGGTGCGTACGATATGCGTGAAAAGCACGCGCGTCGCACGCGCGTATATTACGCTCGTGTAAATGAGGCCTAAATGTGATTTTTTTGCTTCCGGAAAACCCCTTTAACTTTCACGGCTTAATTCTATTAAATTCTGCAAAATATTTGTGGGGTGTAAATGCTCACTAGATATATTCTTTAGGGGGTGTTGTTTCCAAAATGGGGTTCTACTGTTTTGGTCCCTCAGGGGCTTTGCAAATGCGACATGGCGCCGCAAACCATTCCAGCTAAATTTGAGCTCCAAAAGCCAAAGAGCACTCCTTCCCTTCAAAGCCCTGCCGTGGGTCCAAACAGCAGTTCATTACCACATATGGGGTATTGCTGTAATCAGGAGAAATTGCTTTACAAATATTGGGGTTCTTTTTCTCCTTTATTCCTTGTAAAAACGTAAAATTTCTAGATTTTCATTTTCACTGCCCAATTCCACTAAATTCTGCAAAAAATCTGTGGGGTCAAAATTATAACTATACCCCTAGAAAAATTCCATGAAGGGTGTAGTTTCCAAAATGGGGTCACTTTTGTTGGGTTTCCACTGTTTTGGCACCACAAGACCTCTTCAAACCTGACATGGTGCCGAAAATATATTCTCGAAAAAAAGGAGGCCCCATAATCCACTAGGTTCTTCTTTGCTTCTGAGGCAGGTGTTTCAGTCCATTAGGTCACTAAGGCCACATGTGGGATATTTCTAAAAACTGCAGAATCTGGGCAATAAATATTGAGTTGCGTTTCTCTGGTAAAACGTTTTGTCTAACAGGAAAAAAAAAAGTATTAGGCCTCGTGCACACTTCCTTCACCGTTTTAGCGGCCGTTTTTGACGGATCCGTGTGCCTGTTTTGTTGGCCGTGTGGTTTCCGTGTGCACTCCCTGTTTCCGTTTCCAAGCGCCCAGCATGGTACTGTCCCGGGTGCTGAAAGAGCAGGGTTGTTCAGCGCTAGTCACTGTACAGGGTGCTGAACGAGTTAATGGGCTGCACTGATCGGCGGTAACTCTTTCAGCACCCTGGACAGTGACTAGCTCTGAAGAATGACCATGCTCGGCGCTCGCAAAATACAATTTTAATGAAATAAAAAATCAGTTCATACTTACCCAGAACTCCCTGCATTTTCCTCCTGTCCGGCCTCCTGGGATGACGTTTCATCCCATGTCACCGCTGCAGCCAATCACAGGCTGTAGCGGTGGTCACACCGGACTGGATGACGTCAGAAGGCCGGCCTCCTGGGATGACGCTTCATCCCACGTGACCGCCTCTGCAGCCAATCACAGGCTGCAGCAGCCACATGGACTGCAGCGTCATACAGGAAGGTCGGACTGGAGGAAGAAGAGGGACTCGTCACCAAGACAACGACCGGGGTACGTATGAACTGCTTTTTATTTTATTTTTATCAGCAGCCTCTTCTCTCTATCAGTGCTGGATAGAAATAAGTGGCTGCCGATTAGTGTAATATCTCTAATGTACTTCTGCCCGCCCGTTGCTAGGCAATGGCTCCGTCACACACGGATGGCACACGGATGCCTTCCGTGTGCCTTCAGTTTTTTTGACAGCGCCATTGACTTCCATGGGCCTCACGGTCACGGAATCTCGGACCAAAGTAGGACATGCTCTACTTTTGTCAGAACGGAGCAACGGGACCGTCAAAAAACTGTCCCGGAAGTGTGAATGGCCCCATTGAAATGAGTGGGTCAGGGTGCTAGCCGTCAGAAAAACGGCTAGCACCCTGAAGAAAAAGACTGAAGTGGGCATGAAGCCTTACAAATGAATTTCGGCAAAAGAGTACTGAAATTTGTCAATTTCACCTCTACTTTGCTTTGCTTTAATTCCTGTAAAACGCCTAAAGGGTTAAGAAACTTTTTAAATGCTGCTTTTATTACTGATGGAGGGGTGCTGTTTTTAAAATGGGGTGATTCATGGGGACTTTCTAAAATATAAGGGCCTCAAAGCCACTTCAGAACTGAACGGTCCCTGAAAAAATTAACTTTTGAAATTTTCTTGAAAATGTGAGAAATTGCGGAACTCAGGGAGATTCGTTCTGGCTCCCATAGAAATACATTGAGAGCCTGAGTTCAGATTTTATCAACTGCACAGCGATTCCAGACGTCAGAATGTGATCACGTGGGTGGCGCTGGACCCCACTGAAACACCAATGTACAAATGGAGGGGGGAAAAAAAAAAATTGGCTTGGTCCTTAAGAGGTTAGACACTCCGGGTGCGGTCTTACAGATCGGCTGCCGGGTTTGAGAAAACTGCTGTTTACCTGAAGAATCACGTGGCCATTGATGAATAAACCACATAAATGCCAGGATCCAAGGTTTCCCTGGAAACATTGGCCAGAGCATCATACTGCCTCCGCCAGCTTCTTCCAATAGTGCATCCTGGTGCCATCTCTTCCTCAGGTAAGCAACGCACACGCACACGCACCCAGTCGTCCACATAATGTAAAAGAAAAAGTGATTTATCCGACCAGGCCATCTTCTCTCATTGCTCCATGGTCCAGTTCTGATGCTCATTTGTCCATTTTCGGCGCTTTTGACGGTGGACAGGGGTCAACATGCTGCGATGCCTTGTGCATTCTGACACCTTTGTATCATAGCCAGCATTAATGGGAATCTATCAGCAATTTTGATCCCTTAAAACTACTGACAGTGCCATATAGTGGACGGACTAGCAGCGTAATCATACCTGGGGTGATGGTCACGCAGGTTGCATAACCGAGAAATCCAGGTTTTAATGTCCGCAGTGCCACGATCGCAAGTACTATAAAGGCAGCCCCTTCATCTAAACTGCTCCCTGCACTAAACACTCCCAGCCCTTCCCCTCTGAGTGACAGCTCTCGTAGTATACCGATTATACATTAGAGCTGTCACTAAGAGCAGAGGGGAGGGACTGAGAGAGCATTCAGTAAAGAGAGTCCGGAGTACTGAAAATGAAGAGACCACATCCATAGTACTTGCCGTTTTGGCGCTGGGGACATTAAAACCTATATTTCCAAGTCATGCAACCTGCATGACCATCAGCCCAGATATAGTTACGGTGCTCTCCTCATCCTCTATATAGCACTATCAGCAGTTTTGTGGGAGCGGACTAGCCTTAGCTCTCTATACGCATCAATGAGCCTGCACGCCCATGACTCTGTTGCCGGTTCACTGATTGTTCTTTCTTGGACCACTTTTAGTAGTTTCACCAAGCATACTGGGAACAACCCACAAGACCTACCATTTTAGAGATGCTTTGACCCAGTGGTCTAGCCATCACAATTTGGCCCTTGACAAAACCGTGCTTCCAACACATCAACTTTAAGAATTGACTGTTCACTTGCTGCCTAATATATCCAACCCCTTGACAGGTGCCATTGTAACTAGATAATTTTTGTTGTTCACTTCACCTGTCAGTGGCTTCAAGAGAGGGCTTGCATTCTCCTGAAAATCAGACTCAAAACTGACTGACTCAACTAAGACTAGGACACGTGCTCATTAGACTAGAACATATAATCTATTTTTGGGTAGAATTTACAAAGCAGTGTAACTTTTGACAGTTCCATTTCAGGAGCTACAGCTGTTGTATGTGTTTCCTCACTTTTAGCGAGCCACATGCTTCTAGACTCTTCGCGGAAAAAAATTAATTAAAAAAAAGGTGCTTGTATTTTAGGAAAATGTTTTTCTTTCAGGTATTCAGCTTCCATCCACATTCCAAACCAGCTCAAAATAATAATGCTGCTATTTGGTAGTTTCTGTGATTGTACCCCTTTCTGAGAAGAAATATCGGGTCATGCAGAAATCAGGTTAGAAGTTATGTTTCAACTGTCTGCTTTGTAGTAACATCTAAAGGATAGTGCTCATGGGGTGCTGGTTTTTATTGAAGAGACACAGCTGGTATGGATTCTTACAGGAAATGCTCCATTGGAAATAGTATAGAAACTTTCCAAAGGGTATACACAGTTCAAAGCAAAGAAGTAATTTTTTAAAGCAGTGTTTAAATATAAAATTTAGCGCACCGGATTATAGGTGTGAAGACAGCTAACCTGATGTACCATAATGTATGAGTCTAGGAACACAATTCATTTGGTTGAAAATCTATTTACGTAGGCTTACAGCATTCATCAGAAATGCACTAGAATGATCCCTGGTCATAAAAAAGCAATATAAATTTGGTATTGCCGGAATCGTACTGACACGCAAAACAAAGTTTACATGTCATTTATAATGCACGGTGAACGCTGTATAAAAAAACGATGTTTGCTGTTTTTTGGTAACTTTGCCTCACAAAAAATAGGATAAAAAGTGACATGTACCCCAAAATGGTACCAATAAAAACTACAGCTCGTCCAGCTATCTTTATTTAAATAAATTTTTTGTTTAATATTGACACCGTGTGGCTAAAAAGGGGGTAGTACAGTAGGGGATGTTTGTCAATTTCATTATGACATAGCATTTACAGTAGCTGGGATACATCATTCTTCATACGGTTATCAATTGCAATTTTACATGAATAGGGACACGATTATCAATGGGTCTTGTTCATGTGGTATTTATGATATACTGCCTTGGATGTTTATACGTCTAATCAGACATATCATATCTATCTATAGTGTAGGATGATCACTACATATATATAATTGATCCATTATATATGGTTCCCGGCTACTATTTGGAGTCGCTATATCATCTCCTACCTTATTATAAATATATATAAAAAAAAATTGTCAATTATTTGCCCCTTTAGATCTTTCCCTTGTGTGAAAGATCTCTTTCCAGGTTGTAAGTTTTCCGCTGCACAGTGAATTCTACACTGCGCATGCATGGAACTAATAGACTAGCTTTTGCCAAGATGGCCACCGCACTGTGCACGATCTAGTGCGCATGCGCGGGATTGACAACGTGTGATTTTGCGATGTATCACAGCTCTATTACACATGTGTGGTATACGTGGTATATACACATGTACATCTGAGACCATGAGGAATTCGTCCTTCCGTTTTTTTGCACTTGAGAATCTGGAATGATTTCATTATGTACAACTGGGTGAGTCATTATGGTATTAACACTCTTTTGTAACTAGGACTGTCTTTTTTTGGACCAGTCCCTTAATCACTATTATATATGTTTAGATTTTCACTGACAGTAATGTCTGTACTTTCACATTGCATTATTTATTTGTGCAGCTTGTTTTATATTGCATTGTGTCTTAGGCCCCATGCACACGACCGTGCCCGCAATCACGGCCCGCGATTGCGGGCACGGCCGGCCGCTGACTGACAGCCGCATTTTCGGGCCGTGCTCCCATACAAAGTATGGGAGCACGGCCCGCAAAATGCGAAAGAACGGACATGTTCCATAATTCCCGGAACATTTCCACGGCACGGACACCCTTCCATAGTGCTACGGAAAGGTGTCAGTGTTCAATGAAAGTGAATGGCTCCATTTTTGTGCATGGGGCCTTAATCACTGTTTTAACTTGATTGGGCTTTGTGAGCCTTTATATATGTATGACTTGAGGTGTGTTTTTATGCTTGAAAAAAGTCCTGCTGGACTGAAACGTCACATGGGTGAATAAACTGCTGATGTCTTTTAAAAGTGCTACCTCTGTCCATTTTTTGTCTGCCTGATATTGAGGACCGTGGACCAGGTCCAATTGAGGTGTGCACCCGGCTGCAGTCCAGGGCTGTGGAAAATATTTGTTTGGAGGTATCCTGAGGATAGGCCATCAATTTTTAGTGGCTGGAAACCCCATAAAAACACATTGCGGCGGTCGCTAAGGGAGTAAAATCATTTTTCTAATTAACGTATCAAAAATTTGATTTACTTTTTGAGATGCAGCTTCTATGCATGCACTATACATAGAAGTTGCATAGTGCCGATGTACATCATCCTATAGTCTGCACATTTGCGCATCGTTTCTGCAGCTAAAAGTGTTATATGCTGATTTTGCTGCGGATTTCACCCCTTCTACATTGAAAAGGGTAAAATCCATAGAGAACATCCAAAATAGAATGAGCAATCTGAGAATTTGAAAACTCACAGCATGCTCTGATTTACGTCCTGAAAATGTTCAGAAGCACGTGGATAAGATTTGTTCAAATCTCGTCCACATGGCTGGGACTGTAATCTGCCGCAGATTTTCCAGACAAAATCCGTCAGCTTTTCCGTTCAACCCTAATAACGATCACATCTAAGTTTATGAACTTCGATGTGATCAGTATTAGGGCTTGTCCACACGTAGCGGTATTGCTGCATATTTTCCGTCCGGAATTGTGTATGGAAAATACGCAGCAGAATATAGTATCAGCAAAATGGGTGAGATTTAGCAAATCTCATCCATACGCTACGTAAAATTTCCCACCAGAAATTCACCTGCGGTATGTGTTTTTCGTACCGCCTGCTGCGGAAAGTGGACAGAATTACTGCATTTTCCAGAGGAGATATCACCATCTCACAGACTTGGAAAAAAACGCAGCAAAACCCGCACCATTTTCTCCAGTAAAAAACGCAGGAAATGGTGTGTTTTTTCCCCAGCAGAATGTCTGCTAGTTTTAAGGGAAATGTTGCAGAAATTTTCTGCAGCAATCCTGTTACATGTGGACAAGCTCTTAGGCTTTATTCACACGGCTTTGAAAGACGGCCGTGTGACAGCCGTTCTTTTAACGTCCGTCACACGTCCGTTTTCAGAAGAATGATTTTCTATGGGTGTATTCACACAGCAGTTTTTTTAACGGTCCGTGAATAATGTCCGTCAAAAAATAGGACGTGTCCTATTTTTGGCCATTTTCACAGCCTGACGGCCTCCATAGAAGTTGATGGATCAGTTTTTAATGGCTGTCAATACATGTAACAACCGTTAAAAACTGATCTGTGACATGGGGATTGGCAAAGGGAACTACTAGTTCCCTTGCTGGCTATCGGCGGCTCGATGACACACACTCACCGATGCGGTGCCGACCTCTTCAAGTGTGGTCTCTCGTCTTCAAGGGTTCTGCAAAGGCGACACGATGACGTCGTCGCGCCGCCTTCGCAGATCCCGTGAAGACGAGAGACCACGCATGAAGATGGCGCTGCATCGGTGAGTGTCAACGCGTTGCCTTCGCAGATCCCGTGAAAACGGGCGACCTTACCTGAAGAAGACAGCGCTGCATCAGTGAGTATGTAGGGCATTCATGTCGGGCTTTGTGACATCATCTACATCGGGGGTGTGTGGCATCATATACAGGGGGCTGTGTGGCATATACAGGGAGGCTGCATAGCATCATATACAGGTATGTGTATGGCATCATATACAGGGAGGTGTATGGCATCATATACAGGGAGGTGTGTGGCATCATATACAGGAGGTTTGTGGTATCATATACAGGAGGTGTGTGGCATCATATACAGGGAGGCTGTAAATAGTGTCTAGGTGAACATGTGACATTCCTTTGGGTGTTTTCAGGGGGCTGGGACAAAAAAAGCCTGACAAATTAAATTCATCAGTTTTTTTAACGGCCATGAAAAACTGATGAAAAACGGCCATGAAAAACGGACAGACGGACTGGAAATGGATGAAAATTTGGAGACATACTGATGCAAACTGGCCATGAAAAACTGACAGTTGATCAGTTTTTAATTGGCATTTTTTTTCGTGTGAATATAGCCTTAGGGTTATCCTGTGTGTCAGCCAAGCCATTGTACCAGCAGACTGATGGATTCAGCTTACAGTGACGCTATGCAGTTCCTATGTATAGTGCATACATAGAAGTTGCATTGCAAACACTAACTAACATTTTTAATATAAGTCAATTAGAAAAATGTTCTTAAGAACAAACAAAAAAGGTTTATGCAGCCTTTAGAGCGCATCTAACTTTTCAGATGACTTTTCAGAATAAGCTGCCATAGTTACATAGTTACATAGTTAGTACGGCTGAAAAAAGACACACGTCCATCAAGTTCAACCAAGGGACGGGAAAAGGGAAGGGAAACATTTCTACACACAGGAGCTAATACTTTTTTGTTCTAGTAAATTATCTAAGCATTTTTTAAAGCCATTTACTGTCCCTGCTGTGACCAGCTCCTGCGGTAGGCTATTCCATAGATTCACAGTTCTCACAGTAAAGAAGGCTTGTCGCCTCCAGAGTTTGAACCTTTATTTCTCCAGACAGAGGGAGTGCCCCCTTGTTTTTTGAGGGGGTTTTACATGGAACAGGATTTCACCATATTTTTTGTATGTGCCATTAATATATTTATATAAATTAATCATGTCCCCCCTTAGTTGTCTTTTTTCAAGGCTAAATTTTTTCCAACTCCAGGCGATCCTTTCTATGAATTGGAGCCCAGAACTGAACTGCATATTCTAGATGAGGCCTCACTAATGCTTTGTAAAGTGGTAATATTACATCCCTGTCCCGCGAGTCCATGCCTCTTTTAATACACGACAATATCTTGCTGGCCCTTGAAGCAGCTGATTGACATTGCATGCTGTTATTTAGTTTATGATCTACAAGTACACCCAGATCCTTCTCAACAAGTGACTGCCCCAGTGTAGCTCCCCCTAGGACATATGATGCATGCAGGTTGTTCGTACCCAGATGTGTAACTTTACATTTATCTACATTAAACTTAATTTGCCAACTCTGTGGCTTGAAAAACAAGTGGTTTGTATATCAAGTGGAGTTCCAAAAACCGGATTGACTTACTGTGTTGTGTGTGACAAAGTGGGGGGCCATTGTATGTGATATATGTATTGATTGCTTGCTTGCTACAAAGTTTGCAAAAGTGACATAATTTAAAACCATTTTTCCTTTGCAGCTTCCTTCCTGCTGAGTAGCTGACTAGGGGGAGGGGTTAGCTGGTCCCAGGTGCTATAAATCAGGCCTCAGTACTCTGTAGGGCCTGCTCTGTGGATTGAAAAAACAAGTGGGTTGTAGATCAAGTGCAGTTCCAAAAACCGGATTCACAAGAGGAGTTAAGCCCCAGTAAGTAATCTTCTTCTACTTCTTTTTCTTTTTGATTAACAACTGTTCGCTGTTTTTTTGGTAACTTGGATAATGGATAGCAAGATTGGAGATTTTCTTCAGTGCACAGTTTGCCATATATATGCACGACTGGAGCCGGAGGTCCAGGGTGAATACCTCTGTGGCAGATGTGAGCATGTTGGTCACCTGGAAGCTCGTATTAGAGATCTGGAGGAGCAGAATGCAACACTGAGGAGGATAGACAATCTTGAGCGAAGCATGCTGCTCACGGAGCATGCAGTTAGTGGGTTAGAACTGGAGGGTAAAGACATGGGTGAGCAGGATCAGGTAAGTAGCTGGGTTAATGTAATTAGGGGCAGTAGAAAGGGGTCAAAGAAAAGGAAGGCCGATCCGGTTTCTGAAATTCCAGGCAAAATTGCCAAGTTGGGTGATGATGCGAGGGTGTCGGTCTCAGAAATGGCAGCCCTAGTGGATACTGATCTCCCTAACAGCCGGGAGAACAGCCCATCTAGTAGTCGGCGGGATGGTAATGCAGGTAAGCCAAGACAATTGATAGTCGTAGGGGATTCTATAATCAGGAAGACGGATAGAATAATTTGTCGCCAAGACCACCTCAACCGAATGGTTTGCTGTCTCCCTGGTGCCAGGGTTCGGCATGTGGTGGAACGGGTGGACAAATTGCTGGGAGGGGCTGGTGATGATCCAGCTGTCGTGGTCCATGTCGGTACCAACGACAGAATAAATGGTAGGTGGAGGAGCCTTAAGAATAATTTTAAAGAACTAGGCTACAAGCTGAAGGGAAGGACCTCCAAAGTAGTATTCTCAGGAATACTGCCTGTGCCATGCGCATCACAGGAAAGACAGCGGGAGCTCAGGGAGTTAAATGCATGGCTGAAGTCTTGGTGTAGAGGAGAAGGATTTGGGTTCCTAGAGCACTGGGCTGACTTTTCATTGGGGTACAAACTGTATTCTGAAGATGACTTGCACCTAAATGGAAGGGGGTCCGCTGTGCTGGGGGAGAGAATTATAGCTGGGGTGGTGGAGTATTTAAACTAGGGCTGAGGAGGGAGGTCAATGTAGAAAAAAAAGGGGTAGCCAGGTTAGAGAGGGGTCAGACTATATTGGTGGGGGGAGAAACAGAATGTGGGGAGAGGACTAGACAACAAGATAAGGAGATCCTTTCGTTACAAAACATCAGTGTAAATAAAAAGGCCCAAATAATGTCAAATCACATTTCTGATAATAAAAGTGAAAAACTCACAGGCAAGTTAAAGTGTATGTTCACAAATGCCAGAAGTCTAGCAAGCAAAATGGGGGAGCTGGAGGCCTTGATACTGGAAGAAAATATAGATATAGTTGGTGTTGCTGAAACATGGCTGGACTCTTCACATGACTGGGCTGTAAATCTACAGGGTTTTACACTTTTTCGGAAAGACAGGACAAATAGGAAAGGTGGTGGGGTATGTCTGTATGTGAGAAATGATATGAAGGCGAGTGTGAAAGAGACAATAGTGGGTGAATACTGTGAGGAGGTTGAAACCTTGTGGGTGGAACTAGAAAGGGAGGTAAACACTGAAAAAATTACTTTTGGTGTAATCTATAGACCCCCCAATATAACTGAGGAGATGGAAGTTCAGCTATATAAACAGCGGGCTGCACAGGCGGGTACTGTAGTGATAATGGGAGATTTTAATTTCCGGGATATTAATTGGTGTCATGGTTCAGCTTCAACCGCAAAGGGGAGACATTTCCTCAACCTGTTGCAGGAAAATTTTATGGGCCAGTTTAAGGAAGACCCGACTAGAGGTGAAGCTCTGTTGGATCTGGTAATTTCTAATAATGCAGATCTTGTTGGGAATGTCAATGTTCGTGAAAACCTCGGTAACAGTGATCATAATATAGTTAAATTTTACCTATACTATAAAAAACAAACGCAGGCTGGGAGGGCAAAAACATTTAATTTTAAGAAAGCCAATTTCCCCAGGATGAGGGCGGCAATTCAGGATATGGACTGGGAAGAACTCATGTCAAATAATGGGACAAATGATAAATGGGAGATTTTCAAATCTACTTTGAGTTATTATAGTGCAAAATTTATTCCTATAGGTAACAAGTATAAACTACTCAAATTAAACCCCACATGGCTTACACCTTCTGTGAAAGGGCCAATACACGACAAAAAAAGGGCATTTAAAAAATACAAATCTGAGGGTACAGCTGTAGCCTTTGTAAAATATAAAGAGCTTAATAAAATCTGTAAAAATGTAATCAAATTAGCAAAAATACAAAATGAAAGGCAGGTGGCCAAGGATAGTAAAACAAATCCCAAAAAATTCTTCAAGTATATAAATGCTAAAAAGCCAAGGTCTGAACATGTAGGACCCCTAGATAGTGGTAATGGGGAGTTGATCACAGGGGATCAAGAGAAGGCAGAGTTACTAAATGGGTTCTTTAGCTCTGTATATACAACAGAAGAAAGAGCAGCTGATGTAGCCGGTGCCAGTGCTGTTAATATATCAGTTGATATACTGAATTGGATGAATGTAGATATGGTCCAAGCTAAATTAAATAAAATAAATGTGCACAAGGCCCCGGGACCAGATGGGTTACACCCTAGAATTCTTAAAGAGCTTAGTTCAGTTATTTCTGTCCTCCTTTTCATAATATTCAGAGAATCTCTAGTGACTGGTATAGTGCCAAGGGACTGGCGCAGCGCAAATGTGGTGCCTATTTTCAAAAAGGGCTCTAGGTCTTCCCCGGGTAATTATAGACCAGTAAGCTTAACATCCATCGTGGGGAAAATGTTTGAGGGGCTATTGAGGGACTATATACAGGATTATGTGACAATAAATAGCATTATAAGTGACAGCCAGCACGGTTTTACTAAGGACAGAAGTTGTCAAACTAACCTGATCTGTTTTTATGAAGAGGTGAGCAGAAGTCTAGACAGAGGGGCCGCTGTGGATTTAGTGTTTTTGGACTTTGCAAAGGCATTTGACACTGTCCCCCATAGACGCCTAATGGGTAAATTAAGGACTATAGGTTTAGAAAATATAGTTTGTAATTGGATTGAGAATTGGCTCAAGGACCGTATCCAGAGAGTTGTGGTCAATGATTCCTACTCTGAATGAATTTTGAAAATAGCCACCACATTTGCCCTGCGCCAGTCCCTTGGCACTATACCAGTCACTAGAGATTCTCTGAATATTATGAAAAGGGGGACAGAAATAACTGAACTAAGCTCTTTAACCCCTTCCCTCATTTTCACGTACATGCACGTCGGGGAATGCAGCCTGTTAGCGCATTCCCACGTGCATGTACGTGATGGAGATCGCGCGGGCACAGAAGCTGTGGACGCGCGATCGCCGCGGGAGGCCGGCTGTAACTGACAGCTGGGCTCCCGCTGCAACTGCTGAGATTGAAGAAATCTTCAATCTCAGCTGTTTAACCCGTTAAATGCCGCAGTCAATAGCGACCGCGGCATTTAAATCTATTGACAGAGGGAGGGAGCTCCCTCTGTCACCCATCGGCGGCCCGCGATTGCGATCTAAGGCTGCCAACGGGTTGCCATGGCAGCCGGGTGTCTAACAAAGACCCCCAGGCCTGCCCTGGCTGTATGCCTATTATGCCGTGCCAGAGGCATGGCATAATAGATTGCCTGTCAGTTTTACACTGACAGGCAATAATGCATTGGTATACTAAGTATACCAAAGCATTATATATGCGATCAGAAGATCGCATAGTGAAGTCCCCTGGTGGGACTAAAAAAAAAAATGTAAATCAGTTAAATAAAGTTTGTGAAAAAAAAAAAAAAAATTACAGTCAAAATCAAATAAAACTACTTTTTTTGCCCAAAAAGTTGTTTTATTTAGAAAAAGTGTCAAAACAAATCACACATACACATATATGGTATCCCCGCGATCGTAACAACTTGACCAATAAAATGAACACATTAATTAAACCGCCGGATGAACGGCGTCCAAAAAAAACGCAAAAAACAACGGCAAAATTCTCTCTTTTCTCCTATTCCCCGCATAAAAAATTAAATAAAAGTTAATCTATAAGTCCTATGTACCCCAAAATAGTACTAAAGAAAACTACACATTGGCCCGCAAATATCAAGCCCACATACGGCCACATCGACGGAAAAATAAAAAAATGACGGCTCTTGGAATGCGGCGATGCAAAAACAAGTAATTTTTTTCTAAAAGGGTTTTTATTGTGCAAACGTAGGAAAACATATAAAACCTTTACATATTTGGTATCCCCGTAATCGTGCCGACCCATAGAATAAAGTTAACATGTTATTTACGCTGCATAGTAAACGGCGTAAATTTGTAACGTGAAAATCAATGCTGGAATAGCGGCTTATTTTCAATTCTCTCCTAAAATAAAGTTAATAAAAGTTAATCAATATATTATAAGCATCTAAAAATGGTGCAATTACAAAATACAACTCGTCCCGCAAAACACAAGCCCTTATACGGCTATGTCGACGGAATAAAAAAAAAGTTATGACTCTTGGAATGCGATCGTGAGAAATCAAAAAATAATCCTTGGTCATTAACGTGCAAAATGGCCCGGTCCTTAAGGGGTTAAGAATTCTAGGGTGTATCCCATCTGGTTCCGGGGCCTTGTGCACATTTATTTTATTTAGCTTGGATCATATCTACATTCATCCAATTCAGTATATCAACTGATATATTAACATCACTGGCACCGGCTACATCAGCTGCTCTTTCTTCTGTTGTATATACAGAGCAAAAGAACCCATTTAGTAACTCTGCCTTCTCTTGATCCCCTGTGATCAACTCCCCATTACCACTATCTAGGGGATCTACATGTTCAGACCTTGGCTTTTTTGCATTTACACTACCGTTCAAAAGTTTAGGGTCACTTAGAAATGTCCTTATTTTTTAAAGAAAAGCACAGTTTTTTTCAATTAAGATAACATTAAATTAATCAGAAGTACACTCTATACATTGTTAATGTGCTAAATTACTATTCTAGCTGCAAACATCTGTTTTTTAATGCAATATCTACATAGGTGTATAGAGGCCCATTTCCAGCAACCATCACTCCAGTGTTCTAATGGTACATTGTGTTTGCTAACTGTGTTAGAAAGCTAATGGATGATTAGAAAACACTTGAAAACCCTTGTGCAATTATGTTAGCACCGCTGTAAACAGTTTTGCTGTTTAGAGGAGCTATAAAACTGACCTTCCTTTGAGCTAGTTGAGAATCTGGAGCATTACATTTGTGGGTTCGATTAAACTCTCAAAATGGCTAGAAAAAGAGAGCTTTCATGTGAAACTCGACAGTCTATTCTTGTTCTTAGAAATGAAGGCAATTCCATGCGAGAAATTGCAAAGAAACTGAAGATTTCCTACAACGGTGTGTACTACTCCCTTCAGAGGACAGCACACACAGGCTCTAACCAGAGTAGAAAGAGAAGTGGGAGGCCCCGCTGCACAACTGAGCAACTAGACAAGTACATTAGAGTCTCTAGTTTGAGAAATAGACGCCTCACAGGTCCTCAACTGGCAGCTTCATTAAATAGTACCCGCAAAACGCCAGTGTCAACATCTACAGTGAAGAGGCGACTCCGGGATGCTGGCCTTCAGGGCAGAGTGGCAAAGAAAAAGCCAAATCTGGCTAATAAAAGGAAAAGATTAATATGGGCAAAAGCACACAGACTTTGGACAGAGGAAGATTGTAAAAAAGTGTTATGGACAGACGAATCGAAGTTTGAGGTGTTTGGATCACACAGAAGAACATTTGTGAGATGCAGAACAACTGAAAAGATGCTGGAAGAGTGCCTGACGCCATATGTCAAGCATGGTGGAGGTAATGTGATGGTCTGGGGTTGCTTTGTTGTTGGTAAAGTGGGAGATTTGTACAAGGTAAAAGGGATTTTGAATAAGGAAGGCTATCACTCCATTTTGCAACGCCATGCCATACCCTGTGAACAGCGCTTGATTGGAGCCAATTTCATCCTACAACAGGACAATGACCCAAAGCACACCTACAAATTATGCAAGAACTATTTAGGGAAGAAGCAGGCAGCTGGTATTCTATCTATAATGGAGTGTCCAGCGAAGTCACCAGATCTCAACCCCATAGAGCTGTTGTGGGAGCAGCTTGACCGTATGGTACGCAAGAAGTGCCCATCAAGCCAATCCAACTTGTGGGAGGGCCTTCTGGAAGAATGGGGTGAAATTTCTCCCGATTACCTCAGCAAATTAACAGCTAGAATGCCAAAGGTCTGCAATGCTGTAATTGCTGCAAATGGAGCATTCTTTGACGAAAGCAAAGTTTGAAGGAGAAAATTATTATTTCAAATACAAATCATTATTTCTAACCTTGTCAATGTCTTGACTATATTTTCTAGTCATTTTGCAACTCATTTGATAAATACAAGTGTGAGTTTTCATGGAAAACACAAAATTGTCTGGGTGACCCCAAACTTTTGAACGGTAGTGTATATACTTGAAGAATTTCTTGGGATTTGTTTTACTATCCTTGGCCACCTGCCTTTCATTTTGTATTTTTGCTAATTTTATTAATTTTTTACAGATTTTATTACGCTCTTTATAATTTAAAAGGGCTACAGATGTACCCTCAGATTTGTATTTTTTAAATGCCCTTTTTTTTAATGTATTGCCCTTTTTACAGAAGGTGTAAGCCATGTGGGATTTAATTTTAGTCGTTTATACTTGTTACCTATAGGAATACATTTTTCACTATAATTACCCAAAGTAGATTTGAAAATTTCCCATTTATCATGTGTCCCATTATTTGACATTAGTTCTTCCCAGTCTATATCCTGAATTGCAGCCCTCATCCTGGGGAAATTGGCTTTCTTAAAATTAAGTGTTTTTGCCCTCCCAGCCTGTGTTTGTTTTTTACAGTATAGGTAAAATGTAACTATATTGTAATCACTGTTACCGAGGTTTTCACGAACATTGACATTCCTGACAAGCTCTGCATTATTAGAAATGACCAGATCCAACAGAGCTTCACCTCTAGTCGGGTTTTCCACAAACTGGCCCATAAAATTTTCATGCAACAGGTTGAGGAAATGTCTCCCCTTTGCAGTTGAAGCCGAACGATGACGCCAATTAATATCCCGGTAATTAAAATCTCCCATTATTACTACAGTACCCGCCTGTGCAGCCCGCTCCATCTGTTTATATAGCTGACCTTCCATCTCCTCAGTTATATTGGGGGGGGTTTATAGATTACACCAAAAGTAATTTTTTCAGTGATTACCTCCCTTTCTAGTTCCACCCACAAGGTATCAACCTCCTCACAGTCTTCACCCACTATTGTCTCTTTCACACTCGCCAGTATATCACTTCTCACATACAGACATACATCACCGCCTTTCCTATTTGTCCTATCTTTCCGAAAAAGTGTAAAACCCTGTAGATTTACAGCCCAGTCATGTGAAGTGTCCAGCCATGTTTCAGCAACACCAACTATATCTATATTTTCTTCCAGTATCAAGGCCTCCAGCTCCCCCATTTTGCTTGCTAGACTTCTGGCATTTGTGAACATACACTTTAACTTGCCTTTCAGTTTTTCACTTTTATTATTAGAAATGTGATTATTTGACATTATTTGGGCATTTTTATTTACACTGCTGTTTTGTAACAAAAGGTTCTCCTTTTCCTGTTGTCTAGTCCTCTCCCCACAGTCTATTTCTCCCCCCTCCAATATAGTCTGACCCCTCTCTAACCTGACTACCCCTCTATTTTCTACATTGACCTCCCTCCTCAGCCCTAGTTTAAATACTCCACCACCCCAGCTAGAATTCTCTCCCCCAGCACAGCGGACCCCCTTCCATTTAGGTGCAAGTCATCTGCAGAATACAGTTTGTACCCCAATGAAAAGTCAGCCCAGTGCTCTAGTAACCCAAAGCCTTCTTCTCTACATCAAGACTTAAGCCATGCATTTAACTCCCTGAGCTCCCGCTGTCTTTCCTGTGATGCGCATGGCACAGGCAGTATTCCTGAGTATACTACCTTGGAGGTCCTTCCCTTCAGCTTGTAGCCTAGTTCTTTAAAATTATTCTTAAGGCTCCTCCACGTATATTGGTAGTATTTCCCGGACCGAACACACTTCAGTGAGCTGGGCTTCTAGCGTCATAGTTATCTATGAAAACTGTCCCGTACTGTAATCATATTTTCAGTAGGGGACAGATTTCCCGTTGCGAGGGAAGGGATTCCTAGCGTCCTAGAGAACTATGATGTTAGGAGCCCGGGAAATACTGCCGACATACGGTCCATATATCACGGACCGAACATGCTCCTACTTCTATGGGTAGGCAGTTAAGAGACACACACCCCACCAGACAGATTTTACTTGACAACAGGGGGTAGACAGTTGATTACATGAAGGGGTGACACCTAGTGGCAGTAACCTCACACAAAATTTGCACAGATCGAACTGTAATAAGTAAATTACAAAATTGATATATAAATCAGGTATATTAGATTACCATAAGTAGTTTAAAAAGTTAGCGTACATTTAAAGTGAAGTATGAGAAATCCTACATACACAGCATTTTGTTTTTTTGTCATCTGTTCTTGCAGAGTTTTTAGGGTCATTAGCATTTTTATCAAAATGCTGCATGCTCTGTGTGTGGTGTTTTTTTCCTAAGGCTGGGTTCACACGACCATGTTACGTCCGTAATGTACGGAACGTATTTCGGCCGGAAGACCCGGACCGAACACAGTGCAGGGAGCCGGGCTCCTAGCATCATAGTGATGTACGATGCTAGGAGTCCCTGCCTCGCTGCAGGACAGCTGTCCCGTACTGTAATCATGATTTCGGAGTGCGACAATACCGAATGTATGTGTGTTTTATGTATTAAGAATTATATTTTAATGTTTGTTGTAAAAAATATGTCAGGAGTGGGGCAATGGCTGTATTACACAGCCGCAGCCCCGGTCATGTGCTACAATACTAAGTTGTGCGGCCGCACAACTTAGTATCGAAATTCATTAATTGACGGTATTGAACCGTTTAAGGGTGCACGGCATCTAAATAGTATAGATATTTCGATGCATCGTGCAACCCTAGTGGTAGACATGTTGTGTAAATCAAGTTGTACAACCTCCCAAAAATCCACTTCAATTCAAGGTTGCAATGCAACAAAACTGGAATAAAACCATGGGGGGTTCTAAGCACTGTACTAATATTGGGCTGTGTAAGTCTGCCTTCTAAGCCAATATGCTCAGGAAATGAGAACATTTACGTTAAAAGTTGCCTTTCTTACCTCTTCTCTGTGGTTCTTAATTGGCAAACAAAGAATACTTTGTGTTTTGTACCCAGTAATCTGGTCAACTTCAGCATTAAATCTGGAATCCTGTAAAGGAGAAAACAACATTGTATAATTAGATAAATTATAAGAGTTGATTCATTATTAGGAAAATTTGATGAGACGACAGACATTTCAGCCTAAATACTCAACATTAGCAGCATGCTATGCATTTTTCATAACAGAAAAAAAGCACTGCAGATTCCTAACATCATCTCTCTTCACAACAGAGAGTCTTGTCAATCCATCAAAATGGTAGACAAACCATAGAGCAGGGGTAGGCAAACTTAGCGAGGTGGAGATCTACTGTTAAATCTTGGCAGAGTCTTGAGATCTACTTGTGAAAGAACCATGGAGGGAATGATGTAACTAATAAGGGGCAGTGCAAGGGTCTTATAAGACACTGTCCCTTGATGGGTATTTCTTTTTAAATTCCATTTTAGTGCTACAGAACATACATGAAAATCCAGTACTGATCAGATGCTGCCACAGGCAGAATACACAACTATTACATCCAGTGACTCACAGGTGGCATCTCTGATTGCAGTCGTTCTCTTTCTTCATTTTCTCCATTTGGGCCAGACCACCATGAATGCTTCTTCCAGCCACGACTCATCTCTGCAGATATTGCCCTTAATCAGTAACAGTGCCCACATAATTGTACCAATGGGAGTGCCCCCATAATCAGACTTCCCAACTTTTAATGAATGTAAAGGACACGCTGTGAACACCGCCTCTAGCCATGCCCAAGCACACCTAGCTTCTTTCAGCAGACAGAGCCAAAACAACACTACAGATCGCCTCTCTTATCTAATGCGGATGGCCTCAACTCAGAACTGCAGGTGGGGGCGAGATGCAGGAGAAGGCAGCCAGGAATAGTTGCTGAACAACATGAGGTACTCACTCTGGCAGCACAGTGATAGGGTGAGGGGGCTTGGCGATGGCAACAGGACATGCAACAGACCTTACGAGCAGTGGGACAGCACTTGAAATTTGGGAATATCCCATTTAAGATCTTTGGGAGGTATGCACATGACTTTGTAGGCTCCCACACCGGTGTAACATAATAATAAGCATATAACAAACATCACACTCCAGCGTCACGTCCCTGATCACAGATCAACCCAGGCATCCAGCGGGGAGGGGGCTGTGCTCGGCTGTTTCCGTCAGTGCCATAGACTTTGAACGGAGCGGCAGTGAGCATACTCAAACGTCGCTCTATTCAAACTTCTCCTGGCACAGGTCTTACGGATGGGGAAACGGGGGACAAAGGACCCCATCTGGGGATCGGTGGGGTCCCAGTGGTTGGACCACACAATATTGCAGCTATCCCCTATCCAGTGGATAGGTAATAATTTATTACTGGAATACCTCTTTAAATCAGGAACACCAGATTAGGAGGAAGAAAGGGCTTCTCAGCAGCCACTGGTGCGACATGCAGACTCCATGTGCTCTAACTGAAAGCAACTGAACAACGCAGAGGAACACTGGGTAGCTCTGCTGTCCCGCTCCACCTGAGGACTTCTGATTACTGCAGATAATCTCCCGTGGCTCTGTTCTCCAGTCACAAGCTGGCCAATTTCAGAAGCCCAGTTCAGTGTCCTGCCAGAAGGAGCGGGTGATCCGTGTGAAAGAGGAGGCATACAAGCCCCTTCTCTACCAGTGCGACATCGGGACATGGGGGTAGTTGGGAGGTATGCTGTCCCACAGACGCCAGTAACCGTGCATCAGCCAGTCACTGTTCAGTCAGTACTGCAGAATTTTCTTTATTCTGGAGTGCTGATTGAATTACAGTACCTCCTATTTACTCGGCACATGTCGGCAATCGACCTGTCGACCATGATCATCGTGTTGCTAACCCCTGCCATAAAGGTACGATTAAATCAGAGACAAGCATTTAAAAGGATATAACAATTTTGACATGTTAAATCAACCATATTATAAAAGCAATCCTTGGAGCTCTGGCAGCTAAGACCCTGACGACCCTGAGAACAAGCTGTTCCAAGATCCAAGTATTAATGGAGTAGTCTAGGGCATAATGATTGCGACTGCAGGGCATGTGGCTGATCGGGCCTGGAGGGGAAGGGGCCCGGTAGCTCTAGTTCAAGCGCCATTCATTCTTACTATGGCGGAGCAGAAAGCCATTGGGTCCCTGTCCCAGCACTAACACTAAGCCACAAGCTGTTTTAGGCCTGGAGCCTACTACAGCTTCCTGAGGACATCAGCCTGACGTCCTGACGCAGGCCTAACTTCTATATGGGGGCACAAATAATACATGGGGACCTAAGTACTATATTGGGGCCTAAATACCATATGGGGTCACCTAACTACTATAAGGGGCATATCTACTATATTGGCTCACCTAACTAGTATATGGGGGTCACCTAACTACTATATTGGGGCAAAAATACTATACGGGGTCACCTTACCATATGGGGGCACATAACTACTATATTGGGCACTAAAGAAGGCAACTCCTATATGGGGGCACAAAAGAGAACTACTATTGTGTGGGCCACAAAAGTGAACATTACTACTGGTGAGCACTATTACTGTGTGGGTCACTAAGAGGACCACTATTACAGTGCGAGGCCTAAAGGGGGCACTATTATTGTTTAGAAATAGGTGGGGTGGATGTGGGAAAATCAAGGATTGTGGCTGGAATAAATCACTGGATGTAACAACATTGTATTCACTTGCAGTGAAACCTCTGTGAGATAACCACCAAAAATTGCATTGAAAATTTGTCTTCTAGGGGAAGTTGACTTCTCAAAGAAGATGAGCAGTATGCATAGTATATAGTAAAACTGAAAATCTTTCACAGGAAATCTGGTGTGGATAAGGGGGTGGTCTTCTCAAAGTGGTGGTCTTTTAGAAAGGTTTCACAATATATGGTCTGCAGAACGCCTGTTTAGAACTGGTATATACCACTATATGGTTACTGTATGGTGGTAATATTGATCTTAGTATAAGGGTTGTTATTCAGTAACAGTATAGTGGTATTATCCAGTCCTGATGTGGTGGCAATATGTTGGGGGGGTGGTATGGCTTGTTCCTTGCATAGTGGTATCATTGGTAATATTGGCCTAGCAAAGCGGCAGAAGCACTCAGATGCCTTCTTCGGAAAGATAAGCAAGCGGTGTATGGACTCATATTCTTTCTATTGGGCCTGTACACCGCTTGCTATGGCAACCAGAGGACTACAGTGGCCTTCCTGCTCTGCCAAGTACTGAAACCTAATAGCTTTGCTGACATTGTGACACTGACAGCTCTAATACATTGCACTACTTAGAACGAGCATGCTGCGGATTTGAAAATCCACAGCATGCTTTGCTTTCATTGAACATTTTTTCCACTACATGTGAATGGAGTTTTGAAAATTGTATCCACTTGTATTGTACCAGGGCCGGACTGGCCATCTGGCAGTTCAGGCAAATGCCAGATACGCAGGTGAACAGAGGGCCGCCTGCTGGCCGCGCAAATAATCAGTGTTGGACAGTGTCGGCAGCCTGCTGTCTCTCTGAGACGCGGCCGGCGGCGCCACTGAAAAAAGCCGCCGCCACCCCCTCCTGCACTAATTGTACCGGTTTTACAATGACTCTGACTGGCGGGCCAGAATGATTTGCCCCGCCAATCAGCGCCTTTCAACGATGCTAGCGGCACGATTAGGTCATCGCACCGCTTCCGTTGTTGAAAGGCGCTGATTGAAAAGGCAAGTCATTCTGCCCTGCCAATCAGCGCCTTTCAATGATGCTAGCAGCACGTTTACGTCATCACGACGCTTCCGTAGTTGAAAGGCGCTGATTGACAGGGCAAGTCAATCTACCCTGCAAATCAGCACCGTCGTTCAGCCCCAGCAGACCTGCTCAGAAGAGAGTAGGCCTGCATTGACACAGGACGGCGTAGGAACACGATCAAGGAGAGTATTTTTATTTTTTTTCACTTAAAAGTGTGGGTGGCATTATCTACAAGGGGGGTGATATATGTGGGACACTATCTACAGGGGAGGCTATATGTGGAGCACAGTCTACAGGGGAGGCTTTTATGTGGGACACTAAGAGGGGCTATATGTGGGGCACTATATACAGGGGGAACTATATGTGGGGCACAATCCACGGGGTGGCTATATGTGGATCACTATTTACAGGGGGTGCTATATGCGGGACACCATATACAGGGGGGCTAAATGCGGGGCACTAGCTACAGGGGAGGCTATATATGGGGCACAATCTGCAGGGGGCTATATGTGGGACACAATCTACAGGGGGGGCTATATGTGGGAAACCATATACAGGTGGCGCTATATTTTGGGAGCTATCTATAGGGGGGATCTATGGGGGGCATTATCTACAGGGAGCACTGTGTGTGTGGGACACAGTATATAGTGCTATTATAATCAGGGACAAGGTGTATGGTTCTATTATATTTAGGGGTACAGTGTGTGGCACCATGAGAATCTTATCTTCGTTAATAGGTGCAGAAATGTTTGAATAGTGAGAAGCTGAAGACATCTGAGTGGCAAACAGCAGAAATGGGCTGTGGCCGGGAGAAGTCGTCATCAGGTCTAGACCGGATGGAGTAGAAAAGAGAAAAAGAACAACTAGAATCTGAGATCGTCACTTAATGTAAATGTTTATTCTGCCTCTAATCAGTAGTGCAGTCACTGTATGATCTGCAGCGAGATGATGGGTGGTATGTTGTTTTCATTTTTTGGGAAACAGCAACTCCCAGCATATCCTTACCATTGTTCGGTCCATGCTGGGAGCTGTAGTTTTACGCCCTACAAACCCATACGATAGGGGTTCCCCTAAATTGAGCTGTATTTGTGCTGGTGCTGTATATATGTACTGAGCTTGGTTCTGGTGTTGTATATGTGTACTGAGCTTGGTTCTGAAGCTGTATATATGTACTGAGCTTGGTTCTGGTGCTGTATATATGTACTGAGCTTAGTTCTGGTGCTGTATATATGTACTAAGCTTGGTTCTAGCGCTGTATTTATGTACTGAGCTTTGATCTGGTGCTGTATTTATGTACTGAGCTTTGTTCTGGTGCTGTATATATGTGATGATGATAATTTAGCATTGTATAATGGTATAATTTGCAATCTTTATACGTTCGTATTAAGCCATGATCACGCAATCAGGATTTGATTAGGATTAAGTCCCTGATTCCACACCTAAATTCCTTTCAAATCCACTAACATTCTGCATCCATTACAAGCGAATGGGCTATTATATACCCCATTCACATGCAGCGGAAATAAGCCTACTTGAATTTTTTTCCGTTCCGCAAAGAAAAATCCTCTAGAATAATGAGAATGTTCATTATTCTCGTGGAAAAGAAGTGGATTTGTTGGAGTTGGAGCTATCAGGAACTATTCCTCTTTTCATTTACACCTGTTTTAATAAATCTCTCCATGTCTTGTATAGTTGAAAGGTGGTCCCATGTACTCCAGCCCAAAACTGGCAGCTGCGAATGGCCTGCGGTGGGCCTGTGTGCTTAAAATTGCCCTGTATTGTACTGTAATTTGTTTTTATGGCAGCCAGATTCCTAACAAAGGCCTTCAGTGTGGCCTATTAGGCTCTGCCAAAGGAATAATACACCGCAAAACAGAAACATTGCAGTGTATTATAAAAGTGATCAAATGATCGCATAGTAAAGTCTTAGAGTGGGGCTAAAAAATTTGTTCAAATTGTTTAATGAAGTTAATAATAAATTATAATAATAAATTATTAATTCATAATAATTAATAAAAAATAAATTAAAAATCCCAAGTAAAAAAATGAAGTCTTTTTTCCCCCTTACAAAATTACTTATTATGAAAAACCCAAAAATTACAAAAGCTACACATAATTGGTATTGCTGCATCTGTAAAGAACTCAAATATATAACTAACTATTATGTATGTACCCCAAAATGGAACCAATAAAAACTACAAGTCGTAAAGCAAAAAATAAGCCCTAATACAGCTACATCGGAAGAAAAGTAAAAAAAAGTTATGGTTCTTAAAATATGGCGACACAAAAACAAACACTTAAAAAAAAGTTTTAAATGTGCAAAAGTAGTAAAACATGAAAAAAACTATATAAATTTGGTATTGCCGTATTTAAAAAACAACCCTCACACGGATATGTTTACGGGAAAAAATAAATAAATAAAAATAAAAAAAAAGGTATGGTATTTGAAATGCGACAATCAAAAACCTAAAACAAAAGTCGCTCGGCCCAAAATAAAAATAGGCTGGTCACTAAATAGTTAAGAGGATTTCCACTCAAAACATAACAAAGGTCACTTAGAGATATTTGCTTTGTTTTCTGTGGTCATTCTGGAAAGAAGTTCCAGACGCATTGGTTGTCACTTTGAATTAGGGCCTGTTCACATCACCATTGCCCTTCCGTTGAGGGGTTCCATCAGGGGTTTCCGTTGGGTTAACCCCTCAACAGACAGGCAAACGGAAACCTAAGCTTCCGTTTCCCTCACCATTGATATCAATGGTGACGGAAATGTTACTAAAGGTTTCCGTTTTTCACCGTTGTGACAGGGTTCCGTTGTTTTGACGGATTCAACAGCGCAGTCGAAAACTCAGACGGAACCCCTCAACGGAAGGGCAACGGTGATGTGAACAAACACAGCCTTAGCTGCTAAAACTGTCACTTTGTTATTGATTTAACATGCTTAGAATCTAATTCAAAAGTGGCAATCTTTATATGTAGCTGTACTTTCTGTAGCTGCTTTTGCCAAAATTTTTGCTGCAACATAACAGAAAAACTGAAGAAAAAAAATTAATATCATTACTCAACTTTGTCTGCTTTTCTAAAGGCCCTTTTACGTGGGCCAGTTATCGGGTGAAAGAGCATTCATATGAACATTCGTTTCCAATGCCCTGTGTAAATAGTGTAGGGATCAGCCGGCAAACTTGCAAATGCTCGTTCATCGGCTCATTGCATCATTTATGCGGAGAGAAAAATGGTTGTTTGTTAAAAGGATATCTCCCCGTGTAAAAATGGGATCTGCTACCGACGAGATGCAAAAATGTATGATTAACGATCGTTTGTCCCCATACTTGCAATCATTGTGTTGTTTGAATGGAGCAAATGGGTGCCGATCGACAAGCTGCATTGTGAGTTCAGCCAAATGTCAAAATCTGCTGCATCTGATTCTGCTATAGAACAAACGGCTGACGTAGCGGCCTGCCCTTAATAGATGTTATTCTGAATTCTTAAATACAAACTTACAAGGCAGATTATCTAATCATATCATAATGGCAGCGCAATAGTGCTGTGCTTCATTCACAAAATATATGCTTCCCAGTGAAGAAATCAATATGTATTAAGCGTATGAACCTTATATGACCCGACACCTGCCGTTTTTAGTTACCGAACCATTCACTTTTATCAAGGACATTACCTAATAATAAATACAAATCTAGCAATATTATTGCTATAGTAACATAGTACGACACATTTCTCTTCTCTCCAGTCCTGTGTCACAGGATCAGCTGCACATGGCGACTGCTGGATTTACCGGAAGGGCACGCAAGTTTATTTATTTTTAATATTTTAATCTCATAGATTTCAATTCTAACAAGAAAAAAACCTGTAATTAATAAAAATCTGCTTAAACTACCGGAATAGTTAAAAAAAGGCATACTAGCCATGTACTGGACTGCATAATTGCAGGAGGTATTCCGTGGGATTCAAATATTTCTAAGTATGAAAAAGTATTACTCCTGGCATTATTTCTGCTACAGATTTATGAAATATACTAAAATTAGAGGTTCTTATTTATTTATAACTCTAGTAGACTAAAAATAAAATTTTGTGCCAAGTTTGCAGGTTTAGGCTGGGTTCTCACGTCGTGGTTTAAATTCCTATTTTTTTGCCGCAAACCGCTCCAATACTGCACCATTTTGCTGCGATAGTCCAGAAATCGCTACAAAATGGTGCGGTTTTTGCCGCCTTTTGCAGCAAAAAACGCATTCAAACCATAACGCGACCACCTCATCGAATAATAAAAGGATACAAAAAATATATATGCTCACGTCACCGCTGCTCTTTGCTTCTCCCCTCTGGGTCCCCTCAGCATGCCGGTGTTATAAGACACAGCACTCAGGATGATGAGTGTTGCGTTGTCTATAAGGCCCTGAAGCTGCTCGGTGTTAGGACCATGTATGAGCCATGGAATCCTGAGGGGACCTGGAGGAGAGAAATGAAGGGGAGTGGAGAGTGCAATTTATTTATTTTTTTATGTCCAATGGGGGGGTGGGGTCGGGGCACAGCCAAAGTCGCTACGGCATGGTCAGCTGAAAGACGCAACTTAAGTCATAAGTCGCAACTTATTCCAACAAAGCAGAAAGCTAAGGCTACACTCACACGACAGTGAAAAACAGCCGTCACACTGCAGTTTTCAGAACAATGAAGTTCTATGGGTGTATTCACATGGCCGTTTTTTTTTTTAACATGTCCTATTTTTGTGCGTTTTCACGGCCAGACGGCTCCCATAGAAGTCAATGGATCAGTTTTTACCGGCCGTTTTGCAGGAAACAATCCTTGTAACGGCCGGTAAAAACTGATCCTGGCCGAGGACTCCCCGCACACCATGCTACTTTGAGCGCTAAGCCCGGGGAAGCCCTTGGCATTACTGTCCATATAAGGAGAGTGAAGTCTGGGCTTTCAACAATGGAATCCCTGGCCTGAGCATCGCAAGATCTCTGGCCGGGGACTCCAGTCTTGTAGATAGCAACGCTCCATGTAGATAGCAACACCCTGCCTGAAGATAGGAAACCCCACCATCCCCTGTAGATAGCGCCACTGTAGGAGCGGAATACCTGGCTGCCAAACCCCGCTCTGGCAGGGGATTCCGCTCCTGGAGAAGCTCCCGGCGTCACTGTCCATATATGGACTGTGACGTCAAGGGGTTACTCCTGGAGCGGAATCCCCGGCCCGCTCTGGCAGGGGATTCCGCTCCTGGAGAAGCCCCTTGGCGTCACTATCCATATATGGACAGTGACGTCAAGGGGTTACTCCAGGAGCGGAATACTCGGCCCGCTGTGGCAGGGGATTCCGCTCTCCGGACGTAACTGTCAATATATGGACAGAGACGTCAGGGGCTCCGTCTATGAGGAATTCATGGCCAGAGGGATTCTGCTTCTACAGTGAGCTACAGTGGCGCTATCTATAGGGGAGGGGTGGTATATACAAGGGGGGTGCTATCTACAAGGAGGTGTTATGTACAGGGAGGTGCTATTTGCTGTGTGGCACTATCTACAGGGAACACTAAAACACCGAAAAAGGCCATACTTACAAATGGACACAGCCAGGCCAGAAATGCTGATGAAAGGGCGAGCAGGTGCTTTAAATAATAATAGCCACTCCCACTAGTCTTGAGGGGAGTGGTGTGTGGTGCATGGGATGTGTAGTAAGAAATAATAAATGAATAGTGTGTGTGCAAGTGTAATACTATAAGTGAAATATAGGGGGCAGTAATAGATGAAGTGCCTCAATAGAAATAAATGGATAATGGGGTGCAAGTGAGTGAAACATGGAGGGATAGTGTGTACGTCATGAGGCACAACGTGTATAGCCAGGTAGAAGCCTATTTGTGACGCCTTGATAATTCATAGAGCGGGCTACCCTGCTTGCTATGCCAAACAACAACACACCAAGCTCTCCCAGCATCAAAGACCCGGCTGTGTCCAAGAGAAGCTTCTCTTGGACACAGCCGGGTCTTTGATGCTGGGAGAGCTTGGTGTGTTGTTGTTTGGCATAGCAAGCAGGGTAGCCCGCTCTATGAATTATCAAGGCGTCACAAATAGGCTTCTACCTGGCTATACACGTTGTGCCTCATGACGTACACACTATCCCTCCATGTTTCACTCACTTGCACCCCATTATCCATTTATTTCTATTGAGGCACTTCATCTATTACTGCCCCCTATATTTCACTTATAGTATTACACTTGCACACACACTATTCATTTATTATTTCTTACTACACATCCCATGCACCACACACCACTCCCCTCAAGACTAGTGGGAGTGGCTATTATTATTTAAAGCACCTGCTCGCCCTTTCATCAGCATTTCTGGCCTGGCTGTGTCCATTTGTAAGTATGGCCTTTTTCGGTGTTTTTGTATATGTCCCTGTGTTTTTATCGGTTCTGTTTGTGCATCAGGAACGTTTTGTTCCAGTTTAGGATTTAGGGACTCGCAAGTCTGGGGATCCTTGTCGTGGATTGCGAGCTTGCGTCCTTTTGGCCAAAATGATTACCAATACCCCAGGTATTTTTCATTATTATGTATATTCGCTTCTCTTGGACACAGCCGGGTCTTTGATGCTGGGAGAGCTTGGTGTGTTGTTGTTTGGCATAGCAAGCAGGGTAGCCCGCTCTATGAATTATCAAGGCGTCACAAATAGGCTTCTACCTGGCTATACACGTTGTGCCTCATGACGTACACACTATCCCTCCATGTTTCACTCACTTGCACCCCATTATCCATTTATTTCTATTGAGGCACTTCATCTATTACTGCCCCCTATATTTCACTTATAGTATTACACTTGCACACACACTATTCATTTATTATTTCTTACTACACATCCCATGCACCACACACCACTCCCCTCAAGACTAGTGGGAGTGGCTATTATTATTTAAAGCACCTGCTCGCCCTTTCATCAGCATTTCTGGCCTGGCTGTGTCCATTTGTAAGTATGGCCTTTTTCGGTGTTTTTGTATATGTCCCTGTGTTTTTATCGGTTCTGTTTGTGCATCAGGAACGTTTTGTTCCAGTTTAGGATTTAGGGACTCGCAAGTCTGGGGATCCTTGTCGTGGATTGCGAGCTTGCGTCCTTTTGGCCAAAATGATTACCAATACCCCAGGTATTTTTCATTATTATGTATATTCGCTTCTCTTGGACACAGCCGGGTCTTTGATGCTGGGAGAGCTTGGTGTGTTGTTGTTTGGCATAGCAAGCAGGGTAGCCCGCTCTATGAATTATCAAGGCGTCACAAATAGGCTTCTACCTGGCTATACACGTTGTGCCTCATGACGTACACACTATCCCTCCATGTTTCACTCACTTGCACCCCATTATCCATTTATTTCTATTGAGGCACTTCATCTATTACTGCCCCCTATATTTCACTTATAGTATTACACTTGCACACACACTATTCATTTATTATTTCTTACTACACATCCCATGCACCACACACCACTCCCCTCAAGACTAGTGGGAGTGGCTATTATTATTTAAAGCACCTGCTCGCCCTTTCATCAGCATTTCTGGCCTGGCTGTGTCCATTTGTAAGTATGGCCTTTTTCGGTGTTTTTGTATATGTCCCTGTGTTTTTATCGGTTCTGTTTGTGCATCAGGAACGTTTTGTTCCAGTTTAGGATTTAGGGACTCGCAAGTCTGGGGATCCTTGTCGTGGATTGCGAGCTTGCGTCCTTTTGGCCAAAATGATTACCAATACCCCAGGTATTTTTCATTATTATGTATATTCGCTTCTCTTGGACACAGCCGGGTCTTTGATGCTGGGAGAGCTTGGTGTGTTGTTGTTTGGCATAGCAAGCAGGGTAGCCCGCTCTATGAATTATCAAGGCGTCACAAATAGGCTTCTACCTGGCTATACACGTTGTGCCTCATGACGTACACACTATCCCTCCATGTTTCACTCACTTGCACCCCATTATCCATTTATTTCTATTGAGGCACTTAATCTATTACTGCCCCCTATATTTCACTTATAGTATTACACTTGCACACACACTATTCATTTATTATTTCTTACTACACATCCCATGCACCACACACCACTCCCCTCAAGACTAGTGGGAGTGGCTATTATTATTTAAAGCACCTGCTCGCCCTTTCATCAGCATTTCTGGCCTGGCTGTGTCCATTTGTAAGTATGGCCTTTTTCGGTGTTTTTGTATATGTCCCTGTGTTTTTATCGGTTCTGTTTGTGCATCAGGAACGTTTTGTTCCAGTTTAGGATTTAGGGACTCGCAAGTCTGGGGATCCTTGTCGTGGATTGCGAGCTTGCGTCCTTTTGGCCAAAATGATTACCAATACCCCAGGTATTTTTCATTATTATGTATATTCGCTTCTCTTGGACACAGCCGGGTCTTTGATGCTGGGAGAGCTTGGTGTGTTGTTGTTTGGCATAGCAAGCAGGGTAGCCCGCTCTATGAATTATCAAGGCGTCACAAATAGGCTTCTACCTGGCTATACACGTTGTGCCTCATGACGTACACACTATCCCTCCATGTTTCACTCACTTGCACCCCATTATCCATTTATTTCTATTGAGGCACTTCATCTATTACTGCCCCCTATATTTCACTTATAGTATTACACTTGCACACACACTATTCATTTATTATTTCTTACTACACATCCCATGCACCACACACCACTCCCCTCAAGACTAGTGGGAGTGGCTATTATTATTTAAAGCACCTGCTCGCCCTTTCATCAGCATTTCTGGCCTGGCTGTGTCCATTTGTAAGTATGGCCTTTTTCGGTGTTTTTGTATATGTCCCTGTGTTTTTATCGGTTCTGTTTGTGCATCAGGAACGTTTTGTTCCAGTTTAGGATTTAGGGACTCGCAAGTCTGGGGATCCTTGTCGTGGATTGCGAGCTTGCGTCCTTTTGGCCAAAATGATTACCAATACCCCAGGTATTTTTCATTATTATGTATATTCGCTTCTCTTGGACACAGCCGGGTCTTTGATGCTGGGAGAGCTTGGTGTGTTGTTGTTTGGCATAGCAAGCAGGGTAGCCCGCTCTATGAATTATCAAGGCGTCACAAATAGGCTTCTACCTGGCTATACACGTTGTGCCTCATGACGTACACACTATCCCTCCATGTTTCACTCACTTGCACCCCATTATCCATTTATTTCTATTGAGGCACTTCATCTATTACTGCCCCCTATATTTCACTTATAGTATTACACTTGCACACACACTATTCATTTATTATTTCTTACTACACATCCCATGCACCACACACCACTCCCCTCAAGACTAGTGGGAGTGGCTATTATTATTTAAAGCACCTGCTCGCCCTTTCATCAGCATTTCTGGCCTGGCTGTGTCCATTTGTAAGTATGGCCTTTTTCGGTGTTTTTGTATATGTCCCTGTGTTTTTATCGGTTCTACAGGGAACACTGTGGAGCTATTTACATGGGCACTGTGGCACTATATACAGGGGACACTGTGGCGCTATCTACATGGGCACTGTGCCACTATGTGGGCACTGTCACTTTATATGTAGCCACTGTGGTACTATGTGGGCACTATGGCACTATCTACAATGGGCACTGTGGCACTATGTGCGCACCGGTACTTTACATGTGGGCACTTTGGTACTATGTGGGCAGTGGCGTAACTACCGCGGTAGCAGCCATAGCAGCTTCTACGGGGCCACTAGACGACACGCCCCCCCATATGTCCGATGGCGCCGCCAGCAGCTGTTATGGCTGCTACAGCTGCAGTGACGCTACTACGGGGCCCGCGCCACCGAGCCTCTAACATTTATGATCCGGGCGACACGGGCCCCCTCATGCTCGGGGGCGGCGCTAGCACCGGAGGGGGCCCCAGTGCTAGCGACAGCAACCCCTTCTTGCAGTAATTGTACCTGCGTCTACAAATACAAATACATGCATTAGCGCTGAATGGCCGGGCCTTACAATGACGCTGATTGGCGGGGCAAAATGACTTGCCCTGCCAATCAGCGTCTTTCAACTACGCAATGACGTCATCGCGCCGCTTCCATGCTTGAAAGGCACTGATTGACGGCGCAAGTCATTCTGCCCTGCCAATCAGCTCCTTTGAACGACAGGCCGTTCAGCTCCAGCAGACCTGCTTAGAAGAGAGTAGGTCTGCATTGCCACCAGACGGCGCGGGAACGGGATCATGTGAGTATGTAAAGTTTTTTTCTAATAAAATTGTGAGTGGCATTATCTACAGGGGGGTCTATATGTGGGGATGTGGGACACTATATATACAGGGGGAGTCTATATGTGGGGCACTATCTACAGGGGGGTCTATATGTGGGACACTATATACAGGGGTGGTCTATGTGGGGCACTATATACAGGGGGAGATACATGTGGGACACTACACCGTGTTCCAAATTATTATGCACATTGGATTTAGGTGTCATAAACATTTAAAGGGATCCTGTCATCCACATCTTACCTGTTAAACTCTCCTGACCCCTCAATGGCCGCAGCTGTCCAGAGTTCGTTCCTGTTCTCTTCTTTCCTGAAGTCCTCCTCTGTCTGTAAATATCGTCGTTTAAACTCTTCCCGCCTTTTATGGTAATTATTTTTCCCTCAGGGATGCAGCTTCTTAACCCTGCCCACTGTTGCCACCTGTCTGGCCCTGACTGGCTAAGGAGCTGTCAATCAAAAAGAAGGAGGTGGAGTCCACTCTGAGATGCTGGAGGAATAAAAATCTGACTCTTTTCTGATGAAGATTTGACTCTTTTCTGCTCATTTGCATACGGCGTGGGACCACTGAAAAACGGAATACTAAAGCTACAGAGCTTACTTAGAACATATTTATAGCTTAGATGACAATGATTTTTCACCCACTTTCACCAGGTATTGCTGGCTTTATAGCTAAAATGCTGGTGACAGGTTCCCTTTAATTATTAGTTTTTCAATTAAACTCATGGATGGTATTGTGTCTTAGGGCTCTTTGGATCATTGTAATCAATCTCAGACACCTGTGATAATTAGTTTGCCAGGTGTGCCCAATCTTAAGGAAAACTACTTAAGAAGGATGTTCCACATTATTAAGCAGGCCACAGGTTTCAAGCAATATGGGAAAGAAAAAGGATCTCTCTGCTGCCAAAAAGCGTGAAATAGTGCAATACCTTGGATATTTTAAGAAAACGTAAGCGTGATCATCGTACTGTGAAAAGATTTGTGGTTGATTCAGAGCACAGACGGGTTTGTTCAGATAAAGGCATAATGAGGAAGGTTTCTGCCAGACAAATTAATAGGATTAGGAGAGCAGCTGCTAAAATGCCATTGCAAAGCAGCAAACAGGTATTTGAAGCCGCTGGTGCCTCTGGAGTCCCGCGAACCTCAAGGTGTAGGATCCTCCAGAGGTTTGCAAGTGTGCATAAAGCTATTATTCGGCCACCCCTAAACAATGCTCACAAGCAGAAACGGTTGCAGTGGGCTCAGAAATACATGAAGACTAATTTTCAAATCGTGTTGTTTACTGATGAGTGCCGTGCAACACTGGATGGTCCAGATGGAAGGAGTAGTGGATGGTTGGTGAATGGACACCATGTCCCAACAAGGCTGCGACGTCAGCAAGGAGGTGGCGGAGTCATGTTTTGGGCTGGAATCATGGGGAGAGAGCTGGTAGTCCCCTTTAGGGTCCCTGACGGTGTGAAAATGACCTATGCAAAGTACGTAGAGTTTATGACTGACCACTTTCTTCCGTGGTACAAAAAGAAAAACCGTGCCTTCCGTAGCAAAATTATCTTCATGCATGACAATGCACCATCTCATGCTGCAAAGAATACCTCTGTGTCATTGGCTGCTATGGGCATAAAAGGAGAGAAACTCATGGTGTGGTCCCCATGTTCCCCTGACCTCAACCCTATTGAGAACCTTTGGAGCATCCTCAAGCAAAATATCTATGAGGGTGGGAGGCAGTTCACATCAAAACAGAAGGTTATTCAAAACAGAGGTTATTCTGACATCCTGCAAAGATATTCAAGCAGAAACTGTCCAAATACTCACAAATTCAATGGATGCAAGAATTGTGAAGGTGATATCAAAGAAGGGGTCCTACGTTAACATGTAACTTGGCCTGGTAAGTTTTTTTTTATTGAAGAGCTTTTGATTTCTGTAAATATGACCTCCTGATGCTGCAAATTCAACAAATGACCATTTTAGTTCTCTTTACAACCTTTAAAATGTTTTGATCTCTGTTGTGCATAATAATTTGAAACAGTGCATTTTGAGTTTTTTACTTCTAAAAAAAAATCTTATCATTAGGAGATTTGTTAAATAAAATTTGCATTATACTCCAACGGTTGATGGCTTGAAGATTATACTGACTGTCATTTGCATCGACTATTTAGGAAAATCAGCAAAAAATAACATTTGCATAATAATTTGGAATGCGGTGTAGTGAGTCCACCACCTCCAGTACGTTCTTCATCGTCTACGGCCAACACCCTCGTATACCTCTTCCTGTCTCTACTATGTCCCAGGTGCCTGTAGCGGACTCTACCTTCAGGGACTTTCGGCAAATATGGCAACAGACCCGATCTTCTATCCTGCTGGCGGTGGACCGCATGAAGATAAAGACAGATACAAGAAGACTGGCTATTCCTCAGTTTCTTCCAGGTACGAAGGTCTGGTTGTCTTCAAAGAATATCCGGCTGAGGGTGCGGTCCTGCAAATTTGCCCCTAGGTTCCTCGGACACTTCAAAATCCTGCTACAGATTAACCCGGTGTCTTACAAGCTGCGGCTGTCTCCTACCCTCAAGATCCCTAACTCCTTCCATGTCTCCTTGCTGAAGCCCGTGGTCTTGAACCGCTACTTCAGGACTCCTAGTTCCGCAGTGGCCCCTGGCGGCTCGTCAGGGACTTTCGAAGTAAGGGAGATTCTGGCCACAAAGAAGGTGGGAGGAAGGACGTTTTATTTAGTGGATTGGAGGGGGTTCGGTCCAGAAGTGAGGTCTTGGGAGCCAGAGGAGAACATCGATGCCCCTGTCCTCGTGAGGAAGTTTCTCTCCCGCTCTGGCCCCAAGAAGAGGGGGCGTAAGAGGGGGGATACTGTAACGTCTATGGTCACGGCCCGTCGTAATGACTTACACCTCGACGGCCGTGGCCATGGACTTGTGTGTTCTCTGCAGCGTTGTCCCCCAGTGAGGTGCCGGCACTCACTTCCTGGTATCAAGACTGTCTCCCGGAGTGCACGGTCTTAAAGGGCCAGTGCGCGCATAATTGCAGGAAGTCTGCAATCAAGCCCAGAATGCTACTGGACTATAAAAGGGGCACTGCCCTCTTGTTCTTTGCCTGAGCATTGTTCGTTACCCAAAGTTTGTCTTGCTAATGGTCTCCTAATGTCTTCCAGTTCCCAAGTGTTCCCTGTTCCTGTATCCTGTTTCCCGTGCTATCCAGATCAAGTACCGTGTGAGCTGTGTTGCATTCCACGCCTGTTCTGCTACGCCACGCCTGACGTCTACCCGCCGCCTTGTCCCAGCCTAGCCTGCCTTGCTACTGTCCAAGTTGCCACAGGTACCCTTTCTGGACTATAGACTCTGTACTATACCTGTTTAGTCAGCTGCCGTCCCGCTACGCAGTACGGCCCAGTGGATCCACACACCGCATCGTGACCGTTATGAGACAATGGAGCAAGTTTCTGAGCTAAGAGGGTGCCAGGTTTGTCACTTTGGGCAAAAAAACAGCATTACATCCAACGAATGTAACGTTCTGCGATAGTCGTAAGGCATAAGTTAATTTCCGTACGGGAATCCTCAAGTTTAGACCGCAAGTCAATGTTGGTGTTCGCTTTCTGTTGTCTAACTAAAGCTTAATAAGACGCTTCCTTATCTTTAAGAGTCTGGTCCCTAGTTCTTTTTAGACATGAGGCAATCTGAATATGTTTCCCTCTAATATTAGCTTTGTATGCCTCCCAGTTAATAGCCGGGGAAGTGTCAATAGCACAGTTAAGGTGGAAATACTTTTCAAGTTCCGTTGTGATTTCTTTAAATATTTGGTGGTTTGTCAGAAGGGACTCAAATGCCTTGAGTTAGACCTAGTTTTAAGCCAGAAGCAATCCAGTGTACACAACACCAAGTCGTGATCTGACCACGAGATGTGATGTATTTTGGCACGAAGTAAACTATTTAAAAGCTGAGATGGATGGAATAAATGATTCATACGAGAGTAAAATGAATGGGCATGAGAATAAAAGGTATAATCCCTGGTGGAGAGATTAGCAGATCTCCAGGCATCTACAAAAATCATGGGAGTGTAAGAGTTTAGCTAATTGCAGGGGGGACGAAGGAAGGAGACAACTGTGATCGTTTTGTCAAGGAGGTGATCCAGGGCTACATTAGAATTCCCACCCAAAAACACTTTACCAAGCAGATGAGGAAGTAAATGTCTAAACATGGCATTGAAAAACTTTATTTGGCCTTCGTTTGGTGCATAATAAGAAATAAATGTGACCTGAGTGTCCTGTAGTGTACCATTAAAGAGCAAATACATGCCCTCAGTATCTGCCACCGTGGTTTGGTGTGTAAACGGAAGATTTATTTTCAAAAAGATGCCAACTCCTCTCTTCTCTTCCACAGCAACTGCTAGGTAATACAAAGGATAACGGGTATGCATAAATTTAGGACAAGAGCTAGTAGAGAAATGCAAATCCTGTAAAAACACTACATCACAATGTAAAAACGTATATGTTTGAAAAGCTTTGCACCATTGAACATTGTGAGTGACAACGTTAAAGGAGGACGGAGGGTCAGCCATGACCAATAAGTTCACAGAAAGCACAGCACCTAAGACATTCGACCATCATAAGAAGGGGATAGGAAAGAAGGAAAAAGGAGCAAAAGTGAAAGAAAAAGGACAATAAACTGATGTTATTTCAGTACATATAGCAATATGTAAAGCAACGCCGAAACAGGGCTATAAGGGATGTTGAGAGAGCACCACCCGAAGAACAATACAATATCAGTGGGGTCTCTCAAGATCCCAAGCAGGGCATGCCAACACCCAACGGAAGGACCAGCTCTCAATAGCTCAGCCCTAATCTAGCTGAAAGACAACAGAAAAAAATACCACAGCATTAAAGGCAAAAGCAGTGTAAAAGTAAAGTTACTAGTAGACGGCAAGGGGAACTAATATATGAAGAAAGTTCCAACCACAGGATCCCGCGAGGATAACATCTATAGAACGTCTAGGTTTAGCAAGTACAGGTATTAGAAACTGAAGGTCGGGCCGAAGATCTAGAGCTCCAGAGCGGTTGAAGACGTGCTGTAGAAGAGGAGGAAGCAGGCGGTGGCGATTTCCTCAGCGGGGTCCTTTGAAAGAAGACCCAAGTGTTCCAAAATTGCTTCTCCTTCTTGGAGAGAAGCAAAGCTGTGTGACCGATTGCGATAGGAAAATGTAAGACGAAAAGGGAAGGCCCATCGGTATCTAATCTCGTGACGGAGCAGGACTTGGAGGAGAGGATTCAATGAACGACGCCTCTGCATCGTACGAGGAGAAAAATCAGCAAAGATCTGAATGTCGCAGCTACGCAGTCTAAACTGTTCTGAGGACCTGGAAGCTTTCATGACCCTTTCCTTCACAGAGTAATAATGAGGCTTCACCAACACATCTCTAGGCAGACCATTCGTGCGGGGAGCAGTGAGCGCCCTATGCACTCTATCAATGTCAACATATCGGTTAGATAAATCAGGAAGGAGCTGTTTGGAGAGATCATGTACCGCAGTTTCCAAATCCAGAACATTCTCTGACAGACCTCTAAGGCTGGGTTCACACGAGCACATTAACGTCCGTAATGGACGGACGTATTTCGGCCGGAAGTCCCGGACCGAACTCAGTGCAAGGAGCCGGGCTCCTAGCATCATAGTCATGTACGAAGCTAGGAGTCCCTGCCTCTCCGTGGAACTTCTGTCCCGTACTGAAAACATGATTACAGTACGGGACAGTTGTCCTGCAGCGAGGCAGGGACTCCTAGCATTGTACATAACTATGATGCTAGGAGCCCGGCTCCCTGCACCGAGTTCGGTCCGGGACTTCCGGCCGAAATACGTCCGTCCATTACGGACGTTAATGTGCTCGTGTGAACCCAGCCTTATGCGGAAATTTTCCTGCCTAGATCTATTTTCCATGTCTTCATGATTAGAGTGGGCTTCCTCAAGCTGTTGGTATATGTCGTCAATACAATCAGAGTGCTGGTTAACAGTCATCACTGCGTTATCAATTTTAGCCTCCATTCTAGAACCCAGAGCATGAAAGTCAGCTTTAAGTTCAGATGTGATCTTCACACATGTTTTTTCAAGCTCCTGCTTTAAAAGTTGTGAGAAGCGTGCAATAAGAACTTTGTCGCCCGAATATGTCCCAGTGTCAGCTTGCAGCGGGGGGGGGGGGGATAATGGAGGAGACCCCTCCTGCCCAGCCTGGCTAATTGAAAACCCTCACGCCAGAGGTTCTGCGAAGGAAGCCCTGGAATCTTCATCTACAAACAAATCTGAGACAGGGCTTGGGCTTTGAAAACAAGCGGTACCTCCATCCACACAGTGGCACCATCATGGCTTGCTTCACGTGTGCAATTTGCAATGGAGTCACCGCTTCAATCGCTGCCGATCTGGTCACGATCCCGGACTTTTTGGCATTCCCTTTCGCCATCAAAAGAACCCTGAGCAGAAGCAGGAGGAATTCCGGTGGAAGGCGATCGAGGGGAGTGGCTGAAAATAGCTAATAATAGCTGTATACTCCCGTTGAGGTGCGGAGCTCTAGTGACACACGTCCACCATCAGTCCCCCGCGCATGAGCCTCACCTAAAAAGCTATTTAAATTGCATCAGTTTTGAACATGCCTAGTATGTTCCGGACAAAGCCGGAGAGGTGAAACCGACGCTTAGGGCGGACTCACACGAGCGTGTTCGGTCCAAGATATGCGGTCCGCATGTTGGCCGCATTTCCCAGAACAAACACAATGCAGGGTGCCGGGGTCCTAGCATCATAGTTATCTATGACACTAGGAGTCCCTGCCTCGAGAGGGAAAACTGTCCCGTACTGTAATCATGTTTTCAGTACGGGACAGTAGTTCCGCGGGGAGGCAGGGACACCTAGCGTCATACATAACTATGATGCTAGGAGCCCGGCTCCCTGAAGTGTGCTCGGTCTGGGAAATGCGGCCGACATGCGGACCGTATATCATAGACTGAACACGCTCGTGTGAATCCGGCTTAGGCATATACTTGGCAGGCCGCGTGACATTTCTTTGTGGAGCGCATTTTGATCTTACTTCTATGTAAGTATAATAAAAAGTTTCTATTGAGAACAAACATCTTAGGCCCAGTTCACACATTTGTTTTACGCTGATTTAATCAGCGGCAAAAAATTTCCGAAACCATCTCCCATTTATTTCAATGGGAAGCGGAGGTGCTTTTTTTCGCAGCAGTTTTTAACCGCTCGCCGTAAAAAAAAAGCAGCATGACCTATCTTGAGGCGGTTTCCGCCTCCAAAACCCCATTTCAATCAGTCAGAAACGGGGCAAAAAAACGCCTCGACGAGTGTTTTGACGAGTTTTTGTCAAACCACTGTGCAAAAAACGTCTGGAGCAGTTTTTGCAGGAGGAATTTTGCTCCTGCAAAAAACTCTGTGTGAACACAGCCTAAAATGGACAGGGGATTGGGGAGTGTGAAACTCTGCTTGAAGCTTCATAGAGCCATCTACCTATGTGAAACTACAAGGTCCCGCGTTGCCAGTAAGGGTATATTGACACGCTTACTAATAAAACGTCTGAAAATACAGAGCTGTTTTCAAGGGAAAACAGCTCCTGATTTTCAGCTGTTTTTTTAGCAACTCGCATTTTACAGCCATTTTTGGAGCTGTTTTTCTATAGAGTCAATGACAAACTGTTCCAAAAACAGCTCAAGAAGTGACATGCACTTATTTTTCGCGGGAATATTTTTTACGCTGCCGTTTTTAAAAACGGCTGCGTAAAAAAACGGCCCATCGGAACAGAACGCAGTTTTCCCATTGAAATCAATGGGCAGATGTTTGGAGGCATTCTGCTCCCCGTGTTTTGTCCGTTTACGGCCCGAAAAAACAGCCGAAAATAAGTTGTGTGAACATACCCTAACAGAAGCTGATACAGGAGCCCAGTTTACTACATGGGGTTATAGAATTAGAAGCCCTCTGAAGTGTATTGTGGACTGAAATCTGTGTTTGTGTGAGCAGTAAGGCTGTGTTCACATCAGCGTTGCTTTCCGTTGAGGGGTACCCCTCAACGGAAAGCAACACTGATGTGAACAGACCCTCAAAGAAGAAAAAAAAAAAAGGAGATGTCTCAGTCTTTTCTTTAATCGTTTGCTTCCTTTTGTATCCACTTCAGGCTTTGGCTCAAAAACGTGAGCCACAAACTGCATCAAATCTGTGAGTGTGATCCCTGCACCCCAGGCGTGGTTTCCTAGCAGCCCAACCTGCTATAACCGCTGCAGCATTCAGATGGGATGAAACGTCATCCCTGGAGGCCAGCAGCACAGAAAACTGCTAGGAAATTATCTGTTGCTATGGCAACACAAGTGAGTTAAGTGTTGAGTTTTTATTAAATTTAAACAGGAAAAATGTTTTTGTTTTTTTTTCAGATTTGTAATTTTTGCTGAGGATTCGCAGTTTTCCTGCCGAAAAAACGCAACATTTGCTATTTGTTGCATATTTTTCCTCCCAGCACATATCAGAAAACGTATGTGTTAACGAGCTGATACATGACTTGCACACTTACAGGACAATATACCTGATACAGCCATTACTTAGGGCAAGGAAGATTTCTGGCAATAATACCTGGAATCATACCCTTAGGCCGGATTTACATGAGCGTGTGCGTTTTGCGCGCGCAAAAAACGCGGCATTTTGCGCGCGCAAAAGGCACTTGACAGCTCCGTGTGGCAGCATCATATGATGCGCGGCTGCGTGCTTTTCGCGCAGCCGCCATGATGTTTGTAAACAGAAAAGCACGTGGTGCTTTTCTGTTTTCATTCATACTTTTCCAGTGCTGTTGCGCGAATCACGCGCGTCCCACGGAAGTGCTTCCGTGTGGTGCGCATGATTTTCACGCACCCATTTACTTTAATGGGTGCGTGATGCGCGAAATACGCACAAAGAACGGACATGTCGTGAGTTTTACGCAGCGGACTCACGCTGCGTAAAAATCACGCAACTGTCTGCACGGCCCCATAGACTAATATATTTCCGTGCGAGGCGCGTGAAAATCACGCACGTTGCACGGACGTATATCCCGTTCGTCTGAATAAGCCCTTAGGGTAGGTACGCACAGGGAGGCAAGCATCTGAAACCATGCCCCAAATGGCTGAATGATTTTGTCTTTATCGCGCGGCCATTTGACACCACATGGCGGCGTGGTTTCGGATGTCTTCCTCCCCGTGCGTTCCTACTCTAAGGGTACGATTCCAGGTATTATCACCAAAAATCGTGCGACCACTGACCACCGCAAGTGAGCGGGGTTTCGGCCCTAAGCGGACACCGCTACGTTGGACCGTACTCCAAGGAACTGCAACAGAACCGCATTTAAAATTAATTTT
The DNA here is from genome assembly GCF_050947455.1 of Rhinoderma darwinii. Classification (NCBI taxonomy): domain Eukaryota; kingdom Metazoa; phylum Chordata; class Amphibia; order Anura; family Rhinodermatidae; genus Rhinoderma; species Rhinoderma darwinii. Next base: position 171,433,696 of record NC_134687.1, read on the forward strand.
AAAATTTAAATGCGGTTCTTTATTGTGTTTTTATAACAGGGTTTTGATGCGGTTTTCAATGTGGTTTAAACGTCAAGTCTTCTTTCTGTCAGGATCTTTGTGTGTGGGGGAGCAGTAATTAAGTGTGGCACCACAGAACAACAGCTACCCCTGCGTTTCCTAGACACGTGTGGTAATGTCAATGTAAGGGGAGATTCACACGAACGTTGCGTTTTTGCGCGCGCAAACAACGCAGCGTTTTGCGAGCGCAAAAACCATTTGACAGCTGCGTGTGTCATGCGTGTCTGATGCGCGGCTGCGTGATTTTCGCGCAGCCGGCATCATAGAGATGAGGCTTGTCGACGCCCGTCACTGTCCAAGGTGCTGAAAGAGCTAAATCTTTCAGCACCCTCGACAGTGAATGCCGAACACAACAGCGAAAAACCTGTAAAAAAAAAAGATAAAGTTCCTACTTACCGAGAACTTCCCGGCCGTTGCCTTGGTGACGCGTCCTTGGTGACGCGTCCTTGGTGACGCGCCTCTCTTGACATCGGGCCCCACCTCCCTGGATGACGCAGCAGTCCAAGTGACCGCTGCAGCCTGTGATTGGCTGCAGCCTGTGCTTGGCCTGTGATTGGCTGGAGCTGTCACTTGAACTGAAGTGTCATCCCGGGAGGTCGGACTGCAGGAAGGAGACAGGAGTAATCGGTAAGTTAGAACTTCGGTTTTTTTTTACAGGTTAATGTATTTTGGGATCGCAAGTCACTGTCCATGGTGCTGAAACAGTTTAACTCTTTCAGCACCATGGACAGTGACTATCTCCTGACGTCGCGTACCGATAATTTTTTTGCCGGGATCGGCCAAAACGAGTTTGCCCGAACCCGGTGAAGTTCGGTACGCTTGTCCGGCTTCGCTCATCGCAAAGACACTCCGTTTGGATGTTCGGAAACAGAAAAGCACGTGGTGCTTTTCGGTTTTCATTCATCCTTTTCACTGCTGTTGCGCGAATCACGCTCGTCCCATGGAAGTGCTTCCGTGTGGTGCGCGTGATTTTCACGCACCCATTGACTTCAATGGGTGCGTGATGCGTGAAATACGCAGAGTTTTTGAACCGGTCGCGTATAGTACGCAGCGAACAAACGCTGCGCAAGAATCACGCACTATTTGAACTGCCTCATTGACTTCTATAGTGCTGTGCGTGATGCGCAGAAAATACGCGGCCTGCACGCGCGCAAATCGCGCTCGTCTGAATCCCCCCTAAGGTTGCATTCACACGAACGTAAAAAAACAGGTGTGAATCTGTCCTTGTGCGATGCGCTATTGCATCAGTGTGCTTGGCGAGTGGCATCTGTTTTTCACGCACTCGCAAAGCACTTTTTTTTCCAATGCAATTGATGGGCAAGCACACGGATGGGCGAGTAGGTGCGTGAAAACGCACCAATATAAGACATGCAGTGAGTTTCACGCAACGGACTCTCGCTACGGGAAAACTCACGAATGTGTGAACAGCCCCATTGAAATCAACTGGTCCGTGTGCTGTGAGTGATTTCCACGCACAGCACACAGACGAGTGATAGGATCGTCTGAATAAGGCCTAAAGAATAGGCCAGAAACCATGGTTCAGACTGCAATAAGGCTTTATTCACACAGCCATATGTCAGCCATATTTCCAGGACCAACCATAGTTCAGGGGTCGCTATAGAAGAGGCTTATGTTCTCTCTAGTAAGCGCTCATCCTCTAAGCAGTAGCTGTAACTAACAGCTACCGAACTTAGAGAAGCCTTCTGAATACAGCTGGGATCGTAAAAAACTCTGACCCCAGCTGTTTAACCCTTTGATCGTTGCGGTCCATGACCGTAGCACAATCAAAGGGAACTCCCCAATCAAAGGGAAAGCCGGTGACGTGATCGAAGACTGGGGGAACCCTCTGCAGTCAGCCCTGGGGACATAGAAAGGACTATAAGCCTGCAGTTATGGCAAACTGTGTATTGCCCTAACAGTAGCCTGTGTCACAGTGACACAGTATAATGTATTAGCATACAGGAGTATGCAAATATATTTTAAGTAAAAATTAAGTTGTAAATAAAGTTATCCCTTTATGGGATTAAAAAAAAAAAGTTACAAAAATTTAAAAAAAATTAAAAATGGTAAAAAAAAAAGTCAGTACTTAGAATAAAATACATTTTATTGCCCATGCATTACAAAAAAAACTACATACCGGTATATAAAAAGGTATCTACGCTACTATGATAACCTAAAAAATTAACAGGACATTTAGTGTGAAACGTGAACAGAATAATAATTAAAAAATGCTGAAAATTTATTTTTCCTATATTCACGCAGCAAAAATGAATTCTATAAAACTTACACAGGAAATTTGTTATACCCCCCAAACCATGCAGGAAAATTTTTTTTCTTCAAATTTCTCCTGCATAAAAAAAGCCCTCATACAGCTACGTCAAAGAAAAGAGTCATGGCTGTTGAAAGGCAAAAATGAAAACATTTAACTAGTCATTAAGACCTTTTTAGGCCTGGTCATTACGGGGTTAAAAAATCTTACACACTTGAGTAGTAAGAGGACTACATTTCCCTTACCACAGATTTAGTCCAAAGAAAAGGATGGTGTCGTATTATTATAATAACATCGCAACATCTCTGAAGTGAGAGTGCAAATGTTGGGAGATAATGTCACTAGGATTACTTCATAACTAAAGAGTAACTGTGTCAGATACATATCAAAGGTTTGGATCGGTGGGGTCCGGGTGCGGAGATCCCCACCATCGCTGAAACGAAGGCACAGAAGTGCTCAGCTGAGCGATTTGCACCTTTAGCTGTGATCAGCGCTCCTCATAGAATGCCTATGTAAACCATCTACAGGCTGACGAGGGGTGCTGAATACAGCCGAAGGTGCAAAGCGCTCAGCTGAGCACTTCTGTGCCTTCGTTTTAGTGACGGTGGGGGCCTTGGCACCTGGACCCCCACTAATCCAAAGTTTTGATATGTCTCTATGACATTTTAAAAGTTTGATGAATGTGTAGTCAGTCTTTAAGTTATTAGAAAAACAAACATCAGTCGAATATGTATATTTATGAGCTGTAAAATACACATTGTAAAGCTATGTTCACATCTGTGCTCTAGGAGCCTTTCAGAACCTCTGTTGCCATTTCCATAATTTCTGACTCATTAGCAGAACCTGAGGAACTGCATTGTAAGGCCTTATTCACACAAACGTGTTTAAAGTCTGTGATACGCGCGTGATTTTCACATGGACCTATGTTAGTGGACGGGGCCGTTCAGACAGTCCGTGATTTTCACGCAGCGTAAAACTCAAGACATGTCCTATACTTGCCCGTTTTTCGCGCATCACGCAAGGCACATGGAAGCACTTCCGTGTGTCGCACGTGATTCGCGCAACAGTAGATAAAGAAATGAAGGAAAAAATAAAAGCACTTCCTTTATTTCTTTTTCTAAACTTCAAAACCGCGTCTCATAAGGATGGCATATGCGTGAAAATCACGCAGCCACGCACCAAACACTGATGACACACGGAACTGCAACGCGCGCAAAACGCTGCGGTTTTTGCACACGCAAAAAGCACACATTCGTGTGAATAAGGCCTAAGTCAGTGGGGTCTGTCGGATGTCAGATCCAGCTATGCGTCGTCGTCTCCATTATAGAAGGAAACCACAACGAAATTGTTAATAGAGCCTATGGTACCTGCCACAATGTGGTGTTATCTGAATGTACAGTATCTGTTATTTATTCCAAATTGAGTTAACAGCTCCTATTGGACACAAGAGTATGTTGTGTTACTGATGACTAGTATAAGCATAATACAAACCTTAAACATGGTAAAAACTAGAATTATACAACATATATCTTTAAGGCTATGTTCACACAGAGTTTTTTGCAGGCAGAAAATTCTGCCATTTTGAGGCAGATTTTGATCTGCCTGCACGCCATTTGACACGTTTTTTGCCCGCGGCCATTGAGCGGCGTGGGCAAAAAACGCTGTGAAATATGCCTTCTCTGCCTCCCATTGGTGTCAAGGGAAGGTCAGAGATGCAAACGCCCGAATATAGGGCATGTCGCTTCTTTTTTCCGCGAGATGGTTTTTCTGCTCACGGGAAAAAAAACGCCTCAATAGACATTGACATTTGGTAAATTATATAGCAGTGAAGAACAACAATATGAATTTGGCTGCACACTGAAGAGCACTGTTACCCAACCAGTAGCTCGATAGCTGCGTCTGGCCACCCAGCTGTTGTGCGTGACATTAGGAATATCATATATATATTACTAGAACTTGCTGCTAGTGTCTGAATCATTCTACTGGTTACCATTAGGGTAAAAGCTACAAAAAAGAAAAACACAATAAAATATGTGAACTATATTATGCTAAGTATCTAAGCAATGTTTTGAGACAGGCTCTGATTACATCTACATTGCCTACATGTAAGGCTCTATTCACACTTGTGTTCGTTTTATCCATCAGGTTTCCATGTCAGAATAGCGTAGTGTGGAAACCATTAGGGAATGCCCAGACATGGCAGAATTCTTCCGCAACTGTCCGCATCAATGCCGCTCAGAATCTGCGTTGCAGATTCTGTTGCGGATCTGCCCAAAATGGGCAATAAATTGATGCGGACTAGCCGCTGCGTACTGAGGTGAAAGTACTTCCCTTCTCTCTATCAGTAAAGGAAACGAATTTCATAGTTACCGGCCGTTGTCTTGGTGACGCGTCCCTCTTTCGGCATCCAGCCCGACCTCCCTGGATCACGCGGCAGTCCATGTGACCGCTGCAGCCTGTGATTGGCTGCAGCCGTCACTTAGACTGAAACGTCATCCTGGGAAACCGGACTGGAGGAGGAAGCAGGGAGTTCTCGGTAATTATGAACTTCTATTTTTTTTACAGGTTGATGTATATTGTGATCGGAAGTCACTGTCCAGGGTACTGAAACAGTTACTGCCGATCGCTTAACTCTTTCAGCACCCTGGACAGTGACTATTTACTGACGTCGCCTAGCAACGCTCCCGTAATTACGGGTGCACACATGTAGTCACCCGTAATTATGGGTGCACACACGTAGTCACCCGTAATTATGGGAGCCCCATTGACTTCCTCAGTCTGGCTGTAGACCTAGAAATACATAGGTCCAGCCAGAATGAAGAAATGTCATGGTTAAAAAACCAATACGCTCCGCAGCACACATAACATGTACATGACATCTGCGGACTTCATTGCGGAACTTAGAATCTCCATTGGAGTCAATGGAGAAATTCCGCAATGAGTCCGCAAACAGTCCGCCACACGTCCGCAACAACCATTGTATGCTGCGGACACCAAATTCCGCACCGCAGCCTATGCTCCACAGCGGAATTGTCCGCAACGTGCAAACGAACCCAACCACAAAGCTGTGGAAGGCAATGGAGAAACGGGTCCGCTGCGGATTTCCGCTGCGGAGTGTCCGCAGCGGAATTCCAGAGCAATTCTGCCACGTCTGGCCATGCCCTTATCAGTGAAGTTACTGAAGGAAAAAACAAATCATGAAAGATCCATCATAATCCAACAAGGGTCCTATAAAAAGTAATGATGTCAGTGTGGACAGAGCCTAAATGTCATATTTCCATGTGTACCACCTGGGTCTATTTCACACATTTCTTCTCCTTAGTGATAATCATTATTTTACAAATATCAATTTGTAGACGCAGTACTGAGGAGTTAAACCGTGACCAAGACTGAGTTATCTTCTAAACTATAATGACTTGTGTTTGACCACTGTATAATTACTTTACCTTGTAAGCATCCTTTATGTTCAAGGGTTGACCATATTCTGCCACATAGCCCACAATTCCTTTATTCCATTCCAAACGTATGCAGTTATTTGAAGCCTCCTCCAATGTAGTGCCTTCTGCTACATCAAAAAGCCTACTAACCAGAAACTTCTCATTGGAACTGTCCTCACAGACTAAAAAAAGTGAATAACGGTCGGCCGATATCAGTTCATGAATGTGCAGAAAAATTTTATGACAAAGGGCAGTGACGTCTAAGTGGCTAGAAATATCTTTCACCAGTTCCAGAAGCCGAGAACACTGATCACTTGCGCTATTTATACTGGGAGCTTGTAGAGGCATCTGTTCCTTCTTTTCCGAATCTGCAAGAAATGTCAGCGTTCCCACAGAGTCCTTAACTACAATAGGCCTGAGAGGCCTATCAAACTCGGAAGCGGAGATCTTCCTCACTGGTGCCCCTTGGTTAGTGCTCTCAGAAGAAGCCTGCTGGTTATTTTCTGTATGACTTTTCCCTCCTTCCTTTGTTGCTGGGATTGTGTGCACTCTTTCAGCGAACCATGCATTGACCATTTCTCTGAAAAGTGGACATAAAGTCATAAATATTTTAGTAAGGAAAGCACATGAATGATGACAAATGAACACTGAAATGTGTCAGCAGGAGAAGCAGCATTAAATATTTACAATGATCACTGGCCATACAACCCTCTAAAAAGTGTAATCACCCTTTTCCCAGCATAGTGCACAGAATTTTTTTCATATATCCTTTGATATATGTTATATTAAGGACGAGGCAAGATACTTCAAGAGTCATTTCAGGGAAAGGTCACTGACAAGAATTGAATGTTGCTTTTTCTATGTATATTGTATAAACTAAATTAGCGGGCAGTGAATTATTCCCTTTCATTTGCCTACTATCATGTTTTCTATTTTGCATGAACCTTTTCATACAATAATATATTTCATGTCATGGAACTAGATTATTGTTCTGGTGTCAAAAATATTGTGAGCTAAAAGTCACTCATGATAATTTAGACTTAATCTGGGTTATAATGGAAAAATAAAATTGAAAAGAATGTAATTAAAGCGTGTTTTTACGTGCCCATGGACTTCTATTGGCCACGGGTACCTCCCCGTATGCTTACGGGAAGGTGCTCGTGCCGTTGAAAAATATAGAACATGTCCTATATCAGGCCGTAGTTACGCCACGGGCAGGCCCATAGAAGTCTATGGGGCTCCCGTAATTACGGATGACTACGTGTGTGCACCCGTAATTACGGGAGCGTTGCTAGGCGACGTCAGGGGATAGTCACTGTCCAGGGTGCTGAAAGAGTTAAACAATCGGCAGTAACTCTTTCAGCACCCTGGACAGAAACTACCGATCACAATATAGATCAACGTGTAAAAATTTTGCAGTGAAAACGTGCCCGTAAATACGGGTGGAATACTGGTGACACCGGAGTGCCCTCGGTGGATGCTGCCGCAGAGTCCCCTGTGGATGCTGCCGCAGTGCCCTCTGTAGATGCTGCCACAGTGCCCTCCGTAGATGCTGCCACAGTGCCCTCCGTAGATGGTGCCACAGTGCCCTCCGTAAATGCTGCCACAGTGCCCTCCGCAGATGCTGCCACAGTGCCCTCCGCAGATGCTGCCACAGTGCGCTAGAAGGCTCTTCCTGGGACTCCAGCTGTGCTCCTGACATCACTGGGACTCCTGCTCTGGGGAAGCCCCTGACATCATTGTCGATGTTTGGACACCGATGTCAGGGAATTCCACAGAGTCCTGGAGCAGAGCCGATACCAGCGCTCTGCCCGGGTCTCCGCTCTGGGGAAGACCCTGCCATACTCTCCATATATGGACAGTGATGTCAGGGAATTCCACAGAGTCCCGGAGCAGAGCCGATACTACCGCTCTGCCCAGGACTCCACTCTGGGGAAGACCCTGACAAACTGTCTATATATGGACAGCGATGTCAGGGAATTCAACAGAGTCCCGGAGCAGAGCCGATACTAGCGGCTCTGTGTCGCGCGGGCCGCAGGTGACAGCCCCAGTGGCCGCAGTGATGTCAGGGAATTCCACAGAGTCCCGGAGCAGAGCCGATACTACCGCTCTGCCCGGGACTCCGCTCTGGGGAAGACCCTGACACACTGTCTATATATGGACAGCGATGTCAGGGAATTCCAGAGTCTCGGAGCAGAGCCGATACTAGCGGCCCTGTGTCACGCGGGCCGCAGGTGACAGCCCCAGTGGCCACAGTGATGTCAGGGAATTCCACAGAGTCCCGGAGCAGAGCCGATACTACCGCTCTGCATGGGACTCCGGCTCTGGGGAAGCCCCAGACATCGTGTGTCCAAACATGGACACCGATGTCAGGGAATTCCACAGAGTCCCGGAGCAGAGCCGATACTAGCGCTCTGCACGGGACTCCGGCTCTGGGGAAGCCCCAGACATCGCTGTTCATATGTGGACAGCGATGTCAGGGAATTCCAGATTCTCGGAGCAGAGCCAATACTAGCGGCTCTGTGTCCCGCGGGCCGCAGGTGACAGCCCCAGGGGCCGCAGTGATGTCAGGGAATTCCACAGAGTCCCGGAGCAGAGCCTATACTAGCGCTCTGCCCGGAACTCCGCTCTGGGGAAGACCCTGACACACTGTCCATATATGGACAGCGATGTCAGGGAATTCAACAGAGTCCTGGAGCAGAGCCGATACTAGCGCTCTGCACGGGACTCCGGCTCTGGGGAAGCCCCAGACATCGCTGTTCATGTGGACAGCGATGTCGGGGAATTCCAGAGTCTCGGAGCAGAGCCGATACTGGCGGGTCTGTGTCCAGCGGGCCGCAGATGACAGCCCCGGGGGCCGCATGCGGCCCGCGTGCTTGAGACCCCTGCTTTAGAGGATTTGATTTTTATTCACTTTACTCATTGCTCTCTCTCATATTCAGGGATGTACATGGCCTCATAGATATATCCATTTAGGTCTTATTGATACTGTGCTGCATATATTTTTTCATGCCTTTGTTACATTATTGTTGATGTACACTTTTTGCATAGACAGACATCTTTTTCATGATTTGCATGACTCATCTTTTAACTATTTTTGTATTCTCAATAAAGTTTGTATTTTTCCATATACATTGTGTTAATTGTACCCCGTATTTTGTAGGCTTCATACTGCGACTGCTACAGCTGACACCCGCAGCGTATGGAACGAGCTCAGCACGTGAGCCGGCTCCATACAACAACCCCCGCACCACGACGTGCTATTAAGTCATAGTGCGCAAAGGGTTTAATCCACAGCGGATGGTGCAAAGTGAAAATTGCAATTTTCCACTGACATAATATGTTGTGCCCTGTTTGTGCCACTGAAGACAAATACCTCATAAACCATTAAGCGGGTTGTCCCGGGTATGGCGATGCCATATATGTGGACGCAAACTGCTGTTTGTGCACGCTGCAGGGCTCAGAAAGGAGGGAGCGCCATTTAGATTTGGAGCGCAGATTTTGCTTGGTAATAGTTCTGTTTGGGGTTTTGCTGGTATTTCAGTTTATAATGTGGGGGCATATGTAAACTCTGCGGAGTACATCAGGGCATAATAAGAGGGTATAATAATGCGGTAAATAAATAATTCATAGACATGTGGCCAGTGTCGCACTGATAAATGGCGCCAGATCTTATCCGCTTTTGGAACACTGAACATTTTGCATCGCCATATTCTGAGAGCCAGAACTTTTTTATTTTTTCTCCACCGAAGCTGTGTGAGGGCTTATTTGTTGTGGGGCAATCTGTAGTTTTCATTGGTACCATTTTGGGATACATGCGATTTTTTTGATCACTTTTTATTACATTTTTTTGCAAGCCAGGTGATCAAAAACCATCAATTCTGACAATGTTTTTTAGTTTATTTTTTTTAGAGTGTTCACTGTGCGCTATAAATGACAATTTTACTTTATTCTGCTGGTCGGTACGATTATGGCGATACCATATGTATATAGTTTTTTTTATGTTTTGCAGCGTTTGCACAATAACATCACTTTTATGGTGTCACCATATTCCCAGAGCCATAACTGTTTTATTTTTCAGTAAAAGAAAGCTGTGTAAGGCCTTGTTTTTTGTGGGACCGGTTGTAGTTTTTATTGGTACTATTTTGGGGTACATGCGACTTTTTGATCACTTTTTATTCTCTATTTTTGGAGGGGTGTTGACCAAAAAAAATTGTGATTCTGGCATAGTTTCTGTATTTATTTGTTTTGTGGTGTTCACCGTGCGGGAAAAATAACATTATAGTTTTATATTTTGGGTCGTTATGAACACGGTGATACCAAATATGTGTACTTTTTTTTAACGGTTACATTTTTTCCCTTTTAAAGTTTTTGCTTTTTTTAACATAACTTTTATTTTTACACTCTTATTAACTTTTTTTTGTCCCACTAGGGGACTTGAGAACTTGCAGCTTTGATCACTGCTAGAATACATTACACTACCTAGGTAATGTATTCTAACTGTCATTGTGACGTAACAGTCACTCTGACAGGAAGCCTTGGAGCAACAGCCTCCGGCTTCTCCTCCTAGGCTTCCGTACATGGCAACCCGGAGGCCATTGTCTAGCCTCCGGTTGCCATGACAAGCATCGGCAGCCCCCCACAATCACTTAGTGGGGGCTGCCGATATGCTTCAAACCCCTTAAATGCGGCGATCGCAATCTGTCGCCGCATTTAAGGGGTTTATTGACGATGGTCCGCTTACCGGCAAGACTGGAGCATCAGCTGTCGGGGACAGCTGACATTGCGGTTCCCGGACACTATCCATTAGGACAGTGTGCTCCGGGAACCGCTCCGTAACTGTACGTCCTGGAGCAGGAAGCAACACCTCTTCAGGACGTACAGTTGCGGCGTAGCGCGGGAAGAGGTGAACATAAGTAATGTATTTTCCAAAACACAGATAGACTATTTATTTGGTTTTTCCTCTGCTTCTTGAACAAACCTGTAATACAAACCTGAGACCTGCTTTAGTGTCCAAGAGCAAAGTGTCCAAACTGGATTATATAAAGACAGTGTTATTTTAGGTTGTCTACTTCCCGTGGGCATATGAAAGGACAAATGAACTAATCATAAATAATCTGGACTATTCCATAAAAGATTACTTCACCCTGTTCAGCATGTTTCTGCGGGAAGCTGGTTAAATACAGATACTTGTGACATCATTTAATTTGTTGGCTCTGCAGACTACTGTGGCTTCTTTATATTTCAAATTTTAAAAAAAATTATAAAAAGGTGAAACTACATGACCATTTTCCCCTTTTTTTACCTTTCCGTTTAATAATCCACTTTTTTCTTTAGAAGTTTTATTCCGAACTTTACAAGGTTTGAAACTAGTAGCACATCTCTACTTACCAGCCATGTATTCAGATTATTAAGCAAAGTATATTATGTATAAGCCAAAATAAATGTTAATAGAACAATTCCAATAGGGATGTTTTCTTTTATGAGAATTTGCCATCAGACAGATCTAAATTATTAAAACACATATTAGATATTAAAATGGTAAGCTAGTGGAAGCTATTGCCCCTAATAAATGGTCCCACAAATTCCCAATCAAGAGCCACAATACGCAAATGCTATAAAAAACAGCAGGTATATTTTTTTCTGACTAGTTGAGAGGAAACAGCACCATGTCATAACTCTTGTAATGGATTTGTGGAGCCAGTCACTTGATCCCTAACAGCCAATTAGACAAGAGGGATGTTTAGTTTTAGATACTGTACACAACCTATTACAGGCCCTTAAATGGGAGTTCAACGGGCACAATGTCATGTTGGGGTTCATGCTCACAGGAAAGTCATGTACACAGACCCTGTATGTCCACACATTTGGTCTCCTATGTGTCTGCATTTCAAAGACACAGACACTCTGTGTGCTGCCATATACTGCGTAACATTTGCCATATATAAGTTAAACGCAAGTTAGAGAAACAGAAAAATTATGTTTTATTTACTTACATAGATATTGTAATATTCTGTTTTACTGCTGCCATTTTTTGCTAAAGGGACAACAGGAAATGCATCTTTATGGGTTGTCACTCTTAAATTAGCTTCTCGGAAACTGATGGTAAAACTACGTTTTTCAGCATGTTATATCAATTTTTAAATTACCATTTGGTTACTGAAAGGCAAATTCAAAGATGACACCTATATATATATATATATATATATATATATATATATATATATATATATATATATATATAAATAACATGTTTAGAGTGAAAACTAAAAATGAGAGAGAGAGTGAGAGAAAGAAAGATAGAAGGCGAGAGAGGGAGAAAGGAAGAGAGAGAAAGGGGAGAGAGAGAGAGAGAGAGAGGGAGAGAGAGAGATAAACAAAAAAGAGAGGGAAGGAAAGAGAGAGAGAAGGTAACTGCTTAAATCAGTGCTGATGCTGCAGTGGCCACAGAACTTTCTTAGCTAACTACAAACACACGGACAACTTGTAATGCCCTGTTAAGGTAAAATGATCAAGTTAATTTTAGTCTTAAAAGGGGTTGTCCACTACCGGACAACTGATGACCTATCCCCAGGATAGGTCATCAGTATATGATCGGTGGGGGTCCAACTCCCGGACGCTGCACCGATCGGACGTCCATGCCAGAAGCAGATAGCTCTGGTCACGGAATAGCAGATGACCTGCAGTACTGCTCCTATTCAAGTGAATAGGAGCAGAGTTGCTGAACGGCCGCTATGCAGTTGTCTGAGCCATCTGCTTCCGGCATGGATGTCCGCTGCAGGGCATTACAGGAGAAGAAAGAAGGCAGACCTGGGGGCCTTCATTAGGCCCCAGGGCTGCCATGACAAGAATCGGCAACCTGCAATAGTGTCACGGGGGGGGGCTGATGGGCAGTCGGAAGGGGCCGCCCCCCTATGTCTAACGGCTTATATGCCGCGGTCGCTATTGACTGCGGCATCTAAGTGGTTAAGCGGCCAGGATCAGAGCGATCTCTGTTCCTGGCCATTAGTGCAAGGTGTTAGTTGTAATACACAGCTGACACCTGCAGCATATGGAGTGGTCTCAGTGCGTGAGTCTGCCCCATACTTCAACCCCCACACCAGGACGTACAGGAACGTCCTTATGAGTCAAGGGATTCAATTATTCTAGTGTGCAGCCTGCAAGTTAATGCATCTAATAAACAGCGTAGAACACTTAAATTATTAAATCTTAATTTGCACACTGAGGTGCATATCCTAAGAGGTTTTTAAGTGGCTCACTGGAGGTACCCCTTATGAGTTAAATGGGTTGTCTCAATATCTTCTTTCCATATGCCTTATTAGGCCAAATGGACATCATAGAGGAGGGGTCAAATGTCTCATTAAGCCAGTTTAGAGTGGCCGACACTCTGGTGGACTCAGGCTATTCATGTATGACATAGATGCTATTCGTTTGAATTCTGCATTTCCCATGTAGTTGGAGCTTCTCCCTTCGATAACGCAGTAACAGGCTATTTTATTATTAAAAACATTTGTCGGCTCATTCAGGGTGAATGCACATAGGAAAACTTCCACAGCAAATTCACAGAGAAATCCGCACCAATTATTTTCCTGCAGATTCTGAAAATAAAAAATTAGTCAATACAGCAGATTTACTAATGCTGTCTAATATTTATATAGCATAAAAACCAGGGAGGAAGAAGATGCACAAATTTATTAAAGTGGCCTGCGCTGTATTGATAAATTTGCTGCATTTTGTTAAGACACTTTTCTCTAACTACGCTTGTTCTTTTTTAGATAACATTTTGGTGCAATTTCGGTGCATGTCGGCACATTTCAAGCCAAGCCCTGTTACGCTAGACCATGTCCTTTCCTGTAAGCCACACCTCTAAAACATTTAATAAATGTGATGCACGGACTGTGCGCCAGAATTCTGTCACAATTTGAGCCAGAATTCTTTAGCATTTTATATAGTAATTCTGCCCCAATGGGTTTTAAATCTGCAACAATACATTTCATTGCGGATTTATTGCTGATTTTGACTTCCCCATTGAAGTAGAAGGAAAACAACCTGCAACAAATCCGCAACATAAATTGACGTGCTGCAGTTAAATTCTTCAGCATATCAAGATTTAAAAATAATCTCATCCACTTGGCTGATATTGTATTCAGCTGCTTTACCTCTTAACGACACCCGACGTACTATTACGTCGCTGTCGCTAAGGACTTAACGCAACACGACATAGAAGTACGTTGTGTTTATGGTACTGATGGTACATTGTGTTTATAGCTCAGAAGCTGTGCCCGCACCATCGTCAGTGAGTGTCAACTGTATATTACAGCCGACACCCTGCTGAAAGACCAGGACCGGAGCTAGCCTCCATTTACTAGCAGATCGGCACCCCGCCTCCTGTCTGCCAAGTCTAGAAGCCTGTTAGGCCCAGCCCGGAGGAAGGGCCTAAAAGGCTTTCGGCCGTAGAAAGAAGATGGCGCAGGCTCAGAAGCTCAGCCTGCGACATCAGCCGTGGGTGTCAGCCGCATGCTACAGCGGACACCCTGCTGTAATGGCAGGGAACAGAGCTAGCTTAGTGGTATGTAGCGATCGCGGGGGTGTCGATCGTTGCTAAGGCAACGGAAGGGCTAACAATGGCCTCATGGTCTGCCTTGTACGAAAGCCCAGTAGGCCCCGCCTGGAGGCAGGGCCACATAGGCTTGCTGTCAGTGAATAGCTGACAGCTTGAATGCATTGCACTACGTGGGTAGTGCAATGTATTAGAGTAAAGATCAGAGGTGCAGGCCTTCAAATCCCTTAGTGAGACTAAAAAAAACGAAAAAGTTAATAAAAATGTTGTATAAAAGTGTAAAAATAAAAGTGTAAAGTTACAAAAAACAAAAACAGACTTTTTTACTAGAAGTCTTTTATTATAGGGAAAAAAATGACAACATTAAAAAAGTACACATATTTTGTATCACCGCATCCGTAACGACCCAAACTATAAAATTTTATTTTTCCCGCACAGTTAAAACCGCAAACAATAGAAATCAATTCCAGAATCGCTCTTTTTTGGTCATCACCTTCCCAAACCATTGCATGTACCCCAAATAGTACCAATAAAATCTACAACCCATCACACAAAAACAAGACACTCCACAGCTTTTTTGACTGAAAAATAAAAAAAGTTCTGGCTCTCAGAATATGGCGACACAAAATGTGCAGTGTGTGCCAAAAGCGGATAAGATTGGGCACCATTTTTCAGTGCGACACTAGTCACACATCTGTGGATTATTATTTATTTACCCCATATTATACCCTCTTATTATGCCCTGATGTACTACGCACAGTTTATATATACCCCTACAATATAAACTGAAATAACAGCAAAACCCTAAACAGAACTACTACCAAGCAAAATCTGTGTTCCAAAAGCCAATTGGCGCTCCCTCCCTTCTGAACACTACAGCGTGCCCAAACATCAGTTTACGTCCACAAATATGGCATCCCCATACCTGGGAAAACCCACTTAACTGCTTCAGATATTTGTCTTCAGTGGCACAACATATTGTGCACTAAATTGGCATATCAGTGGAAAATTGCAATTTTCACTTTGCACCATCCGCTGCACATTCATTTCTAATGAAAAAATACCTGTGGGGTCAAAATGCCGTACCCAGGAGAAATTGCTTTGTAAAAGCTGGGCGGTTTTTTCTCCTTTATCCCTTGTAGAAATAAAAAAAATAAAAATAAACATTTTAGTGGAAAAAATGTTGATATTCATTTTCACGGCCTAATTTCACTAAATTTATAAAAACAAACAAACTGTGGAGTCTAAATGCCCACTATACCCCTCGATAAATTCCTTGAGAGCTGTAGTTTCCAAAATGGGGTCATTTTGGGGGGTTTCCACGGTCTTGGCCCCTCAGGGGGTTTGCAAATGCGATATGGTATCCGAAAACCATTTCAGCTAAATTTGAGCTCCAAAAGCCAAATAGCGCTCCTTTCTTTGTAAGTCCTGCCGTGTGTCCAAACAGCAGTTTATGACCACATATGGGATATTGCCATAATCGGGAGAAATTGCTTTTCAAACGTTGGAGTTCTTTTCCTCCTTTATGCCTTGTAAACATTGAAAATTTCTACGTTTTATTGGAAAAAATATAGGATTTGCATTTTCACGGCCTAATTCCATTAAATTCAGCAAAAAACCTGTGGGGTTAAAATGCTCACTATACCACTTGATAAATTCCTTGAGGGGTGTAGCTTGCCAAATGGTGTCTTTTTTGGGGGTGTTTCCACTGTTTTGGCCCCACAAGACCTCTTCAAACCTGACATGATGCCTAAAATATATTCTAATAGAAGGAAGGCCCCAAAATCCTCTAGGTGCGTCTTTTGCTTCTTAGGGTATGTTCACACGAGGGCGTCCGTAACGGCTGAAATTACGGGGATGTTTCAGCCTGAAAACATCCCCGTAATTTCAGCCGTAACGGCATGTGCAGCGGCTTGAACGCCGCGTCCATTACGGATGTAATTGGCGCTGCTATTCATTGGAGTCAATGAATAACGGCTCCAATTACGGCCAAAGAAGTGACAGGTCACTTCTTTGACGCGGGCGTCTATTTACGCGCCGTCATTTGACAGCGGCGGGTAAATTACGCCTCGTGTGAACAGACAAACGTCTGCCCATTGCTTTCAATGGGCAGATGTTTGTCAACGCTATTGAGGCGCTATTTTCAGACGTAATTCGGGGCAAAAACGCCCGAATTACGTCCGTAATTAGTGCGTGTGAACATACCCTAAGGCCTATGCTTCAGTCCATTACCACAGTAGGGCCACATGTGGGGTATTTCTAAAAACTTCAGAGTCTTGGCAATAAATATTGTGTTGCGCTTCTCTTGTAAAACCTTCTGTTTTACAGAAAAAAAATTAAATTAAAAAAACTGGATTAAAACTGATTTTCTGCAAAAACAAATTACATTTGTAAATTATACCATCACTTTGCTTTAATTCCTGTGAAACGCCTAAAGGGTTAAGTAACTTTATAAAAACTGTTTTGAATACTTGAGGGTTGTAGTTTTTAAAATGGTGTGATTTATAGGGGTTTCTAATATATAGGGCCCTCAAAATCACTTCAGAACTGTACTGGTCTATAAAAAAAAAAAAAGGCTTTTGAAATTTTCTTGAAAATGTGAGAAATTGCTGCTAAAGTTCCTTGTAACATCTTAGAAAAATAAAAGAATGTTCAAAAAACGATGCCAACATAAAGTAGACATATGGGAAATGTTAACTAGTAACTATTTTGTGTGGTATTACTATCTGTTTTACAAGCTGATACATTTAAATTGATAAAAAATTCAAATTTTTGCAAATTTTCTTTCGATTTTAATGTTTTTCACAAATAAACACAATATATCGACCAAGTTTTACCATTAACAAAAAGAACAATATGTCAGAGAAAACAATCTAAGAATCGCTTGAAAAAAATAAAAGCATTCCAAAGTTATTACTATTATTACTACATAAAGTGACATGCCAGATTTAAAAAAAAAAAATGACCTGGTTCATTAGGCGAAAACAGGCTGTGTCTCTAAGGGGTTAAGTTTTATTGCAGTCCCTTGAAGTACAATAATATGACAAGACGGCCCTAAGACCAAAAAACAATGCGCACCCCTGCTTTAGCCACAAGAGCTTTCTGATAATAATCACTACAACATTCTTTGTCTCCAGAGCAAAAATTCACTTTGCCCATTGAATGTTGTGCTGGTTATTATAAATGTTTTTACAGAATTAACAAAGGGAATATTTACCTGAAATCATAATGCAATATCACCCAAAAAATAATTTTTGGCTAGTTTATTTTTCAAGCAATTTATGGAACAGCTGTTCAGTCACTGTCATTTTTTTCTGTCTAAATACCAAAATGTCACATTTGTCTAAGACAGGAAATAAATGATCATTTGCTAAAGCTGCGATAATATGTTGTTTGTGCTTGTCAGCTTTTTTTAGAATACGTTCCCTGTGGTTACACATTGAAGAAGGTTATTTAAAGTTATTTACACATAGAAAAAATGTGAACACTGCAATAAATGTTTAGTGGGAAGATGGATTTAGCTTGCAATGACTTTGTAAAATTGTAATTTTAAAAATGGAATAATCTAGGTTATAAGACACAGGAGGCTGTTACAGATAAGAGAATACAAAGTGACTTCCTCTAGCAGTCAAAAGAAATAAGGAAAATTAAAAAGTCTATCAAATAAAATTGGTGTAAAGGATCTGCCAGGCACAACTTCTGTGTATACGCCCATAGGTAATCAGTCTGCACCTGAGTCTATGTCTCTGAGACTGACTCCATCTTCCACCACTCAGGATGGCAGGCTTAGGAGTGGGAGAGCCTATCGCAGCCTGGCCTGACGGAGCTAGCTCCCGCCCTTTGTCTATTTATACCTGCCTTTCCTGTTCCTCCTTTGCTTGTGATTCTTCTCGTGTGGTTTCCTGGCCCAGCTACAGCTACTAACTATTTGATCCTGCTCCATACTGACCCTGGCTTACTGACTACTCTCCTGCTCTGCGTTTGGTACCTCGTTCTCTCCTGGTTTGACTCGGCTCGTTCACCACTCTGCTGCTCACGGTGTTGCCGTGGGAAACTGCCCCTTTTCCCTTAGCTTTCTGTACCCTTGTCTGTTTGTCTCGTGCACTTACTGAGCGTAGGGACCGCCGCCCAGTTGTACCCCGTCGCCTAGGGCGGGTCGTTGCAAGTAGGCAGGGACAGAGTGGCGGGTAGATTAGGGCTCACTTGTCCGTTTCCCTACCCCCATCATTACATAATCACAAGCCCATATACCTAGTCTACCCTGGTCCCTGACACTACTATGGACCCCCTTGAGACCCTGGCCCAGCAAATGCAGGGTCTCTCCCTACAGGTCCAGGCCCTGGCTCAGAGGGTCAACCAGCCTGACGCTGCCATGGTAGTACCCCTCACCTCACCTCTTGAACCCCACCTCAAGTTGCCTGACCGGTTCTCAGGGGACCGGAGGACTTTTCTCTCCTTTCGGGAGAGTTGTAAGCTCTACTTTCGCTTAAAGCCCCACTCCTCAGGTTCTGAGAGCCAGCGGGTGGGTATAATTATGTCCCGGCTCCAGGAAGGGCCCCAAGAATGGGCCTTCTCCCTGGCTCCTGACGCCCCTGAACTTTCCTCCGTTGACCGTTTCTTTTCTGCTCTCTGACTCATTTATGACGAGACTGACTGACTGCCTTTGCCGAGAGTCAGCTGGTGGCCTTACGTCAGGGTAAGAGACCTATGGAGGAGTATTGCTCTGACTTTAGGAAGTGGTGCGTAGCTTCTCGGTGGAATGACCCTGCCTTAAGGTGCCAGTTTAGGTTGGGTCTGTCGAACGCCCTGAAAGACCTGCTAGTTAGCTACCCCTCTTCTGACTCCCTAGACCAGGTTATGGCTTTAGCGGTACGACTTGACCGACGTCTCAGGGAACGACAACTTGAACGGTTTTGTGTTTTCCCCTCTGACTCCCCCATGATGCCTCCCGAGGTCCCGTTGCTTCGCTCCTCCACGGAAGACTCGGAGGTACCTATGCAACTCGGAGCCTCCGTGTCCCCCCGACAACGTAGAGAGTTCCGCAGGAAGAATGGTCTCTGCTTCTATTGTGGGGATGACAAACATCAAGTGAACACCTGTCCTAGGCGTAAGAATAAGCAGCCGGAAAACTTCCGCGCCTAAGTGATCATCGGGGAGGTCACTTGGGCGCACAGGTATTTCCCGTAAATATAATAAAATCTTGCTTCCCTTTCAGGTCTCTTTTGGTTGTAGGTCTGCTACCGGCAGTGCCTTCGTGGATTCAGGGTCTTCTGCTAATATCATGTCTGTGGAATTTGCTATGTCTCTAGCCATGCCTTTGATTGATTTGCCTAAACCTGTTTGGGTATCGACTCCACTCCTCTTGCTAATGGTTATTTTACACAGCATACCCCTGTTTTTGAACTCCTTGTTGGCTCCATGCATTTGGAGCAGTGCTCTGTACTGTTGATGCAGGGATTATCGTCCGAATTGGTTTTAGGCCTTCCCTGGTTGCAGTTGCATAATCCCACGTTTGACTGGAATACTGGGGAGTTTACCAAATGGGGTAATGAATGCTTGACGTCATGTTTTTCTGTTAATTCTATTTCTCCCCCTGAGGAGGTGAACACGCTACCTGAGTTTGTTCAGGACTTCACTGATGTATTCTCTAAGGAGGCCTCCGAAGTGTTACCTCCTCATAGAGAATACGATTGCGCTATCGAATTGGTACCAGGAGCTAAGCTCCCTAAGGGTAGGATATTTAATCTTTCTTGTCCCGAACGTGAAGCCATGAGAGAGTATATCCAGGAATGCCCGGCCAAGGGTTACATTCGCCCCTCTACTTCTCCGGTAGGTGCTGGCTTCTGCTTCGTAGGGAAGAAGGATGGTGGTCTTAGGCCATGCATTGACTACCGTAACTTGAATAAGGTCCCTGTAAGGAACCAGTATCCCCTTCCTTTGATTCCTGATCTCTTTAATCAGGTTCAGGGGGCCCAATGGTTCTCTAAGTTTGATCTACGTGGGGCGTATAACCTTATCCGCATCAAAGAGGGGGATGAGTGGAAGACTGCGTTTAACACGCCCGAAGGTCACTTTGAATACCTTGTCATGCCCTTTGGGTTGTGTAATGCTCCTGCGGTCTTCCAGAATTTCATTAATGAGATTTTAAGAGATTACCTGGGGGTATTTCTTGTAGTGTACCTTAATGACATACTGGTGTTTTCCAAGGACTGGTCCTCCCACATTGAGCATGTCAGGAAGGTGCTCCAGGTCCTTCGGGAAAACAAACTGTTTGCTAAAACCGAAAAATGTGTGTTTGGGGTACAGGAGATACCATTTTTGGGTCAAATCCTCACTCCTCATGAATTCCGCATGGACCACGCCAAGGTCCAGGCTGTGGCGGAATGGGTCCAACCTGCCTCCCTGAAGGCGTTACAGTGTTTCTTTGGGTTCGCTAATTATTACAGGAGATTTATTGCTAACTTCTCGGTCATCACTAAGCCTCTTACGGACCTCACTCGCAAAGGTACTGATCACCTCCACTGGCCTCCTGAGGCTGTCCAGGCTTTTGAGGTCCTTAAGAAGTGTTTTATCTCGGCCCCGGTGCTGGTTCAGCCCAACCAATTGGAGCCATTTATCGTGGAGGTTGACGCATCCGAGGTGGGAGTGGGGGCTGTCTTGTCCCAGGGTACCAGGTCCCTCACCCATCTCCACCCCTGTGCCTACTTCTCCAGGAAGTTTTCGCCCACTGAGAGTAACTATGATATTGGCAACCGCGAACTCTTAGCCATTAAATGGGCATTTGAAGAGTGGCGCCACTTCCAGGAGGGGGCTAGGCACCAGGTAACGGTCCTTACCGACCACAAGAATTTGGTTTTCCTAGAATCTGCCCAGAGGCTAAACCCGAGACAAGCTCGATGGACGCTATTTTTTTACCAGATTCAACTTTTTGGTTACCTATAGGGGTGGGTCTAAAAATATTAAGGCTGATGCACTGTCGCGTAGCTTCATGGCCAGCCCTCCTTCGGAGGAAGATACTGCTTGTATTTTGCCTCCTGGTATAATCATTTCTTCTATTGATTCTGATTTAGTCTCTGAAATTGCGGCTGATCAAGGTTCAGCTCCCGGGAACCTTCCTGAGGACAAGCTGTTTGTTCCCCTGCAATTCCGGCTAAGGGTACTTAGGGAAAGTCATGACTCCGCACTATCTGGTCATCCAGGCGTCCTGGGTACCAAACACCTCATTGCCAGAAACTACTGGTGGCCTGGGTTGCCTAAGGACGTTAAGGCCTACGTCGCCGCTTGTGAGGTTTGTGCTAGGTCCAAGACTCCCAGGTCCCGACCAGCGGGCTTACTACCTTCTTTGCCAATTCCCCAGAGGCCTTGGACTCATATCTCCATGGATTTTATCACCGATTTGCCTCCATCTCAAGGCAAGTCGGTGGTGTGGGTTGTGGTAGACCACTTCAGTAAGATGTGCCACTTTGTGCCCCTCAAGAAACTACCCAATGCCAAGACGTTAGCTACCTTGTTCGTCAAACACATCCTGCGTCTCCATGGGGTCCCTGTCAATATTGTTTCGGACAGAGGGGTACAATTTGTTTCATTCTTTTGGAGAGCCTTCTGTAAAAAGTTGGAGATTGATGTGTCCTTCTCCTGTGCCTTCCATCCTGAAACTAATGGCCAAACGGAGAGGACTAATCAATCTCTAGAACAATAGTTAAGGTGTTTTATCTCTGACTGTCAATATGATTGGGTCTCATTCATTCCCTTCGCCGAATTTTTCCTTAATAACCGGGTCAGTAATTCGTCAGGGGTCTCCCCCTTTTTCTGTAATTTTGGGTTTAATCCACGGTTCTCCCCCGCTTCACCTGGTAGTTCCAACAATCCCGAGGTAGAGGTCGTTCATCGGGAACTGTGCACAGTCTGGGCCCAGGTTCAGAAGAACCTAGAGGCGTCCCAGAGCGTACAAAAAACTCAGGCTGATAGAAGACGTTCTGCTAACTCCTTGTTTATGGTCAGGGATCTGGTGTGGTTATCGTCTAGGAACTTGCACCTTAAGGTCCCGTCCAAGAAGTTTGCTCCCCGGTTTATTGGGCCGTATAAGGTCATTGAAGTCCTCAATCCTGTCTCCTTCCGACTGGAGTTGCCCCCATCTTTTCGAATACACGACGTGTTTCATGCCTCCCTCCTTAAACGCTGCTCCCCGTCCTTGGCTCCCTCGAGGAAACCTCCTGTTCCCGTTCTCACCCCTGAGGGGGTGGAATTCGAGGTGGCCAAGATTGTGGACAGCAAGATGGTCCAAGGCTCCCTCCAGTACCTTGTCCATTGGAGAGGATACGGGCCTGAGGAGAGGACTTGGGTACCCGCCCGGGATGTTCACGCTGGGGTATTGGTCAGGAGGTTCCACCTTCGTTTCCCCAATAAACCAGGTCCACTTAGAAAGGGTCCGGTGGCCCCTCATAAAAGGGGGGGGTACTGTAAAGGATCTGTCAGGCACAACTTCTGTGTATACGCCCATAGGTAATCAGTCTGCACCTGAGTCTATGTCTCTGAGACTGACTCCATCTTCCACCACTCAGGATGGCAGGCTTAGGAGTGGGAGAGCCTATCGCAGCCTGGCCAGATGGAGCTAGCTCTCTGTCTATTTATACCTGCCTTTCCTGTTCCTCCTTTGCTTGTGATTCTTCTCGTGTGGTTTCCTGGCCCAGCTACAGCTACTAACTATTTGATCCTGCTCCATACTGACCCTGGCTTACTGACTACTCTCCTGCTCTGCGTTTGGTACCTCGTTCTCTCCTGGTTTGACTTGGCTCGTTCACCACTCTGCTGCTCACGATGTTGCGGTGGGCAACTGCCCCTTTTCCCTTAGCTTTGAGTACCCTTGTCTGTTTGTCTCGTGCACTTGCTGAGTGTAGGGTCCGCAGCCCAGTTGTACCCCGTCGCCTAGGGCGGGTCGTTGCAAGTAGGCAGGGACAGAGTGGCGGGTAGATTAGGGCTCACTTGTCCGTTTCCCTACCCCCATCATTACAATTGGGTTTGATTTACTGGCACACCTGCTTTCAGGTACACTATTCTTTTTGAGTTTAGAATGTGCCATTTCCTTTTGGGGAATATAGAGAACACTAATATTCAGAAAAGTTTAAAGAGAATCTTCATAAAGCCCAGCAAGTATTTAAATGCATTTTGTTTAGCCACTAGCAGGAATAAAGTTTAAAAGAGTTGTCCGCTTTGAAAATTCCCTTCTTGTCAGAAGAGTACGCAGAAATAAATCACAAGATATCCCACTGTAGCGACACTATAGGGGAAATGAAGCATTACATTGTATCCATTGAAATTAATGGGTTGTCTGTGGAATGTACAGATTTCCTGGGTCTTTAAAGTCACCCTTTGTAGCACCTCTCCACTGCTGATGTAATTTTTGCGCATTTAAAAATGGTTTCTTAGCTGCTTTGAAGGGGTGTCTGGTTATGTCAAATATTTATGCTGCCCTGACTGAGGTTAGGATAAAGAAGTGAAAGGCATGCTGACTTCAGTGGTCTGTCACTTATTAGTTAATGTGTAATGGTTACAGAGAATTTAGTAGTAATACCTGCGCCGGTGATAGCTTCGGTCCTAGTATATGCATATAGTCATGCTGCCCCCACCCTCCAGCGATTTATTCATTATTTTTTACCTATGCACAGTATTAGCAAGGAAAGTGTTAATAACTAGAAACGACACCTAAAAGTGACAGACTGCTGAAATCAGCGTGTCTGTCACTTCTTTATGCTGCTCTCAGATAGGGAAGCATAAATATATAACAGATCAGCTTTAAAAAGGTAGGAAAAATAAATATTAACGCTTTATTTGTCCCGTTTTTTAATTCGTTCCGCATGTTGGTTAAAAATAAACTGCCTCAAAATGCAAAGTGGGAATTAGACCTAAAAGAGTAAAATACTTCTTACTCTCAGCACGTTCAAAGAAGAATTTTAGATTATGATTAATAAGGGGCTAACAGACTGATCACCTATAAAGTTAAAGCTTTGTAATGTAAGTAGTGTCATATATTATTATTGTGAAGGGTAACCATTGTTTATATTGTTTCATCGGTCAATCAATTGTGTAGGTGTCAATTAAAACAAGCAATATGTGTAGAGATCAAGCTTATACAGGGGCGTAGCTAGGGGGGGGGGGGGGCAGGCGGGGCATGTGCCCAGGGCGCAGCTTAGAGGGGGCGCCAGCGCCACCTCCTCCTGCACTATAATTGTACCTGTGTCTATAGGACACAGGTACAATTAGAAGCAATGAATGACCAGGTACGTTCCGTGCCCGGCCATTCAGCGCCTTTCCATGAGTGAAGCAACTGGTACCTTTTGTACCAGTGAAGTTTCCGTCGATGAAAGGCGCTGACTGACAGGGAAAGTCATCCTGCCCAGCCAATCAGCGCCTTTCATAGACGCTGCGTTCAACCACCAGGAGACCTGCGCAGAAGAGAGCCGGTCTCCATGGCTGCCGGACGGCGTGGGAGCGGGATTAAGGTGAGTTTAAATAGTTTTTTTGTTTTTTTTAATTGTAATGAAAGTGTGTCTGTATCTACAGGGAGGACTTTATCTACGGGGGGGACTTTATCTACACGGGGGGGACTTTGTCTACACGGGGGGGGGCCTTTATCTACAAGGGGGACTTTATCTACGGGTGGACTTTATCTACGGGGGAACTTTATCTACACGGGGGACTTTATCTACACGCGGGGGGCTTTATCTGTGGGGGGGTGTCTATCTACAGGGAGGGCTATCTATGGACCACCATATACAGGGGTGGGCTATAGCTACAGGGGGGCTATATAGTATATAGCCCCCTGTAGATATAGCCCCCCTGTAGATATAGCCCCCCTGTAGATATACCCCCCCCTGTAGACATAGCCCCCCCCTGTAGACATAGCCCACCCCTGTAGACATAGCCCACCCCTGTAGACATAGCCCATCCCTGTAGACATAGCCCACCCCTGAATATAGCCTCCCTGTCGATATAGCCCACCCCTGGATATAGCCCACCCCTGGAGATATAGCCCCCCTGTAGATATAGCCCCCCTGTAGATATAGCCCCCCTGTAGATATAGCCCACCCCTGTATATAGTCCACCCCTGTATATAGTATCCCACAAATAGCTCCCCCTATAGTGCTCCACAGAAAGCCCACCCCTGTATATAGCCCCCCTGTACATACAGTCCACCCCTGTATATAGTGCTCCACAGGGGCTATATACAGGGGTGGGCTATCTGTGAAACACTATATACAGGGGTGGACTATATGTGGAGCACTATATACAGGGGTGGACTATATGTGGAGCACTATATACAGGGGTGGGCTATATCTACAGGGGGGCTACATACAGGGATGGGCTATATCTACAGGGGGCTATACACAGGGGTGGGTTATCTGTAGAGCACTATATACAGGGGTGGGCTATATCTACAGGGGGCTATATACAGGGTTGGGCTATACGTGGAGCACTATATACAGGGCTGGGCTATATCTACAGGGGGCAATATACAGGGGTGGGGTATCTGTAGAGCACTATAGGGGGGAGTTATTTGTGGGACACTATATACAGGGGTGGGCTATATGGGCGCACTATCTACAGGGGGCTCTATGGGAAAATGTGTGTGTGTGGGGGACACGGTGTATGGTGCTATTATAATTAGAGGTGCAGTGTATGGCGCTATTATATTTAGGGGCGTAGTGTGTGGTATAATGATAACTTTATATTTATTTATAGGTGCAGAAATGTAGGAAAAGTGAGAAGCTGAAGACATCTGAGCGGCAAACTGCAGAAATGGGCTGTGACCGGGAGAAGTCATCATAGAGGTCTGGATCGGATGGAGAAAAAGAACTAGAATCTGAGACGTCACCGGTGAGTCACTTAATGTAAATGTTTATTCTGCCTCTAATCAGCACTGTAGTTACTGTATGATCTGCAGCAAGATGATGGGTGGTATGATTATGATATGATTTATTTTTTGTGAAACAGCAACTCCCAGCATATCCTTACCATTGTTCGGGCCATGCTGGGAGCTGTAGTTTTACGCCGTACACACCTATACG
Organism: Rhinoderma darwinii; assembly: GCF_050947455.1. Lineage (NCBI taxonomy): Eukaryota > Metazoa > Chordata > Amphibia > Anura > Rhinodermatidae > Rhinoderma > Rhinoderma darwinii. The sequence continues at coordinate 171,460,087 of NC_134687.1, forward strand.
GCAGGGGTTGCACTAAATTGAGCTGTATTTGTGCTGGTGCTGTATTTATGTACTGAGCTTGGTTCTGGAGCTGTATATATGTACTGAGCTTGGTTCTGGTGTTGTGTATAGAACCCTATTGCTTGTAAAATGTACAAATGTTTTTATGCTCGCGTTACATAAAAAGAAATGTGGAAAAGAAATGACAGGTCGATTGGTAGAGAAAACAAACACGGCGAGGGGGAAGTAGATGTCGGGAAAGAGGTGGGGGGGGGGCGTCAAAGTGAATCTTTGCCCCGGGTGCTGGAGAACCTAGCTACGCCTCTGGCTTATATCCACCAATACAGTACTTTAAGTCAACTGCTACTGTAGGAACATCATTTTTACAAGGGTTACATTAGTTAGAGTAGCGCTTGAAAATGCGAACATTAAAGGCTATGTACACCTCTGAAAACATTTTGTTGTTTTTTTTTTTAAATAAAAATGTGTATTAGTGAGATTGGTGCAACTTTGTAATTACATTTTATTAAAAATTATTTTGACTTTTCGAGATACAGCAGCTTTATATCCTGTATACAGAACAGCTGTATCGTGCCCTGAGACCTGCACAGACATGTTCAGTGAGAGCGGGTCCTGCGTCTATGACATGCAGGATCCAGCAGTTATCGATCACATCTAAGTTCACAACTTTCACTGAACCCGTGAGTCCCGCTGAACTGACGGATTCAGGTCTCAGCGCTAGATGCAGCTGCTCTGTATACAGGATATAAAGCTGATGTATCTTAAAAATTAAAATAATTTTTAATAAAATGTAATTGCAAAGTTGCACCAATCACACTGATAGACATTTTTATAAAAAAATAAAAAAATAAAAAGTTTTCAATGGTGTACATAGCCTTCAAAGTATACAGCTACACTCAAAATTATTTTGCATTGAAAAGTCATTTCATATCTTTGAAAAATATTTGTTCTTTAAGAGCAACGGTTTGAATAGGAAAGACATGGCGTAATAAAGAAATCAAAAAGGTAGGAGACTATAAACTAATTATGCCAGTTCTATACCAATATAGCAGCACATGTGCTGCTGCTAACGCTATAGGATATTTATGTTCTAGATGTAGCCATCTTTATCTTGACACTGGTAACTTGCTGAAGCGTGATATTACACAACAAAAACCATTAAAAAGCCATTGAAAAAGTCAAGTTAAAGTTTCTTGCTACTGTGTCTTTAATGCGTTAAGAGTCAGGATAAAGATATATATATATATATATATATATATATATATACACACACATATACATATACACACACAAATATATATATATATATATATATATATATATATCCCTGAAAAGTTACATATGGGCTGTCTCGACGTTTAAACCCTATGGTTTGGAAGTCACATAATAAGTAGCAGTCAGGGGTGGATACAAAAAATTCACTGAATATTCACTGTATATTTCTCACAGTTAAGGCCTAGTTCAGATCGCGTGTTTTCCTTTCGTCCGACTGAAGGCTGCAACGTATTCCACTGTATAGGCATACAGTGTGATACCTCGGCCAAACCCCCCCTGGGCAGATGGCTACCTGAATCGTTGTGCCTGGGGAAGCTCCTGACGTCAGGAGTTTTGTGATGCTGGAATCCCCAGCCACAGCTTCGGAAGCACTATGGCCGGGGACTCCAACCACAACCTGCATGGCGGCCCTACATATACCGCGACCGCAAGAACTTTAAAGCAGATGGAATCCCTGGTTGCTATCTCTGCTCGGGAAAGCTATGTCACTGGGTAGTTACATCACTGGGGCTACCTCAGGGAAGCTCCAGTGATGTAGCTTCCCTGGATAGAGATAGCAGCCAGGATCTCCGGCTGTAAAGGTCGTGCGGTAGCGGGGTATTAAGCCGCTGTGTGAACGGGCAGGGCAGCCACTGCTGCAGCTGGAAACTTTTTTCCGGGATCCGGTGGGATGGATAAGTGTAGTCTATTATGATATTACATCCTTTTAGAAAAAAAAGGTATACTGACATATACCAGCCTGATAGAGGCCTCCGTCAGGGTAATGGAGCTGTCTCTTATCTCTGCCAAGAAAGTTTGTAACACCTTTAGATTTGTCATAAGTCTCTTCCTGGCCTTTCACACTAGGGCTTTCTGTGCACAGTCACTGAATTTTTAAAGACTGCTTCCTCTAGGCACATTTACAGCTTTGCCACAATTGCATAATGCTTACTTAGGCCTAGTTCACATAGCCTTATATGTTTAGCGTGTATGTTGGGAAAGCTCCAAATGTAAACGTGTCCATGGGGCAGTACAACTGTTGCCCAAGTGCTTTACCCATCTGAGCTGTAGGCTAGGGATAGTGGGTGACTTTAGCCGCAACACAGGTCACACAACCTGTCATCCTGCCTGCATCGCAGGTAATGAAATTAGATATGGCCACATTGCCACCCACAGTTTGCCGCAACAACATTCGCAAGAAACCCAGTATGTCTAATTTTTTGCAAAAGTCGTGTCTCGGTAACCTGCAGGTTGCACCGTAGCCACATTCACTCATTATCTTTGATGCAAGCAGAGCGGCACAGCAATCTACGGGACAAAGTCGCCAAGTAGCCGTAGCCTTATGAAAGTGTCCTCAGTCACTATCACCAACATCATCTCTCAGGGGCCACATACAGACATAACTATTTTAAATAGGCACTGCACATTAAACAAACTTTGCATAAATCAATAGTAGAAAAACGATGTAATATATCTTATTAGAGAAAAATTTCTTTACAGATCAGTCTCCTTTCCTTTCTCTCCCCACCTGTTTACTCACACTGAATTTACTGTTTTCTCCAAGAGGACTCTCAGCTCACTGAAGGATCAGCCTATATAAGTTTATGGAAAAGCAAGAGGGGTGGAGGGAGCAAAGTGAGAGAGAAAGGCAGAAAAGACACAGATGCTGTAGCTGTATAGTAAGAGTTATATCTCACCCTAGTGCAGGATTCTCAGCTAAACTACTCATTACTGCTGTATAATCTCCTTCATGTTGCTGCTGCTTCTATTACTCCTTCTCAATTAATTAGAATATCATCAAAAAGTTAATTTAGTTCAGTAATTCAATTCAAAAAGTGAAACTCATATTATATAGATTCATTACACACAGAGTAATCTATTTCCAGCATTTATTTTCTTTTAATGTTGAGGATTATGGTAACCGTTAATGAAGACCAAAATTTAGTCTAAAAAAATTAGAATACTAAATAAGCCCAATTTCAAAAATTATTTTTAATACCGAAACTTTGGCCTACTGAAAAGTATATACAGTATATGCACTCAATACTTGGTCGGCACTCCTTTATCATGAATTACTGAATCAATGTGGCGTGGCATAGAGGTGATCCGCTTGCGGCCCTGCTGAGGTGTTATGGAAGCCCAGGTTGCTTTGATAGCGGCCTTCAGCTCATCTGCATTGTTGGGTATGGTGTCTCATCTTCCCCTTGACAATACCCCATAGATTCTCTATGGGGTTTAGGTCAGATGAGTTTGCTGGCCAATCAAGCACAATGATACTGTGGTTATTAAACCAGGTATTGGTACTTTTGGCAGTGTGGGCAGGTGCCAAGTCCTGCTGGAAAATTAAATCAGCATCTCCATAAAGCTTGTCAACAGACAGAAGCATGAAGTGCTCCAAAAATTTCCTGGTAGATGGCTGCGTTGACTCTGAACTTGATATAACACAGTGGTCCAACACCAGCAGATGACATGGCTCCCCAAATCATCACTGACTGTGGAAACTTCACAATGGACCGCAAGCAACTTAGATTGTGTGCCTCTCCACTCTTCCTTCAGACTCTGCGACCTTGATTTCCAAATGAAATGCAAAATTTACTTTCATCTGCAAACAGGACTTTGAACCACTGAGCAACAGACCAGTCCTTTTCCTCCTTAGCCCAGGTAAGACGCTTCTGACGTTGTCTCAAGGAATGCGACAGTTGTGGCCCATGTCCTGGATACATCTGTGTGTGGTGGTTCTTGAAGCACTGACTGCAGCTGCAGTTCACTCCTTGTGAATCTCCCCCAGATTCTTGAATGGCCTTTTCATGACAATCCTTTCAAGGCTGCGGTTATCCCTCTTGCTTGTGCACCTTTTTCTAACACACTTTTTCCTTTGTCACAACTTTACATTAATATGCTTGGATACATCACTGTGAACAGCCAGCTTCTTTAGCGATGTCCTTTTGTGGGTTACCCTCCTTGTGGGTGTCAATGACTGTATTATGGACAACTGTCAAGTCAGCCGTATTCCCCATGATTGTGTAGTCTACTGAACCAGACTGTTGGACCATGTAAAGGCTTAGGAAACCTTTGCAGGTGTTTTGTGTTGATTAGCTGATTAGTGTCTAATGATGAGTCTACAATCTTGAACTTTTACCCAATATTCTAATTTTCTGAGAGACTAAATTTTGGGTTTTCATTAACTGTTAGCCATAATCTTCAACATTAAAAGAAAAAAATGCTGGAATTAGATCAGTGTGTGTGTAATGAATCTATATAATATATGAGTTTCACTTTTTGAATTGTATTACTGAAATAAATTAACTTTTTGATGATATTCTAATTCATTGAGAAGGACTAGTATATGTGTGATATATAGAGATAGGAGAGCTGGACTCTTCTATGGCAGACATGATAGCAGATACTAGGTCAAAGAAAACAGAGAATGAATGTATATTCACACATAGCAGTTAAAGTGCAGTGTTTTCAGTGCGGTTTTTCAGAAGCATTTTTTATGCAATCTTTTCACACTACGTGTGAATTTACACATTTAGGTCCCATGCACACGAACGTATTTTTTTCCTCCCATAAATACTGGAGTATATACGGGTCCTTGGTCACACGTATTCGACCCGTATTGCACCAGTATTTACGGACCCATGCCAGTAAATATGGGCCCGGTGTCACCAGTATTCCATCCGTATTTACGGGCACGTTTTCGCAGAAAAATTGCACTGCACTAATCGGCAGCCCTTTCTCTCTATCAGTGCAGGATAGAGAGAAGGGGCAACCCTTTCCGTAGTAAAAGTTATTCATACTTACCCGGCCGTTGTCTTGGTGACGCGTCCCTCTTTTGACATCCAGCCCGACCTCCCTGGATGACGCGGCAGTCCATGTGACCGCTGCAACCTGTGATTGGCCTGTGATTGGCTGCAGCGGTCACATGGGCTGAAACGTCATCCCGGGAGGCCGGACTGGAGGAAGAAGCAGGGAGTTCTGGGTAAGTATGAACTTCTATTTTTCTTACACGTTGATCTATATTGTGATCGGTAGTCACTGTCCAGGGTGCTGAAAGAGTTACTGCCGTTCGTTTAACTCTTTCAGCACCCTGGACAGTGACTATCCCCTGACGTCGCCTAGCAACGCTCCCGTAATTACGGGTGCACACACGTAGTCACCCGTAACTACGGGAGCCCCACAGACTTCTATGGACCTGCCCGTGCCATTATTATGGCCTGAAATAGGACATGTTCTATATTTTTCAACGGAACAAGCACCTTCCCGTAAGAATACGGGGAGATACTCGTGGTCAATAGAAGTCTATGGGCCTGTAATTACGGGCCGTAATTACGGGCGTTTTTACGTTCGTGTGCATGAGTCCTTAGAGATAGATCCCGCAGAGGGGAAACCGCTTAAAAATGCAATAATTTGTGTCATTCCTCATGTACAAACATAGGACAGCTTATTCTAAAACTATGTACGCTTTAAATGACTACTTACCTAATGTCTTCTAATGTAATTATTAAAATATATATTCATTCAGCTTCAATATTTGAATGGTTCTTAGTTTTTAAAAGATCGAAATGACATACTATAAACTAGTGATAACTTTGTTTCTACAAGACAAAAGCAATTGTGTTATCAGGGAAGATTCTTGTACATAAATAATCTTCAGTTCTCTAGGAAGAAAACCAACTGGCAGTCTTTTCTAACAGCTAATAAACATATGGCAAATTTAAAAAAAAAGGCTCTGTGGGCTTGAAAAACAAGTGGTTTGTATATGAAGTGGAGTTCCAAAAACCGGATTGACTTACTGTGTTGTGTGTGACAAAGTGGGGGGCCATTGTATGTGATATATGTATTGATTGCTTGCTTGCTAAAAAGTTTGCAAAAGTGACATAATTTAAAACCATTTTTTCTTTGCAGCTTACTTCCTGCTGAGCAGCTGACTAGGGGGAGAGGTTAGCTGGTCCCAGGTGGTATAAATTAGGCCTCAGTACTCTGTGGAGCCTGCTCTGTGGGCTTGAAAAACAAGTGGTTTGTATATCAAGTGGAGTTCCAAAAACCGGATAGAGTTACTGTGTTGTGTGTGACAAAGTGGGGGGCCATTGTATGTGATATATGTATTGATTGCTTGCTTGCTAAAAAGTTTGCAAAATTGACATAATTTAAAACCATTTTTTCTTTGCAGCTTACTTCCTGCTGAGCAGCTGACTAGGGGGAGAGGTTAGCTGGTCCCAGGTGGTATAAATTAGGCCTCAGTACTCTGTGGAGCCTGCTCTGTGGGCTTGAAAAACAAGTGGTTTGTATATCAAGTGGAGTTCCAAAAACCGGATTGACTTACTGTGTTACATATTTACATAGTTACATAGTTAGTACGGCTGAAAAAAGACACATGTCCATCAAGTTCAACCAAGGGAAGGGAAAAGGGAAGGAAAAATTTCTACACATAGGAGCTAATATTTTTTTGTTCTAGGAAATTATCTAACCCTTTTTTAAAGCCATCTACTGTCCCTGCTGTGACCAGCTCCTGCGGTAGGCTATTCCATAGATTCACAGTTCTCACTGTAAAGAAGCCTTGCCGCCTCTGCAGCTTGAACCTTTTTTTCTCCAGACGGAGGGAGTGCCCCCTTGTTTTTTGAGGGGGGTTTACAAGGAACAGGATTTCACCATATTTTTTGTATGTGCCATTAATATATTTATATAAGTTAATCACGTCCCCCCTTAGTCGTCTTTTTTCAAGGCTAAATAGGTTTAATTCTTTCAATCTTTCCTCATAACTTAAATTCTCCATGCCCCTAATTAGCTTTGTTGCTCTTCTTTGTATTTTTTCCAACTCCAGGGCATCCTTTCTATGAACTGGAGCCCAGAACTGAACTGCATATTCTAGATGAGGCCTCACTAATGCTTTGTAAAGTGGTAATATTACATCCCTGTCCCGCGAGTCCATGCCTCTTTTAATACACGACAATATCCTGCTGGCCTTTGAAGCAGGTGATTGACACTGCATGCTGTTATTGAGTTTATGATTTACAAGTACACCCAGATCCTTCTCAACAAGTGAATCCGCCAGTGTAGCTCCCCCTAGGACATATGATGATGCAGGTTGTTGGTACCCAGATGCATAACTTTACATTTATCTACATTAAACTTCATCTGCCAAGTGGACGCCCAAACACTTAGTTTGTTTAAATCTGCCTGCAATTCATGAACATCTTCCATAGACTGAACTATATTACATAGCTTGGTGTCATCTGCAAAAATAGAAATAGTGCTATTAATCCCATTCTCTATATCATTAATAAATAAGTTGAATAATAGTGGTCCCAGCACTGAACCCTGGGGTACACCACTTATAACCGGTGACCATTCAGAGAAGGAATCATTGACCACAACTCTCTGGATACGGTCCTTGAGCCAATTCTCAATCCAATTACAAACTATATTTTCTAAACCTATAGTCCTTAATTTACCCATTAGGCATCTATGGGGGACAGTGTCAAATGCCTTTGCAAAGTCCAAAAACACTAAATCCACAGCGGCCCCTCTGTCTAGACTTCTGCTCACCTCTTCATAAAAACAGATTAGGTTAGTTTGACAACTTCTGTCCTTAGTAAAACCGTGCTGGCTGTCACTTATAATGCTATTTATTGTCACATAATCCTGTATATAGTCCCTCAATAGCCCCTCAAACATTTTCCCCACGATGGATGTTAAGCTTACTGGTCTATAATTACCTGGGGAAGACCTAGAGCCCTTTTTGAAAATAGGCACCACATTTGCGCTGCGCCAGTCCCTTGGCACTATACCAGTCACTAGAGATTCTCTGAATATTATGAAAAGGGGGACAGAAATAACTGAACTAAGCTCCTTAAGAACTCTAGGGTGTATCCCATCTGGTCCCGGGGCCTTGTGCACATTTATTTTATTTAATTTAGCTTGGACCATATCTACATTCATCCAATTCATTATATCAACTGATGTATTAACAGCACTGGCACCGGCTACATCGGCTGCTCTTTTTTCTGTTGTATATACAGAGCTAAAGAACCCATTTAGTAACTCTGCCTTCTCTTGATCCCCTGTGACCAACTCCCCATTACCACTATCTAGGGGTCCTACATGTTCAGACCTTGGCTTTTTAGCATTTATATACTTGAAGAATTTTTGGGGATTTGTTTTACTATCCTTGGCCACCTGCCTTTCATTTTGTATTTTTGCTAATTTTATTACATTTTTACAGATTTTATTAAGCTCTTTATATTTTACAAAGGCTACAGCTGTACCCTCAGATTTGCATTTTTTAAATGCCCTTTTTTTGTCATGTATTGCCCCTTTCACAGAAGGTGTAAGCCATGTGGGGTTTAATTTGAGTCGTTTATACTTGTTACCTATAGGAATAAATTTTGCACTATAATAACCCAAAGTAGATTTGAAAATCTCCCATTTATCATTTGTTCCATTATTTGACATTAGTTCTTCCCAGTCCATATCCTGAATTGCAGCCCTCATCCTGGGGAAATTGGCTTTCTTAAAATTAAATGTTTTTGCCCTCCCAGCCTGCGTTTGTTTTTTACAGTATAGGTAAAATGTAACTATATTATGATCACTGTTACCAAGGTTTTCATTCACGACACCAATTAATATCCCGGAAATTAAAATATCCCATTATCACTACAGTACCCGCCTGTGCAGCCCGCTCCATCTGTTTATATAGCTGAACATCCATCTCCTCAGTTATATTGGGGGGTCTATAGATTACACCAAAAGTAATTTTTTCAGTGTTTACCTCCCTTTCTAGTTCCACCCACAAGGTTTCAACCTCCTCACAGTCTTCACCCACTATTGTCTCTTTCACACTCGCCTTCATATCATTTCTCACATACAGACATACACCACCACCTTTCCTATTTGTCCTGTCTTTCCGAAAAAGTGTAAAACCCTGTAGATTTACAGCCCAGTCCTGTGAAGAGTCCAGCCATGTTTCAGCAACACCAACTATATCTATATTTTCTTCCAGTATCAAGGCCTTTGTGTAACAAAGTGGGGGGCCATTGTATGTGATATATGTATTGATTGCTTGCTTGCTAAAAAGTTTGCAAAAGTGACATAATTTAAAACCATTTTTTCTTTGCAGCTTACTTCCTGCTGAGGAGCTGACTAGGGGGAGAGGTTAGCTGGTCCCAGGTGCTATAAATTAGGCCTCAGTACTCTGTGGAGCCTGCTCTGTGGGCTTGAAAAACAAGTGGTTTGTATATCAAGTGGAGTTCCAAAAACCGGAGTTAAAAAAAGGAATTAAAGCCCCAGTAAGTACTCTTCTATTCTTTTTGCATTAACAACTGTTCGCTGTTTTTTTGTAACTGGGATAATGGCCAGATAGATTGGAGGTTTTCTTCAGTGCACAGTTTGTCATATGTATGCACGACTGGAGCCGGAGTTCCAGGGTGAATACCTCTGTGGCAGATGTGAGCATGTTGTTCACCTGGAAGCTCGCATTAGAGATCTGGAGGAGCAAAATGCAACACTGAGGGCGATAGACAATCTTGAGCTAAGCATGCTGCTCACGGAGCATGCAGTTAGTGGGTTAGAACTGGAGGGTGAAGACATGGGTGAGCAGGATCAGGTAAGTAGCTGGGTTAATGTAGTTAGGGGCAGTAGAAAGGGGTCAAAGAAAAGGAAGGCCGATCTGGTTTCTGACATTCCAAGCAAAATTGCCAAGTTGGGTGATGATGCGAGGATGTCAGTCTCAGAAATGGCAGCCCTAGTGGATACTGATCTCCCTAACAGCCGGGAGAACAGCCCAGCTAGTAGTCGGCGGGATGGTACTGCAGGTAAGCCAAGGCAATTGATAGTCGTAGGGGATTCTATAATCAGAATGGTTTGCTGTCTCCCTGGTGCCAGGGTTCAGCATGTGGTGGAACGGGTGGACAAATTGCTGGGAGGGGCTGGTGATGATCCAGCTGTCGTGGTCCATGTCGGTACCAACGACAGAATAAATGGTAGGTGGAGGAGCCTTAAGAATAATTTTAAAGAACTAGGCTACAAGCTGAAGGGAAGGACCTCCAAGGTTGTATTCTCAGGAATACTGCCTGTGCCATGCGCATCACAGGAAAGACAGCGGGCGCTCAGGGAGTTAAATGCATGGCTGAAGTCTTGGTGTAGAGGAGAAGGCTTTGGGTTCCTAGAGCACTGGGCTGACTTTTCATTTGGGTACAAACTGTATTCTGCAGATGATTTGCACCTAAACGGAAGGGGGTCCGCTGTGCTGGGGGAGAGAATTCTAGCTGGGGTGGTGGAGTATTTAAACTAGGGCTGAGGAGGGAGGTCAATGTAGAAAAAAAAGGGGTAGCCAGGTTAGAGAGGGGTCAGACTGTATTGGTGGGGGGAGAAACAGAATGTGGGGAGAGGACTAGACAACAGGATAAGGAGATCCTTTTGTTAAAGAACAGCAGTGTAAATAAAAATGCCCAAATAATGTCAAATCACATTTCTGATAATAAAAGTGAAAAACTGAAAGGCAAGTTAAAGTGTATGTTCACAAATGCCAGAAGTCTAGGAAGCAAAATGGGGGAGCTGGAGGCCTTGGTACTGGAAGAAAATATAGATATAGTTGGTGTTGCTGAAACATGGCTGGACTCTTCACATGACTGGGCTGTAAATCTACAGGGTTTTACACTGTTTCGGAAAGACAGGACAAATAGGAAAGGTGGTGGTGTAGGTCTGTATGTGAGAAATTATATGAATGAAAGTGTGAAAGAGACAATAGTGGGTGAAGATTGTGAGGAGGTTGAAACCTTGTGGGTGGAATTACAAAGGGAGGTAAACACTGAAAAAATTACTTTTGGTGTAATCTATAGACCCCCCAATATAACCGAGGAGATGGAGGGTCAGCTATATAAACAGATGGCTGCACAGGCGGGTACTGTAGTGATAATGGGAGATTTTAATTTCTGGGATATTAATTGGTGTCATGGTTCGGCTTCAACTGCAAAGGGGAGACATTTCCTCAACCTGTTGCAGGAAAATTTTATGGGCCAGTTTGTGGAAGACCCGACTAGAGGTGAATCTCTGTTGGATCTGGTCATTTCTAATAATGCAGAGCTTGTTGGGAACATCAATGTTCGTGAAAACCTCGTTAACAGTGATCACAATATAGTTACATTTTACCTATACTGTAAAAAAACAAACGCAGGCTGGGAGGGCAAAAACATTTAATTTTAAGAAAGCCAATTTCCCCAGGATGAAGGCTGCAATTCAGGATATAGACTGGGAAGAACTAATGTCAACTAATGGGACAAATGATAAATGGGAGATTTTCAAATCTACTTTGGGTTATTATAGTGCAAAATTTATTCCTATAGGTAACAAGTATAAACGACTAAAATTAAATCCCACATGGCTTACACCTTCTGTGAAAGGGGCAATACATGACAAAAAAAGGGCATTTAAAAAAATACAAATCTGAGGGTACATCTGCAGCCTTTGTAAAATATAAAGAGCTTAATAAAATCTGTAAAAATGTAATAAAATTAGCAAAAATACAAAATGAAAGGCAGGTGGCCAAGGATAGTAAAACAAATCCCCAAAAATTCTTCAAGTATATAAATGCTAAAAAGCCAAGGTCTGAACATGTAGGACCCCTAGATAGTGGTAATGGGGAGTTGGTCACAGGGGATCAAGAGAAGGCAGAGTTACTAAATAGGTTCTTTAGCTCTGTATATACAACAGAAAAAAGAGCAGCCGATGTAGCCGGTGCCAGTGCTGTTAATACATCAGTTGATATAATGAATTGGATGAATGTAGATATGGTCCAAGCTAAATTAAATAAAATAAATGTGCACAAGGCCCCGGGACCTGATGGGATACACCCTAGAGTTCTTAAGGAGCTTAGTTCAGTTATTTCTGTCTCCCTTTTCATAATATTCAGAGAATCTCTAGTGGCTGGTATAGTGCCAAGGGACTGGCGCAGGGCAAATGTGGTGCCTATTTTCAAAAAGGTCTCTAGGTCTTCCCCGGGTAATTATAGACCAGTAAGCTTAACATCCATCGTGGGGAAAATGTTTGAGGGGCTATTGAGGGACTATATACAGGATTATGTGACAATAAATAGCATTATAAGTGACAGCCAGCACGGTTTTACTAAGGACAGAAGTTGTCAAACTAACCTAATCTGTTTTTATGAAGAGGTGAGCAGAAGCCTAGACAGAGGGGCCACTGTGGATTTAGTGTTTTTGGACTTTGCAAAGGCATTTGACACTGTCCCTCATAGACGTCTAATGGGTAAATTAAGGACTATAGGTTTAGAAAATATAGTTTGTAATTGGATTGAGAATTGGCTCAAGGACCGAATCCAGAGAGTTGTGGTCAATGATTTCTACTCTGAATGGTCCCCGGTTATAAGTGGTGTACCTCAGGGTTCAGTGCTGGGACCACTATTATTCAACTTATTTATTAATGATATAGATGTTGGGATTAATAGCACTATTTCTATTTTTGCAGAGGACACCAAGCTATGTAATATAGTTCAGTCTATGGAAGATGTTCATGAATTGCAAGCGGATTTAAACAAACTGAGTGTTTGGGTATCCACTTGGCAGATGAAGTTTAATGTAGATAAATGTAAAGTTATGCATCTGGGTACCAACAACCTCCATGCATCATATGTCCTAGGGGGAGCTACACTGGGGGAGTCACTTGTTGAGAAGGATCTGGGTGTACTTGTAAATCATAAACTAAATAACAGCATGCAATGTCAATCAGCTGCTTCAAAGGCCAGCAGGATATTGTCGTGTATTAACCCGTTAGTGACCGGCCCATCGTCTTTCTACGTCGGTCACTAATGGGCTTTATTCCGATGCCATAGACTTTTTACGTCGCGGCATCGGAATAAAATAGCGCCGCCGGGGGGTGGTTTAGCTCCCTGCTCTCAGCTGCCGGAGGTAGCTGAGGGCTTGGAGCAGTGACTGGGGACCGCCGTTACAATAAATGTGCCGATGCTAGTTATGATTTTATCTCCTCTCACCATGTATGTTTGGTGAGAGGAGATAAAAAAAACTGCTGCTTAGGCCCCCTGCTGCCTCCGATCGTGTCGTCCCCCCCCCCCCGTGCCCCCCCCGTCCCTAACTGCCGGGAAAAAAAAGAAAATGGCGCATGCATGCGCTGCGAGTGTAAGGCAGCTATTCTGCCTGTACATAGAAACTGATCAGGGACCCTGATAATTGGTCCCTGATCAGATGGTCACTGTGATATACCTATTACTTGTTATCTCCGTAATTCTTTTTTTTTTCCGCTGAATTAGTTTTAGTTGCTGTAATTAACTGCGGTTTACCGTATTTTTTTACGTTAGTGTTGTGTCTATATTATATAAAAATAAAAAAAATCCCCAAAAAATGTAAAATACAAAAAAATTAAAAATTTACTTGTTAGTTTAGTGTTAGAAAATAATGAACCGCAGAAGCCGCAGAATGTTCTCTGCAGAGCAGGCATACGCCATGCTATGCTCTAGCGGTTCCGGCAGTGATACAGACACTGCGTCAGAAGCAGAACTTGGCTCAGAAAGCGACACAAGTTCTGCTTCTGCCACTGGACCCCCCAGCCCTATGGTGGTGGACGCAGCGGTCACCGGTGAAGCGTCAGGAGCCGGGCCTAGTACTGCAGTCCCTCCCGCAATGTGGGATCCTGCAGTTTCTTTCTCCCCCAAAATTCCGCCATTTACAGCGACTCCAGGCATCAACTCTGATGTCACAAATTTTACCCCCTATAATTTTTTTAATTTGTTTATAGGCGATCAGGTCCTGGAACTAATCGTCCAGCAGACGAATTTATACGCCAGGCAATTTGTCACCCAAAATCCCAGTTCTTACTATTCCAGAGGATGGATCCCCACAACCGTCTGTGAAATGAAAACATTTTTGGGAATTACCCTAAATATGGGGATAGTAAAAAAACCTTCTATCCGCTCTTACTGGGCTACTAGCGCTATCCATAGCAGCCCTGTATTTGCTGCTGTCATGACCCGAACGCGCTATGAGACGCTAATGCGCTTCATGCACTTCTCGGACAACTCCCAAATCCCCCCAAGAAGTGACCCAGGCCATGATCGCCTCAACAAGTTGAGACCCCTCATCTCCCTCCTATCTGAGTCTTTTCTAAATTTGTACACCCCTGGACAAAATATAGCGGTAGACGAGTCCCTTATGGCCTTCAAGAGCCGTCTATCGTTTTGCCAATATATCCCCTCCAAAAGAGCCCGATACGGAGTGAAACTCTATAAGGTGTGCAAGAGAACAACGGGCTACACCTGTGCCTTTTTCATTTATGAGGGCAGGGACCGCCACCTTAATCCCCCAGGATGCCCAGAGGATATTGGCATTAGTGGGAAAATTGTCTGGGAACTCATGGTGCCATTCCTACAGAAAGGGTACCATGTGTACACCGACAATTACTACACCAGTGTCCCCATGTATAAGTGCCTCCATGCTGCGAATACAGGGGCCTGTGGGACGGTACGAAAAAATAGAGTCGGCTTCCCTCAACGACTGGTGTCCAGGCGACTAGTAAGGGGTGCTTCACTCTCATTCACCAGTGACCAGTTGCTCGCAATAAAATGGAGTGACAAAAAGGACGTGTACATGCTCTCCACCGTGCACGAGGACACCACAGTGGCAGTGAGAGAGAGGGGCGCTACCTCTGATAAGAGGAAACCGGTCTGCGTGGTGGACTATAACAAGTTCATGGGGGGAGTCGATCTATCTGACCAGGTCCTACAACCGTACCTGGTCAAGCGCAAAACTAGGGCCTGGTATAAAAAGGTAGCGATCTACCTTATCCAGATGGCCACTTACAACAGCTATGTGCTGTACAAGACCCAGGGAACGCTCAGTTTCCTCCAGTATCAGGAGAAAATTATAGAGCACCTCCTGTTTGACTCCCCCGCACCTGGAGACTCCTTTGAGTCAGAGAATGTCAAAAGGCTCACTGAGCGCCACTTCCTTCACCCCGTCCCTGCCACTGAGAGTAAGGAATACCCCCAAAGGAGATGCCGGGTGTGCAGTAAACACGGAAGGAGGAGGGATGCCCGGTTTTACTGCCCCATGTGCCCTTCAAATCCAGGCCTGTGCAACTACCCCTGTTTTGAGACCTACCACACCGTTTCTGATTATTAATTTTATCTATAATTTAGGGAACACCAAAAAGGGTGGGGTGGGGGGATTCTTTTTAGGGAGTCAATTTCATTTATTCATATTTTATTTTTCGTTTCTGAGCTTTCCAAGGGAGGGAGGGATTCTCACGGGGAGGTAGTAAAGTATTTATTTCAGACTGTAAAACTACATTTCCCCTTTATGATTTTTTTATACATTTCTTGGACAATTAAATCCAGGACTTGATCACTCACAAATGAATACTGTTTATTGTGCAGGAGTCCACATCTGTCTATTCAGAACATGGACCCCACAAGTGTTCTTGAAATAAAAAATAAATGTGGGCATTGCATTTATTAGTAGATAAATCCAACACCTGCGCCCCTGAATTAGTGGAAGTCGTGCATTTTAGCAATGGTTACAAGAATAAATTGGAGATGTATTTCCTTTTTCTTATCACTATGTCCTGCCACATACAGCTGTTACATTCCTAATTCTGTACCGTGATATGGGCATGATATTTTTTTTTTGGAGGATCTCTAATAATCGAGCTGTTCCTTATCAATACACCATGGGCTTTGTTACGCTTCTTCTGGAAATACTGACATAATTTTGGGGATTAGTGATCCTTTACTGTTCCTATAGATGGTTTTGGACACTGTCCCTTTATATATTCTGTAGGTGATTGGTTGTTTTGTGCACATAGCGGTTCCTACCTTGCCGGGCAGGGGCCTGTTATGGTGTACCGCGTCACTTGGCACATTCGTCCCTCATAAGGATTGATGGAGCTAAAGAGACGTTGTACAACCAGTCACTGAAAAAAACAAACCTTGTCATGACAGCCCTGCAGGTGTTCTTCTATCTAGTGAACAGACTCGAGTTTGCAACATAGTTGGATACATTTTCCTCCATTTGTTTGAAGATATTGCCCGTCACTCCAGTACAGTTTATTTTTTCCTCTCTGACTGATTTTATATTAGGACAGAATTCTGTCCACAATGACATCATAATGGCACCAACTGCTTCTTCAGCAAGACATAGTCATAAGTACAGGCAAATAAGTCTATAGCGACATGTATCCATTATGAATACACGGCTTCACTTCTCTTCTGTATGCCGCACAAATTTATTAATGTGGCATATTTCTAACAAAATAACCTTCTACCACGTCTCCTCTATTTCATGTGGAAACGTAATAAGAGTTTGAAGAAAACATTATATACCCATAGTGTCTGAAATGATACCCATTATTTCCTCCTTTAAAACATTTTTGGTCCGCATGCCCACTACACCACTAGATGAATACCTTTAGGGGTTTCGTTTTTAAAATGGGGTCATTTCTGCGTGTTTATTTTTTTTTTGTTCAGGCAGCTCAATGCCTCTAAATGCATGATATGGGGCCGAGAATTTATTCAATTGTGCCCTGAAAGCCAAAGGGTGCTCCCTCTCTTTTTGGCCCAGCCACACGTCTAATAAGCAGATTGGGGCAACAAAGAGTATTTTTGAAAACAGGAGAAACCGGGTGATTGATGTTGGGGTGTGTTTCTTCATTTTCATGTTCGCTTTACAAAGAAATCGGTCTTCAAACTGATACTTTTATGAAAAAAGTGAAGTTTAATTTTTTTTCACCTGCTATGCATTAAATTTAGCAAAAAACTGTGGGGTCAAAATACTCACTACACCCCTAGATAAATACCTTAAGGGGTCTAGTTTTCTAAATGGGGTCGTTTATGGGGAGTTTCTATCGTTCTGGTAGTTCAAAACCTCTCCAAATATACAGTGGGGCCTAAAACATTTTCAAGCAAAATAGGAGTCCTGAAAGCCTCCGGGTGCTCCCTTCCTTTCAAGCCCTGCTGTGTGTCCAGGCAATGCATTAGAGTCACAATGGGGGCATTTTTGAAAACAGGAGAAACAGGGTGATAGAATTTGGCGTGTGTTTCTTCATTCTTATGGTCGCTTTACACAGAAATCTGTCTTCAAAGTGATACTTTTATGAAAAAAGTGAGATTATATTTTTTTACGCCTGCTTTGCACGAATTCTTACAAAAAAACTGTGGGGTCAAAATACTTACAACACCCCTTAATAAATACCTTAAGGGGTGTAGTTTGCAAAATGGGGTCACTTGTGGGGGTTTCCACCATTCTGACAGCTATGAGCCTCTGAAAACCTGGCTTGGTGCAGGAAAACCAAATGTACTTCAAAATGTATAAAATTATTACTAAACTTGTAAGTCTTCTAAATTGCTCAAAAAAAATATATTTTTTTCAAAAGTGCTGCCAAAATAGAGTAAAGAGATGGAAATATATATTTAATAAAAAAAATTGTACTGTATGTATGTACATATGTGACATATTGCCGTTAAAAATAGGGAAAAATGATAATTTTTACAACATTTCTTCATTTTTTCTATTTTTTTATTAATTTCCGTAAATCGCATCAGTCTACTTTTACCACTAAAATAAAGTACAACATGTGACGAAAAAACAATGTCAGAATTACTTGGATGTTCAAAACTTTCGCTGAGTTATTCTCTGATAAAGTCACACATACCAGATTTAACAAATCTGGCTTGGTCATTAAGGCCCAAACAGGCCCGGTCATTAAGGGGTTAAAAGAGGCATGGACTCGCGGGACAGGGATGTAATATTGCCACTTTACAAATCATTAGTGAGGCCTCATCTAGAATATGCAGTTCAGTTCTGGGCTCCAGTTCATTGAAAGGATGCCCTGGAGTTGGAAAAAATACAAAGAAGAGCAACGAAGCTAATTAGGGGCATGGAGAATTTAAGTTATGAGGAAAGATTAAAAGAATTAAACCTATTTAGCCTTGAAAAAAGACGACTAAGGGGGGACATGATTAATTTATATAAAATATATTAATGGCACATACAAAAAATATGGTGAAATCCTGTTCCATGTAAAACTCCCTCAAAAAACAAGGGGGCACTCCCTCCGTCTGGAGAAAAAAAGGTTCAACCTGCAGAGGCGACAAGCCTTCTTTACTGTGAGAACTGTGAATCTATGGACAGTAGATGGCTTTAAAAAAGGGTTAGATAATTTCCTAGAACAAAAAAATATTAGCTCCTATGTGTAGAATAACCCCTTTCCGACATGAATATGTGGATATGTCATTGAAAGCTAGTGCTTCCCGCATTTTGCCGTATCCATACGACAAATGGTGCACACTGGCTCAGAAGCGGAGTCGTGCCGCCATCACCGGATGTCAGCGGTATCGTTCTGGTGGATTCAATGTCACCCAGAGGCTTAATACTGGCCTCCTGGTCTGCCAAGCACGGAAAACTTCCAGCTCCCACCCAGCGGCGGAGTCTGAAAGGCTTCCGTAGCCGACGGCAAGATGGCGCCGTCTCAGGAGCTGAGCCGGCATCATCCACCTGTAACGGCAGGAACCGGAGCTACATCTTAGAGGTTGCTAACAGATCGCCAGCCCTGCCATGCAATCAGGGCTGCCGATGCTGCTATGGCAACAGGAGACCTAACAATGGCCTCCTACTCTGCCATTACGGAAGCCAATTAGGTGCTTGCTGTCAGTGAATGACTGACAGATCTAATACATTGCACTACATAGCTAGTGCAATGTATTAGACAAAACAAAATCTGACAGTTGGACCTTCAAGTCCCCTAGTGGGACCTGAAAAAAAAATGTAAAAAAAACGTAAGTTTAAAAACAAAACAAAAAAAAAACATATAATAAAAGTTTCAAGTAATAAAATAAAACTCAATCGCCCTGTTCCCTTATGAAGTCCTTTATTATTGAAAAAAATAAATAAACCATACATATTTGGTATAGCCGTGTCCGTAGCCGCAAGAACTATAAAAATATTATGTTATTTATTCCACGCTGTGAACGGCATAAAAAAAAACCTGTAAAAAACTATACCAGAATTTTAGTTTTTTGGTCACTTTGCCCTACAAAAATTTTAATAAAAAGTGATCAAAAAGTCGCATGTATCCAAAAATGATACCTGCAAAAACTATAGCTCGTCTCGCAAAATACAAGCCCTAATACAGCTCTTTTGGGAAAAAAAATTAAACGTTATGGTTCTCACAACTTGGCGAAAGAAAAAATTCATTCTTTTTACAAAAGTAGTTTTATAGTGCAAAAAGTTGTAAAACATAAAAAAGTGCTATAAATTAGGTATCGTCGGAATTGGAGTGACCCACAGAATAAAGTTTATCATGTAGTTTATAATGCATCATGCACACTGTATAAAAAATAACTAATAAACTGTGCCAGAATAGCAGTTTTTTGGTCCCTTGCCTCCCAAAAAATAGGATAAAAAGTGATAAAAAAAAACAAAAAAACAGCCCTCATACCACTACGTCTATTAAAAATTAAAATGAGTTAAGGCTTCCATAAGTCAGGAAATAAAAAATATGCAGTTGTGCCGGTTGTGTTCTTCTGTTTCACGAGGCAAATTATCAAGCCCCTAAAATTAGGGAACCAGGAAGGGTAGGGTCCAAATATATCTGCTGGAAGCGAGGGCACCCATATTATACCAGGACAACACTTCCCAGAAAAATTCCACTAACTGCAAAGGTGCGGGGTGTGGACCAAAAGGGGGATAAGGAAGGACATTTATCAGTGCGACACCGACTTGTGCAGAAAGGATTGAGCACAGTAACACACATCTATGGATTATTTTATTGTTTTTTTTAAACCCAATAATTATACCACCTGACTATGCCACTGATGTACTCTGACCAGCTTACATGTACCCCCACATCATAAACGGAAACACCAGCAATATTAAAACAAATCTACTACCAAGCAAATCCACGCTCCAAAAGCCAAATGGTGCTCCCTCCCCTCTGCACCCTACAGCGTGCCCAAACAGCAGTTTACTTCCACATATATGGCATCGACATACCCGGGAGAACCCTTTTAACAATTTTTGGGGTGTGTGTCTCCAGTGGCACAAGCTGGGCATGACATATTTGCCACTGAAATAGCATATCTAGGGAAAAATTGAAATTTTAGTTTGCACCACCCGCAGCGCAATAATTTATGGAAAAGACCTGTGGGGTGTAGATGCTCACTACACCTCTTAATAAATGCCTTGAAAGGTGCAGTTTCCAAAATGGGGTCACTTCTCAGGGGTTTCTTTTATTATTTCACATCAGAGCTCTGCAATTGTGAACCAATACTTTGTAAATTGCCAAATTAGGCCTCAATTTTACATGGTACTCTTTCAATCCTGAGCCCTGTCAAATGTCCAGGCAAAAGATTAGGACCACATGTAGGGTGTTTCTAAAACCGGGAAACACAGCATAATAATTAGAGAGCAGTCTTGTTACGGTGGCACAAGCTGGGCACCACATATTGGCATATGCAACATCCAGTGCACACTAATTTCTACAGAACACCTGCAGGGTTAACATTCTCACTACATTCCTAGGTGAATACCTTGAGGGGTGTAGTTTCCAAAATGCGGTCACTTCTGGGGGGTTTCCACGGCTTTGGTCCCACAGGAACTTTGCAAATGCGACATGGTGCCCAGAAAGCAATCCAGTAAAATCTGCAATCTGAGCCCTACTGTGTGCCCAAAAAGCAGTTTATTACCACATATGGGGTATTGCCGTACTTAGGAGAAATTGCTTTACAAATTTTGCGGTGCTTTTTCTCCTTTAGTCCTTGTGGAAATTAAAAAACAATTCGCTAAACCTACATTTTCTTTGAAAGAATGTAGATTTAAATTTTTACGGCCTAATTCCAATAATTTCTGCAAAAAACCTGTGCAGTCAAAATGCTCACAATACCTCTAGAGAATTTCCTCAATGGGTGTAGTTTTCAAAATGGGGTCACTTGTGGGGGGTTTCCACTGTTTTGTCCCCTCAGGGGCTTTGGAAATGCGACATTGCCTCCGCAAACCATTCCGGCTAAATTTGAGCACCAAAAGCCAAATGCCGCTCCTTCCCTTCTGAGCCCTTCCGTGTGTCCAAAAAGCCGTTTATGACCACGTGGGGTATTGTTTTACTCGGGAGAAATTTATTTAAACATTTTGTGGTGCTTTTGCTTCTTTAGTCCTTGTGGAAATGAAAAAAAAATTTGCTAAACCTACATTTTCTTTGAAAAAACGTAGATTTACATTTTTACGGCCTACTTCCAATCATTTCTGCAATAAACCTGTGGGGTCAAAATGCTCACTATACCCCAAAATAATTTCCTTGAGGTGTGTAGTTCCCCAAACGGGGTCACGGGGATTTCCAGTTTTGGCACTGCAAGAGCCCTTCAAACCTGACATGGTGCCTAAAATATATTCTAATAAAAAGAAGGCCTCAAAATCCTCTAGGTGCTCTTTTTTGCTTCTGAGGCCTGTGCTTCAGTCTATTACCACATAAGGGCCACATGTGGGATATTTCCTAAATCTGCAGAACCTGGGTAATAAATATTGAGTTGCGTTTCTCTGGTAAAAACCTTCTGTGTTACACAAAAAAATTATTAAAAATGAATTTCTGCAAAAACAAAAATGAAATTTGTAAATTTCACCTCTACATTGCTTTAATTCCTGTAAAACGTCTAAAGGGTTACGAAACTTTCTAAATGCTGTTTTGAATACTTTGAGGGGTGAAGTTTTTAAAATGGGGTGACTCATTGGGGGTTTCTAATATATATGGCCCTCAAAGCCACTTCACAACTGAACTGGCCCCTGTAAAAATAGCCTTTCGAAATTTTCTTGAAAATGTGAGAAATTGCTGCTGAAGTTCTAACCCTTGTAACGTCCTAGAAAAATAAAAGGATGTTCAAAAAACGATGAAAACATAGTAGACATACTGGCGTAGCATAGGCCCGGCACCAACCCGCAGTGGACACGTCAAATAATGATGTTGCAGGATTTGCGCCGAGCCCCCTTTCTACCTGCCAATCAGATTTAGATTGGACGCTACAGCGTCCCTCGTTACCTTGGAGACCTCAAAGCGGATGTTTACTGTTGCAGAGATCTAATACCATGGTGCAAGAGTATTACGCCAGCAGAGTGGGTGGGCTTTGGCCTGTCAAAAGACCGGAACTTCGCCGGCGCGTGTGCGGCCAATGGATTAGAGTCGTACACGCGCCGGGAGGTTGAACCAGCACACAATTGTGCTAACCGGCAGAAACAGCAAAAAATAAGTGTATTGAAAGAATCGATAATCCCTGATGGTGTGTCACTTTCACCTGTGGCACTGAAACGCGTTGGATTGTCTTAGTCAGCGAGGGGTGTCAGTACAACATATCATAAGGGGAGAGGTTTTACTGGGAGGGTGGAACAACATCACCACACCAGTATACCTCCCTTCATTACTGACCGCTTGTCTGAGCCTGTTGTACTGTATTTAGGGCTAGGATAGCTCATTTTAATGAATTACCCATTAAACAAATATTTTAATCGTTCTAATCCAGGCAGTCAATTTTTATACCCCTCAGGGTGATCATCTAGGGGGTGTAGTGAGCATTTTCATCCCACAGGTGTTTCATAGATTGTATTAAAATGAGGCAGTGAAAATGAAAAATTATTTTTTTTCCCAAAAATATGTAGTTTTGCCCCCAATTTTTTTTTTCACAATGGGGAATAGGAGAAAAAACAACACACAATTTGTTACCCAATTTCTCCCGAGTACGGCAATACCCCATGTGTGGCCCTAAACTGCTGTTTGGGCACATGGCAGAGCTCAAAATGGAAGGAGCGCCATTTGGCTTTTCGAGCGCAGATTTTGCTGGACTGGTGTATGGGCGCCATGTCGCATTTGCAGAGCTCCCTTAGGTACCAGAGTAAAGTGTAAAACCCTGAGAAGTGACCCCATTATGTAAACTACACCCCTCAAGGCATTTATCATTTGCCTGGACATATGACAGGGCTTAGGAGTGAAAGGCCTATTTTGGGGATTTTCGCAGCATTAGGCTGGATTCACACGAGCGTGGCGTTTTTGCGGATGCAAAAACGCAGCGTTTTGCGCGCGCAAAAACCACTTGACAGCTCCGTGTGTCATCCGTGTATGATGCGCGGCTGCGTGATTTTCGCGCAGCCGCCATCATAGAGATGAGGCTAGTCGACGTGAGTTACTGTCCAGGGTGCTGAAAGAGTTAACTGATCGGCAGTTAACTCTTTCAGCACCCTCGACATTGAATTCCGATCACAATATCGAGCAACCTGTTCAAAAAAAAAAAACATTCGTACTTACCCAGAACTTCCCTACCGGCCGTTGCCTTGGTGACGCGTCCTTGGAGACGCGCCTCTCTTGACATCCGGCCCCACCTCCCTGGATGACGCGGCAGTCCATGTGACCGCTGCAGCCTGTGCTTGGCCTGTGATTGGCTGGAGCTGTCACTTGGACTTACTTCATCCCGGGAGGTCAGACTGGAGGAAGAAGCAGGGAGTTATCAGTAAGTCAGAACTTCTTTTTTTTTTACACGTTCATGTATATAGGGATCGGAAGTAACTGTCCAGGGTGCTGAAACAGTTTAACTCATTCAGCACCCTGGACAGTGACTATCTCCTGACGTTGCGTACCGGAAATTTTTTTGCCGGGTTCGGCCAAAACGGGTTCGCTTAGCTCAAAGACACTCCGTTTGGATGTTTGTAAACAGAAAAGCACGTGGTGCTTTTCTGTTTACATTCATCCTTTTGACAGCTCTTGCGCGAATCACGCAGTTCGCACGGAAGTGCTTCCGTGCGGCATGCGTGGTTTTCACGCACCCATTGACTTGAATGGGTGCGTGATGCACGAAAAACGCCGAAAGAACGGACATGTCGTGACTTTTTTTCAGCGGACTCACGCTGAGGAAAAATCACGGACATGTCAGCACTGCCCCATAGACACATATAGGTCCGTGCAACGCGCGTGAAAAATCACGCGCGTTGCACGGACGTTTTTCCCGTTCGTCTGAATAAAGCCTTAGTCCACAATGGCAGGGCTCTGGGGTCAAATAGTTAACCAAACCCCAATGTGGTGACCCCCATTTTGGAAACTGCACCCCTCAAGGCATTTTTTAAGGGGTGTAGTGA
The DNA here is from genome assembly GCF_050947455.1 of Rhinoderma darwinii. Classification (NCBI taxonomy): domain Eukaryota; kingdom Metazoa; phylum Chordata; class Amphibia; order Anura; family Rhinodermatidae; genus Rhinoderma; species Rhinoderma darwinii. The sequence goes on from NC_134687.1 coordinate 171,484,467, forward strand.
GCATTTTGACCACACAGGTTTTGGTTTTTTTTTATTAGAAATTAATGCTCAGTGGATGGTGCAAAGTAAAAATTGCAATTTTCCACAGCTATGCCATTTTAGTGCACAATATGTTGTGCCCAGTTCGTGCCACTGAAGTCAAATACCTCAAACTGTTAAGCGGGTTCTCCCGGGTATGGCGATGACATATATGTGGATGTAAACTGCAGTTTGGGCACGCTGCAGAGCTCAGAAGGGAGGGAGCGCCATTTGGCTTTTGGAGCGCAGATTTTGCTTGGTAGTAGTTCTGTTAAGCGTTTTGCTGGTATTTGAGTTTTTTTTTTTTTCATAATCTGAATTTTTATTAAAAATTTCAACAAGTACAGAGCAAACAAACTCAAGAAAAACATTTCAGTATACATACATGTTATTTTGCATTATCTATATTTCTCTCAGGTAAGATGTTAACATGTTTCCACATATTACCCACACACCTTACCCCCAAATTCACTTCTCAGAATATATGCATTATCTCTATTTGATAAAGTTTCTTTATAAAAATATAATTAAAGCTTTGCGTAAGGTGTGTGTTATCCTTCCATTCCCACTAAAGGAGGGAGGAAGGAGAAAGGGAAGAAGAGAGATAGGGAAAAAACCCGGAAATAGAAAGAAATAGAAAGAAAAGGTTCCCTTCTCCCAGACAGGAGCCCCCAATTCAGCAGACTGCATCTGACCGACCCCTCTATGGGGATGTTCCGCCTAGCCATTTAGCAAGGTGTGGACCAGATTTGAAGGACGACCATGTACTCCACAGAGAAAGAACCGCACCAATGCGATCACTGTCCTCTGCAACCAGAGATTCCATTCGACATAAAGAGTCCATCTCCACTACCCATTCCACAACCGAGGGCGGCACGGTGGACTTCCAATGTCTAGGAATAACTGTTCGTGCCGCAGTCAGGAAATGCCTTAGCAGCCCCTTTCTAATACTCGGCAGAGGGCCCGGAATTAGAGATAGCAAAGTCATTTGAGGAGTGGGTACAAGCTGTGTACCTTCCACTTCTGTATAGATTTCAAAAATCGCTTTCCAGAAGTTCTGCAAAACGTGACATGACCACCAGATGTGCAACATTGTTCCGGTCTCGGTCCCGCATCTCCAACACAAATCTGACACCTCAGGGTACATTCTGTTCAGATTCTGTGGGCAACGGTACCATCTAGTCAGGATTTTGAAGTTTTTTTCCTGTGCCTGACATGCCACCGGCATTTTGTGAGACAGAAAAAATATTCGATCCCACTCAGCCTGTGACATGACTACTCCTAGTTCTCGCTCCCATGTGCCGACGTATGCAGGAGGCTGGTCGTCACCGGCCTCTGAAAGTAAGGTATACAGGTTAGATATCACCCGATCCGGAGGCTCAGTTTGAAGCAACAACGACTCAAACGCAGTGCTAGTGCCGATATGTATCCCACCCGGTAGCGCCGAGCGTAAAAAGGTGGACAATTGGGCATGCTCCATACAGGAAAGCTTCCTCCCCGGGCAAGTCCCTCGCAACTCAGACCAGGAAGGGAGCTTCCCCCCCTCCGACAGTACCTGACATAATCTCGTGTTTTCAGAAGAGGACCAAATCATAAACTCTTTCTTATTGACGGCTGGTAAAAATTCTGGGTTATCAAACAGCGGGCTAAGGAGTCCGGGTCTATGTGAAATGCCCTTTCTAACCATCAGTCTGTCCCATAGAGTGAGGCAGTGCTGGGTCAGCAGGGGCAGGGTCGCAAGTGCCGGCCTATAATCAGGAAGAATCCATGGCAGTGATCTAAGTGAGAGCGCGACTATGGATTGTTCAATTCCTACCCATTGTTTCTTGGGTCCATTAGTGAACCAGTCCACCACCCTTGCGAGTACTGCGGCCTGATGGTAAGTGACCAAGTCCGGGAGTCCTGCTCCCCCCTTCAGTTTTGGACGGGATAGTGACTTCATATTAAGGCGTGGCCTCAATGTGCCCCACACAAATTTCCGAAAAGCTTTCTCCAATGCCTTAAAAAATGTTCCGGGGATTAATACTAGGAGAGCCTGAAACAGATATAAAAACCGAGGGAGAATGTCCATTTTGATTGCATTGATGCGGCCAAACCATGAGAGCTGCGCTCGATCATATGACAGTAGATTTTTGAGAGTGGCTTGTAGTAACGGCTGATAATTGAGAGTGAATAGATCCACCAGATCCCTGGGAATCTGAACTCCCAAATATTTGATTGACCTCGCCTGCCATTTAAAATTAAAGGATGACTTTAGGAGCTCCAGTGTCTCAGCAGATAAGGAGATGTTGAGTGCTTCAGTTTTCGTATAATTTACTTTAAAGTTGCTGACCTGGCCAAATACTTCAAATTCTCTAATAAGTACTGGTAGGGAGATCACCGGGTTTGTCACGAAGAGCAAGAGATCATCCGCATATAGGGCCAATTTATGACAATCTCTATCTATTCCTATCCCTGTTATGTCTGGGGAATTACGTATAGCCACAGCTAAGTGCTCCATCGTGATGACATAAAGTAATGGTGACAGGGGAGCAATCGAGAATGTTGTGGAAAGTATTCCGTTTGCCCTAACCCTTGCAGTAGGTGTCTGGTATAGGGACAGTATCTTATCTAGCATAATGGGGCCGATCCCAACCTGGCTCAACGCCGACTTCAGGAACCCCCAGTGTACCCGATCGAAGGCTTTTTCCGCATCAACCGATATTAAACATGTGGGTAGCGACTTTTTCTGGACGTAGGAGATTAAGAGAGTAGTTTTATTGGTGTTATCCCTAGCCTCTCTATGTCGAACAAATCCCGCCTGATCTCCGTGAATACAACGTGGTAGAAGTGGGGCTAGTCTATTTTCAATAGCCTTAGAATAATGTTTTACATCTACATTTATCAGGGAGATTGGACGGTAATTAGAACATGCCGAGGGATCTTTCCCTGGTTTGGGGATCACAGTGATGGTTGCCGCCAACGTTTGCGGAGTGAATGGCACGGAGGTTGTAACTGCATTATAAACCTTAGTCATATAGGGGAGAAGTTTATTAACAAAGGTTTTGTAAAAGGATGCCGGGAATCCATCCGGACCCGGACTTTTACTCGCTGGAGCTGACTTTATGATTGCCTGTATTTCAGATTCCGAGAAGGCCTCCCCTAGTGAGGCCGTCTCGGTCTCCTCCAAAGTCGGCAGCGCCGTCTGTTAAATATAGGAATCAATCCTCTGTTGAAGGGTACTTGGAGACATGTCCGCCAAAGGCCCCCTGAGGTTGTATAGGGCCTGATAGTAGTCCTTAAATGTGTTAACAATGTCTTCTGGCTTATGTTTGACCTCACCCTGTGTTGTTTTAATCGCCGGTATAAAGGATTGAGGGGTCCGTGGGTGTAATGAATTAGCTAATGCCTTCCCGCATTTGTTAGAATGTTCATATGCAAAACGCCTCATCCGGTCTCGAAACGACGCATGCGCCTGATCTAATAAATTCCTCAACGAATTTGGAGCTTCTAGTAGCTCTGCTAAAGTCTGGGGGTGCTGGGACTGCTTGTGAGTGGTCTCTAATGTCTGTATCTGGGACAAGAGCTTATCAATTTTGAAAGCCCGTTCCCTCTTCAATCTCGAGCCTTGCTGTATAAATATACCTCTTAATACACTTTTCAACGCCTCCCACTGAACCGGCAGAGGGGTGGAGTCTTCCTCATGATGCTCCAGAAACTCCGAGATGGATTTGTTAATTGCCGTTTGGCAAACCGCATCCCGTAAAAGATGGGGGTTCAACCGCCAGTGCCATTCCCGCTGTTTAGTATCTGGGAAGATAAGAGACAAGTAAACCGGCGCATGATCCGCCCAAATCATAGTTCCAATCTGAGACTTCGGGGATCAGGAAAGTAGATGGTGACTAATAAGAAACAAATCTATCCTGCTGTACATGTCATGTACTGGAGAATAGAAAGTGTAATCCCGTGTTTGGGGGTTGAGGATCCGCCAAATGTCCACCATTTGCATACCAAACAGTTTAGATTTAAGGGAAGCCAACTGAGAAGCGGGAACCGAGGATCTGCCCGAGGAGGAGTCTGCAACCCTGTCCATTGTGAAATTAAAGTCTCCTGCAGTTACCAATAGGCCTTCTGCAAATTTGGAGAGTTCCGTTAAGTAACTCCTGCATACGCGCACCTGGTCATGATTAGGAAGATACAAGTTCGCCACAGTGAACAGTCGCTCACATATTCGAAGCTTCAAAAATACATAACGCCCCTGAGTATCATATTGGGTAGCAACAACCGAGACCGGAAGAGATTTATGTATAGCTATACTCACTCCTCTGGATTTCGCGTCAGGGTTGGTACTATGGAACCACTGCGTATAGTATCGATGTTTCAGAGTGGGCACATGGTCGGTCCTAAAATGAGTCTCCTGCAAAAGTAAAATCTGAACACGTTATTTATGCATATGATGTAGAATTTGCGTGCGTTTTTGCGGGGTATTGAATCCCCGAACATTTAATGAGCAACATTTTAAAGGCTCCATCTGGGAAAGAGGAGGAAGGGTAAGAGGAGACAGGAAAAGAAAGAGTAAATTAACTAATGGATTCACTACAGACAGTGATCCGGCCCCAAACCTACTCTGTTTAGGGGAAAGAAATTAAAGTAAAGTGTTCAACCGAACACGCCCTAAGTGTGGGTTTGACTGGACTATGGAAGAAGGAAACTCCCAACCAACTCCCAAATGCCCGACTTCTTGTATGGACACACATGTATATTATCACCTTATCACACAACAATGAACCAACAACCCGTAACTGACTCTTATAGGCCTAGCGTCATTGATCTTTTTTAAGGGAATCTGCCCCTTAGTTACTATAACCTGTATTGTGTCTAAAAGGTTCTCCTTACCATATAGGTACATATATCCACTGCCATTCCGACTATACCGCCATTTATATAATCCCGACTAGATTCTCAGGTTCCCATCCTGGTGGGGTGGGGGGGGGGCTTGGTGTGTCACTCCCGAACCTATCACGCTGGATCTATTTATATGCCATTAGCTCCATCATCTCCCTCCCACCACATCTCGGGAGTCTGCGGACATGATGCGATATGATCCCTATAGCCCCAATTACCCCTTGTCAGAGAGGAGGAATGCATCCCTGATCCCTTACTTGTTGCTTGTTCTAATCTGTAATGCACACATAAATCCCCAATGCAGTCCCCTTCCCCCACCCCTCCAATGCAGCATGTTAGAACATAAAACAGTAAAAAAGTAACCCCAACCACTCCTTGTCAGCGGAGCGTAATGTTCCAGCATCTTATTCCAGCAATCTTGACCTGGTCAGGCCCGACGTCGAGGTAGCCACCATCTGTGCTTCATCTAAACAGTTCTGCCGGACAGGCAAGTCTTGTAATATGTCTGGCAGGGGGGGCAATTTCTCGGGACCCGTGGAACTGAGTCCAACATATACGACCATGGCTGTCTTAACCGCTGTATAACTCAGTAAAACTCCATAAAAGCCACCGGCGACGCATCAACGGAGCAATCTCAAGATTCCTGAGAGTCATGAGCGGGAGCTCCTGGGCCCTGCACTCTTCTGCGTCTCGCAGGGGTCGAGGAGTGATCCATCCGGTGATTTCGTCTTGGTGTGCGTTGTGGCATGGGAGGAAAATACGGCCACTCTGGGATGGAAATCTGTGGGAGATCTAGTGCCGCGAGGAAATCAGGAATATCTTCCGGTGAATAGACTGTGTACAAGGAAGATCCCCGGCGAACTTGCAGTTGAAAGGGGTATCCCCATGAATACTGGATATCTTTTTCCCTAAGTGCGACAAGTAGGGGTCGTAGGGCTCTCCTTTTTGCTAAAGTGGAACGAGAAAGATCCGCCAGTAATTGCACCGGAGCCCCGTCAAAGTCCAGTGTACCCCTGTTACGGGCTTGCCTCATGATATATTCCTTAAGTTGGAAATAGTGGATTCTACACACCACATCACGCGGTCTGGCCAAATCCGTGCTTTGGGCCCAGGGTGCGGTGCACTCTATCAATTTCCACCGGAGAATCCGCAGGTCTTTCCAGCAGCATGTTAAATATCCCCTGCAACGTGTGAATGAGGTCCTGGGGCCCCGTAGCTTCTGGGATACCCCTGACTCTAATATTGTTTCTCCTATTTCTGTTCTCTGCATCATCCGTCATATCAAACAGCATTTGTATATGTGCAGAGTGTTGATCCAATAAAATTTGTTGGGAGGCCTGATGCTGCTGCAGCTCCTGTGTTTGCACTTCAATAGCTTCCACCGATTCATTAATATGTGTAATGTCCTCTTTTAGGGAACGGATCTCGTTTTTGCATACCGCTTCAAGGCGGGAAATGTAGCCCTCCATATCTTTTTTAGTGGGTATGGCCGCCATTTGTGTCGTTAATGCCTGCAGCTCAGGGCTCATACTACGGTGTAATATCGGGTTAGAGGCTGACTCACCCCTCTGAGGTTCCAACGCTCTATCCTGCGGCTGGTCTGGAGGAGATGCCGTTCCCCGAGGCGGCATCCCTGAGGTGCCAGTGCGGTCCGCCATCTTGGAAAGCCGGGCCGGAGATGCAGGCAGGCCTGAGTCCGCGAAATAATGAGGTATGCCGCTCCTCGTTCTTGTCTGATCGCTTCTTGCGGGTGTCGGGGGTTTGGTGCGTGATCCCCTTCGCATTCGTGCGATGTGTGTCGCAAATAGACGCTGTTAATCGGGTTTGGGAGCAGTCAGGGAGCTCTTACCCCACGCGTCTCACCAGTTCCATGTCCAGGCCACGCCCCCCTGGTATTTGAGTTTATGTGGGGGCATATGTAAGTTGTGAGGGGTACATCAGGTCATAATAAGAGGGTGTAATAATGGGGTATATAAATATTAATTCATAGATGTGTGGCCAGTGTCGCACTGATAAATGGTGACCAATCTTATCTGCTTTTGGAACACTCTGCACATTTTGCATCTCCATATTCTGAGAGCCAGAACTTTTTTATTTTTTCTCCACCGGTGCTGTGTTAGGGTATGTTCACACGCTCAACCAAAAACGTCAGAAAATACAGAGCTGTTTTCAAGGGAAAGCAGCTCCTGATTTTCAGAAGTTTTTTAAGCCACTCGCGATTTTCGCGGCGTTTTTAACACTTTTTTACAGTTGTTTTTGGAGCCGTTTTCAATAGAGTATATGAAAAACGGCTCCAAAAACATCCCAAGAAGTGACCTGCACTACTTTTTCGTGGCCGTCGGAAGAGAATACGGATTTTCCCATTGAAATCAATGGGCAGATGTTTGGAGGCGTTCTGCTTACGATTTTACAGCCGTTTAAGGCATGAAAAACGGCCGAAAATAGGCTGTGTGAACATACCCTAAGGGCTTATTTGTTGCGGGACAATCTGTAGATTTCACTGGTACCAGGTACATGCGATTTTTTTTTTATCACTTTTTATTTCATTTTTTGGCAAGGAAGGTGACCAAAAACCTGCAATTCTGATGTTTTTTTTATAATTTTTTTTTTTTACCGCGTTCGCCATGCGCTATGAATGACAATTTTACTTTATTTTGGGGTACGATTACGGCGATACCATATGTTTATCGTTTTTCTTATGTCTTGCACCATCTGCACAATAAAAATCACTTTTGTTTCAAATAATTGCCATATTTTGAGTGCTATAACTTTTTTATTTTTCAGTCAAAAAAGCTGTGTAAGGGCTTGTATTTTGCGGGACCGGCTGTCGTTTTTATTGGTATAATTTTGGGGTAGATGCAACTTTTAGATCCCTTTTTTTATTCTGTTTTGGGAGGGGCAGTGACTAAAAAACAGCGATTCTGGAATTGTTATTTTTATTTTATTTTTTTATGGTGTTCACCGTGCGAGTAAAATAGCGTGATATTTTTATAGTTCGGGCCGTTACTGATGCGGTGATACCACATGTGTACATTTTTTTTCATGTTTTCCTATAATAAAAGACTTATTATGGGAAAAAAGGCTGTTAGTGTTTTTTAACGTGAAATTTTTATTTTTATTTTTTTTTATACAACATTTTCATTAACTTGTTTTAACTTTTTTTTGGTCCCACTAGGGGACAGGCATGAAGCCCTGATCGCTATTCTAATACACTGCACTACCTACATAGTGCAGAGTATTAGAGCTGTCAGCTATTCACTGACCGCAAGCCTGTTGGGCATCGCCTCCCGGCGGGGCCTAATAGGCTTCCGTACTAGGAAGCCATTGTTAGGCTACGGTTGCAATAGCAACCATCGGCACCCCCGTGGGTGCCGATGGTTGCAATTAGAAACCATAGGGTGCGATCTAACCACCTAGATGCAGTCCTGGCCGTTAGAGCAGGATGTCAGCTGTGACAAACAGCTGACACTCTCGCTCGTGGCAACCATCATGGTTGCCGACAGGCTAGAAGCCACTTAGATGCAGCGATCGCTTTGATCGCTGCATCTAAGGAGTTAATCGGCCGGATCGGAGCCTAGCTCTGGTCCTGGCTGTTACAGCGGGGTGTCAGATAGCCGATACCCGGCGGTGATGGCGCTGGCTCAGCTTCTGAGCCAGCACCATCACATACACATTCTGCCTTATCAATCAGCGCCTTTCATAGATCACGTCATCGCGCTGCTTGCGTCGTTCAACCCCAAGGGACCTGTGCAGAAGAGAGCTTGGTTCTGGAGCTGTATATATGTAATGAGCTTGGTTCTGGTGCTGTATATATGTAATGATCTCGGTTCTGGAGCTGTATTTATGTACGGAGCTTTGTTCTGGTACTGTATATATGTAATGAGCTGGGTTCTTGTGCTGTATATATGTACAGAGCTTGGTACTGGAGCTGTATTTATGTACTGAGCTTGGTTATGACGATGTATTTATGTACGGAGCTTTGTTCTGGTGCTGTATACATGTAATGAGCTTTGTTCTGGTGCTGTATATATGTACGGGGCTTGGTGCTGGAGCTGTATTTATGTACTGAGCTTGGTTCTGCTGCTGTGTGTGTGTATATATATATATATATATATATATATATATATATAAAGCTTGGTCCTGGTGCTGTATATATGTAATGAGCTTGGTTCTGGTGTTGTGTATAGAACTACAGGGTGGGCCATTTATATGGATACACCTAAATAAAATGGGAATGGTTGGTGATATTAACTTCCTGTTTGTGGCACATTAGTATATGGGAGGGGGGAAACTTTTCAAGCTGGGTGTTGACCATGGCGGCCATTTTGAAGTTGGCCATTTTGTATCCAACTTTAGTTTTTTCAATGGGAAGAGGGTCATGTGACACATCAAACTTATTAAGAATTTCACAAGAAAAACAATGGTGTGCTTGGTTTTAACGTTACTTTATTCTTTCATGAGTTATTTACAAGTTTCTGACCACTTATAAAATGTGTTCAAAGTGCTGCCCATTATAGTTTGTACGGTTGAAAAAAGACACATGTCCATCAAGTTCAACCAAGGGATGGGAAAGGGGAAGTAAAAAATTTCTACACATAGCAGTTAATATTTTTGGGTTCTAGGAAATTATCTAAGCCTTTTTTAAAGCCATCTACTGTCCCTGCTGCGACCAGCTCCTGCGGTAGGCTATTCCATAGATTCACAGTTCTCACAGTAAAGAAGGCTTGTCGCCTCTGCAGGTTGAACCTTTTTTTCTCCAGACGGAGGGAGTGCCCCCTTGTTTTTTGAGGGGGTTTTACATGGAACAGGATTTCACCATATTTTTTGTATGCGCCATTCATATATTTATATAAGTTAATCATGTCCCCCCTTAGTCGTCTTTTCTCAAGGCTAAATAGGTTTAGTTCTTTTAATCTTTCCTCATAACTTAGATTCTCCATGCCCCTTATTAGCTTCGTTGCTCTTCTTTGTATTTTTTCCAACTCCAGGGCATCCTTTCTATGAACTGGAGCCCAGAACTGGACTGCATATTCTAGATGAGGCCTCACTAATGCTTTGTAAAGTGGTAATATTACATCCCTGTCCCGCGAGTCCATGCCTCTTTTGATACACAACAAGATTTTGCTGGCCTTTGAAGCAGCTGATTGACACTGCATGCTGAAATTTAGTTTATGATTTACAAGTACACCCAGATCCTTCTCAACAATTGACTCCCCCAGTGTAGCTCCCCCTAGGACATATGATGCTTGCAGGTTTTTCGTACCCAGATGCATAACTTTACATTTATCTACATTAAACTTCATTTGCCAAGTGGACGCCCAAACACTTAGTTTGTTTAAATCTGCCTGCAATTCACAAACATCTTCCATAGTCGGAACTATATTGCATAGCTTGGTGTCATCTGCAAAAATAGAAATAGTGCTATTAATCCCATCCTCTATATCATTAATAAATAAGTTGAATAATAGTGGTCCCATCACTGAACCCTGGGGTACACCACTTATAACTGGGGACCATTCAGAGTAGGAATCATTGACCACAACTCTCTGGATACGGTCCTTGAGCCAATTCTCAATCCAATTACAAACTATACTTTCTAAACCTATAGTCCTTAATTTACCCATTAGATGTCTATGAGGGACAGTGTCAAATGCCTTTGCAAAGTCCAAAAACACTATATCCACAGCAGCCCCTCTGTCTAGGCTTCTGCTTACCTCTTCATAAAAACAAATCAGGTTGGTTTGACAGCTTCTGTCCTTTGTAAAACCATGCTGGCTGTCACTTATAATACTATTTATTGTCACATAATTCTGTGTATATAGTCCCTCAATAGCCCCTCAAACATTTTCCCCACAATTGATGTTAAAGGAACAGTGTCATCACAAATAATTTTTTTATATGTTAAAGATGTTAGTGCTTTAATAAAAACGTTTATTTTCATTTGTGTGTTTGTGTTTTACTGTTTCTTATTTTTACACTTTTTCTTCCCTATGGGGGCTGCCATTTTTTGTTCCATTTCTGTGTGTGTCGATTAACGACACACACAGACATGGAATACGGCAGCCACAGTCCCATAGGGACTGCGAACGGCTCCCGTCCCATTGACTGCCGTGTACGGCGTCTGTGTGGGAACTGCGCATGCGCCGCTCCCACACAGTCCTATTCGAAATTGGCGCCGTCCGGCGCCATTTTCCTGTGGACCGGAAGTCGCGGCCGGACAGTAATATTACTACTTCCGGTCGCGGCTTCCGGACTTGTGCACATGGAACAGCGGCAGCAAAGGGAGCGGACGGGCCGGAGGGAGCCGCGGCGGCAGGAGCAGGTAAGAGATTTCAATGTATGTTAGTGTTTGTGTGTGTTTACTACTGTATGTAAACCTACTACACTGTGGGTTACCTCAAAAAATGGCGACACACAGTGTAGGAGGTTAAACCTTTCAAACCCCTCGTTTATCCCGGCACTAGCCAGGATAAAGGAGGGGGGGATGCTGAGAGCTCACTAGAGCGAGGGCTTTTAACCCAATGTTGCAATGCTGCAATTTTGGGAACTAGCTCCATCTAGTGACCAAAAATGGGTAGTATTATAAATTAGAAAAAATGTATAATATTTCCTGACTCGCGAAAAAAATAAAAAAAATTTGAACAATGTTTAATCACCCACACACTAAGTGTTTAATTTTTAAAAAAAAACCATGTTTTTCTGGCAACACATTCCCTTTAAGCTTACTGGTCTATAATTACCCGGCGAAGTCCTAGAGCCCTTTTTGAAAATAGGCACCACATTTGCCCTGCGCCAGTCCCTTGGCACTATACCACTCATGAGAGACTCTCTAAATATTATGAAGAGGGGGACAGAAATAACTGAACTAAGCTCTTTAAGAACTCTAGGGTGTAACCCATCTGGTCCCGGGGCCTTGTGTACATTTATTTTATTTAATTTAGCTTGGACCATATCTACATTCATCCAATTCAGTATATCAACTGATATATTAACAGCACCGGCAGCAGCTACATCAGCTGCTCCTTCTTCTGTTGTATATACAGAGCGGAAGAACCCATTTAGTAACCCTGCCTTCTCTTGATCCACTGTGACCAACTCCCCATTACCACTATCTAAGGGTCCTACATGTTCAGACCTGGGCTTTTTTGCATTTATATGCTTGAAGAATTTTTTAGGATTTGTTTTACTATCCTTGGCCACCTGCCTTTCATTTTGTATTTTTGCTGATTTTATTACATTTTTACAGATTTTATTAAGCTCTTTATATTTTACAAAGGCTGCAGATGTACCCTCAGATTTGTATTTTTTAAATGCCCTTTTTTTGTCATGTATTGCCCCTTTCACAGAAGGTGTAAGCCATGTGGGGTTTAATTTTAGTCGTTTATACTTGTTACCTGTAGGAATACATTTTGCACTATAATTACCCAAAGTAGATTTGAAAATCTCCCATTTATCATTTGTCCCATTATTTGACATTAGTTCTTCCCAGTCTATATCCTGAATTGCCGCCCTCATCCTGGGGAAATTGGCTTTCTTAAAATTAAATATTTTTGCCCTCCCAGCCTGCATTTGTTTTTTACAGTATAGGTAAAATATAACTATATTATGATCACTGTTACCAAGGTTTTCACGAACATTGACATTCCCAACAAGCTCTGCATTATTATTGTGTTGGATTGTCAATGCAATCCTCTTCTCCCACTCTTCACACACTGATAGCAACACCGCAGAAGAAATGCTAGCACAGGCTTCCAGTATCCGTAGTTTCAGTTGCTGCACATCTCGTATCTTCACAGCATAGACAATTGCCTTCAGATGACCCCAAAGATAAAAGTCTAAGGGGGTCAGATCGGGAGGCATTTCTTCTGCGGTGCTGCTATCAGTGTGTGAAGAGTGGGAGAAGAGGGTTGCATTGACAATCCAACACAATGGGCAGCACTTTGAACACATTTTATAAGTGGTCAGAAACTTGTAAATAACTCATGAAAGAATAAAGTAACGTTAAAACCAAGCACACCATTGTTTTTCTTGTGAAATTCTCGATAAGTTTGATGTGTCACATGACCCTCTTCCCATTGAAAAAACTAAAGTTGGATACAAAATGGCCAACTTCAAAATGGCCACCATGGTCAACACCAAGCTTGAAAAGTTTCCCCCCTCCCATATACTAATGTGACACAAACAGGAAGTTAATATCACCAACCATTCCCATTTTATTTAGGTGTATCCATATAAATGGCCCACCCTGTATATTGCTTGTAAAATGTACAAATGTTTTTATGCTCAAGTTACATTAAAAAAAAAAGTGGAAAAGGAATGACACGTCATTGATTGGTAGAAAAAACAAACATGGCGAGGGGGAAGGAGATGTCGGGAAAGAGGTTGAGGGGGCACCAAACTGAATCTTTGCCCCGGGTGCTGGAGAACCTAGCTACGCCTCTGATACCAACAGTCAAACACGGTGGTGGTGGTGGTAATGTAATGATTTGGGACTGCTGTGTTCTGCAGGACCTGGACGATTTGTCATAATTGATGGAACCATGAATTCTCCCCTCTATCAGAAAATAGTGAAGGATAATATCTGCACGTTAGTTCATGACCTAAACCTTAAGCACAGTTAGGTAATAAAGCAGGACAATGAGCCAGCGCACACAATAAAGTCCAAACAATAAAGTCGTGACAAGAATCCCATTAACCTCTTCACGGGCTGTGCCGCAACTGTACATCCTGCAGAGGGCTTGCTTTCCGTATCAGGACGTACAGTTGCGGAGTAGTTCCCAGCGCACACTGTCTTAACCCCTTAAGGACACAGCCTAGTTTTGGCCTTAAAGGGACTCTGTCACCACATTATAAGTGCCCTGTCTCCTATATAAGGAGATCGGCGCTGTAATGTAGGTGACAGTAATGCTTTTTATTTAAAAAACCGATCTTTTTTCACAAAGTTAGCAGCGATTTAAGTTTATGCTAATGAGCTTTCTTAATGCCCAAGTGGGCGTACTTTTACTTTCGACCAAGTGGGCGTTGTACAGAGGAGTGCATGACGCTAACCAATCGGCATCATGCACTCCTCTCCATTCATTTACACCAGAAGTGACCCTATTTTGGAAACTACACCCCTCAAGGAATTCATTTATGGGTGTTGTGACCATTTTGACCCCATAGTTTTTTCACAGAACTTATTTGAATTGGGCTGGGAATTAAAACAAAATTAATTTTTTCCAATAATATGTAGTTTTGGCTGAAAATGACTTATTTTCACAAGAAATAAAATACCCCATTCTGTTGCGCAATTTGTCCTGAGTGCAGCAATACCCCATTTGTGGTGATAAACTGCCGTTTGGGCCCATGGGAGGGCTCAGAAGGAAAGGACCACCATTTGGCCTACTGGGGATTTTCTCGTGCGTAGTCATGTATGCAGAAGCCCCTGAGGTACCAGTACAGTTGAAACCCCCAAGAAGTGACCCCATTTTAAAAACTACACCCTTAAGGCATTCATCTAGAGGTGTAGTGAGCATTTTGACCGGAGAGATACACCCCATAAACTGTAATGTGGGTTCTCCCGGGTATGGCAATACCCTCAATGTGGGAAAGATAAGGGGGGATAAGCTGTGTGGAGTACATCAGGGTAAGTAGAATTGGGGTAAATTATAAATCAAGGGATGTATGATAAATTTTAAAACACTCTTTCATACAGACCTCTGGTTTTTCGGGACACGTGTTACATTGATATATTGTGTCCTCCCTTATACCCCTCTTATAGCAGACTTTGCACCTCTTTTGACTTTTTCCCTTCTTGCCAGTTTGGGGAACTTCTCCTGGAAAGTGTTGCCCTGGTACGATGCGTGTGGGCTCGCTTCCAGAAGTACTGGGTGCCCCCCCTTCCTGGTCCCTAAAGATTAGGTTCTTGATAATCACCTCTTGAAATTCCAGGAAAGTTCCCCTCTGGCCTGTACATCGACATAGCACGTACACATTGTACAATGCCAGCTGTATGATGTGCACGGCCAGCTTCTTATACCACACCGCATGGCGCTGTAGGGCTTCAGGACTTGATCTGACAAGTCCACCCCTCCCATGTACCTATTGTAGTCCAGGATGCAGTCTGGTTTAGGGGTCTCTGTACTGGTACCTCGTACAGGTACATGGGTACTGGTGTGACATCTCTCTTGTACTTGACACACAATATGTTGCTGCTAGAATGTGCCCTGCGCTCACCCCTTCTTGTTTGCCCTGCAGAGTCTTAGGGAGGCCTCTCAGATTTCTTCTAGCAGTGCCGCATGCCACAGGACTGGAAGCGAGGCAGTTGAAGAGTGGGACGCCGGTATAAAAATTATCCAGGTAGAGGTGGTAACCCTGGTCCAGCAGTGGGTGCACCAATTTTTGCATTAACTCCCAGTAAGGGGGGGCATTCTGGGGGCTGAATACTGGTGTCCTTCCCTTCATATATCCTAAACCTGTAGGTATACCCTGATGCACTCTCGCACAGCTCATACATCTTCACGCCATACCTTGCCTTCTTACCCGGCAGGTACTCGCGGAATTGAACCCTCCCTTTAAAATCCACCAAGGACTCATCAATAGAAATACACTTCTCGGGGGTGTATGCTTGCGAAAACCGGGCACTGAAACGGTCTAATAGGGGTCTCCGTTTATACAAACGGTCAAAACTGGGGTCATCTCAGTGTGGGCACGGCTCATATCAGTATAATTTAAAAAGCGAAGTATTGCCTAATTTATTTATTTTTTTAGGTTCCAGTTCAGTTCTGAAGTTGCTTTGAAATTATTTTAGAAACTAGACCCCTCAAAGTATTCACAACAGCATTTAGAAAGTTTATGAACCCTTTAGGTGTTTCACAGGAATTTAGAGCAAAGTAGAGGTGAAATTTACATTTTTTTTTGTCAGAAAATCCTTTTTATACAATTTTTTTTATAACACAAAAGGTTTTACCAGAGAAACGCAACGCAATACTTATTGCCCAGATTCTGCAGTTTTGAGAAATATCCCACATGTGGCCCTAGTGCGGTAATGGACTGAAGCACCGGCCTCAGAAGCAAAGGAGCGCCTAGTGGATATTGAGGCCTCCTTTTTATTAGGCACCATGTCCGGTTTGAAGAGGTCTTGTGGTGCCAAAACAGTGGAAAACCCCGAAAAGTGACTCCATTTTGAAAACTAGACCCCTTGAGGAATCCATTGTAGTTTTCTTGGGGTGCATGCGGCTTTTTGATCAGTTTTTATTCTATTTTTAGGTGGCGTGGTGACTAAAAAACAGAAATTCTACTATTGTATTTCTAATCTATTTTTTTTTACAGCGTTCACCGTGCGCTATAAATGACACATTCACTTTATTCTGCATGGCGATACGATTACGGCGATACCAGATGTTTATAGGTTTGTTTTATGTCTTATGGCGTTTGCACAATAAAATACTTTTTGTAAAAAATCATTTACTTTTTGTGTTATCTTATTTTAAGAGCCAGAACGTTTTTTATTTTTCAATCAATAAAGCCGTGTGAGGACTTATTTTTTGCGTAACGAACTGTAGTTTCGATCAGTACCATTTTTAGGTACATGCAACTTTTTGATCTCTTTTTATTCCATTTTTTGGGAGGTGAAGTGACCAAACAATTGTGATTGTGGTACGGTTTATTATTATTTTCTTTTACGGCGTTCACCGCGCGGGATAAATAACAAAATAATTTTGTAGTTCAGGCCGTTACGGACGCGGCAATACCAATTATGTATAGTTTATTTGTTTGTTTATATATTTTTATTAATAATAAAGGACTGATAAGGGAAAAGGGGGGATTTTTACTTTTATTACTTTTAAAACTTTTATTTTCTTATTTTTACACATCTTTTTTTAACATTTTTTTAACTTTATTACTTTGTCCCACTAGGGGACTTGAGGGCAGGAGGCCCTGATCGCTATTCTAATACACTGCACTACATGCGTAGTGCAGTGTATCAGAGCTGTCAGCTACTCACTAACAGCAAGCATAGTGGGTCCTGACTTCGTCAGGACTCACTAGGCTTTCGTCGATGGCAGAGTCGGACGCCATTGTTTGGTGTCCGGTTGCCAAAGCCACCATCGCCAGCCGCTATCGCGTAGCAGGCTGGCGATGGTAGCTTAACCCCTAAAAAGCCGTGATCACTATTGAACACGGCTTTTAAGGGGTTAATCAGCGGGGACACAGCGATCGGTCCCCGCTGTAGGAGCTGTGACAGCTGCTGAATGAGACTCCCCGCAAATGTACGGAAGCCTCGGAGGAGCAGCCTCCGGCCGGTCCTCCGCGGCTTCCTGTCAGTGTGACTGTCACATCACAATGACAGTTAGAATACATTACACTACGTAGTGTAAAGAGTTTGCCTGACACAGGTTCTGTGTCGACGCCCGGGGTTAATCAGCCTTCATCAGCTCCAAGGTCTGCTAGAGTGACGCGATGAGTTACCATTCAGGCTAGCAGGAGAGGGAGAACCTATAACAGCCTGGCCTGACGGTTCTAGCGCCCTTAGGCCTCATTTACACGAGCGTAATATACGCGCGTGCGACGCTCGTGCTTTTCACGCGTGTCGTACGCACCTATATTACTCTATGGGGCAGTGCAGACGATGCGTGAATTTTGCGCAGCGCGAGTGCGTTGCGTAAAACTCACGACATGTTCTATAATCGTGCGTTTTTCGCGCATCACGCACCCATTGAAGTCAATGGGTGCGTGAAAACCACCACGTGCTTTTCTGTTTACAAACATCCGAACGGAGTATCTTAGACATGAGCGAACCGAACTTTACCGGGTTCGGCCGAACTCGTTTTGACCGAACCCGGCAGGAGACAGTCACTGTGCAGGGTGCTGAAAGAGTTTAAACTGGTTCAGCACCCTGGACAGTGCCTTCCGATTCCAATATACGTGAACGTGTAAAAAAAAAAAAAAAGTTCTGACTTACCGATAACTCCCGGCTTCTTCCTCCAGTCTGAACTCCCGGGATCACAATTCAGTCCAAGTGACAGCTGCAGCCAATCACAAGCCAAGCACAGGCTGCAGCGGTCACATGGACTGCCGCGTCTTCCAGGGAGGTGGGGCCAGATGTCAAGAGAGGCGCGTCACCAAGGACGCGTCACCAAGGACGCGTCACCAAGGCAACGGCCGGGAAGTTCTCGGTAAGTACGAACCTCTTTTTTTTGTAAACAGGTTGCTCGATATGGTGATCGGAATGCACTGTCGAGGGTGCTGAAAGAGTTACTGCCGATCAGTTAACTCTTTCAGCACCATGGACAGTGACTGACATCGACTAGCCTCATCTCTATGATGGCGGCTGCGCGAAAATCACGCAGCCGCGCATCATACACGGATGACACACGGAGCTGCCAAAAGCTTTTTGCGCACGCAAAATGCTGCGTTTTTTGCGCGCGCAAACCGCACACGCTCGTGTAAATGAGGCCTTAGTCTATTTATACCCTCACTTGCAGCATGTTCCTTGCTTGTGATTCTCGTTTCCTGGCTCTGCTATTCCTGCTATTTACCTGATTGACCGCTGTAACTTTTTGACCCTGGCTTGCCTGACTTTTCTCCTGCTCTGTTTTGCTACTACGTACTCTCCTGGTTTGATTTGGCTCATTCACATATCTATGAATTATGATTTATTTACTGCATTATTATACCCTCTTATTATGCCCTGATATACTCTGCACAGATTACATATGCCCCCACATTATAAACTGAAATACCAGCAAAACCCCAAACAGAACTACTACCAAACAAAATCTGCACTCCAAAAGCAAAATGGCGCTCCCTCCCTCCTGACACCTGCAGCGAGCCCAAACAGCAATTTGTGCCCACATATATGGCATTGCCATACCCGAAAGAACCTGCCGGTATTTGTCTTCAGTGGCACAACATATTATGCACTAAAATGGCATATCAGTGGAAAATTGCAATATTCACATTAAGTGCATTAAACCCTTTGCGCACTATGACTTAATAGCACGTCATGGTGCGGGGGTTGATGTATGGAGCCGGCTCACGTGCTGAGCCCGCTCCATATGCTGCTGGTATCAGCTGTGTATTACAGCTGACACCCAGGACTAACGGACAGGAACAGCGATCGTGCGGTTACAGAAGCCTGTAAAAATAACAATATACTGCAATACATTAGTGTCCAATGATCGCTGGTTCAATTCCCCTAAGGCGACTAATAAAATGTGTTGAAGAATTAAATTTATTAGTAGTGAGAAAGAAAAAAGTTTAAAGTTAAAAAACCCACCTTTTCCCATTTTTCTTCTAAAGTAATGTAAAAAAATAAACAAAATTGGTATCGCTATGTCCGTAAAAGGCCGAACTATTACAATATACCATTATTTAACTCGCACGGTGAACACCGTAAAAAACTTAAATCATTTAAACTGCCAAAATCGCAGGTTTTTTTGTCACTTTAGCTCTCAAAAAAAAAAAAAATGAAATACAACTTTTGGATCACTTTTTATGTATCAAAAAATGGTACCAATAAAAACGACAGTTCGTCCCGCAAAAAATAAGACCTCCCACCGCTGAATCAGTCGAAAAATTGTAAAAAACTTTACGGCTCTCAGAATGTGGTGAAACAGAATTTTTATTTTCACAATTAGATATTTCTTTGTAAAAGTAGTATAATATAAAAAAAAAAACTATATAAATTTGGTATCACCGTAATTGTATTGAGCCGCAGAATAAAGTAAAGTTTTCGTTTTTACCGCACGGCAAAAGCTGTAAAAACGAAAACCCCAAAGAGTGGAATCAGATTTTTTTCCTATATCAGCCCGCAAAGAATTTTTTTTCAGTTTCCCAGTACATTTTATGGCACTTTAAATGGTGTCAATAGAAACTAAAACCAAGAAATAAGCACTCACACCGCTGTATTGACGGAAAAAGAAAAAAGTTATGGCTCTAAGAACGTGGGGAGTGAAAAACAAAAATAAGTAAAAAATGGATCAGTCCTGAAAGGGTTAATTCATTTCTAATGAAAAAAAATTATGACCCCATGTGGGGTATTTCCGTACTCGGGAGAAATTGCTTTACAAAAATTGGTTGTTTTTTTCTCCTTTATCCCTTGTGAAAATGAGAAAATTCAATATTTTAGTGGAAAAAAACTCTGATATTCATTTTCGCGGCCTAATTCTAATAAATTCTGCAAAAGACCTGTGGGGTCTAAATGCTTACTATACCCCTGGAAAAATTCCTTGAGGGGTGTTTCCAAAATGGGGTCACTTTTGGGGGGTTTCCCCTGTTTTGGTCCCTCCAGGGTGTAACGGCTGCCGCGCCGTTCCCCGCCGTCCCCACGGCCTCTGCTCCGGTTCCGGCGCCCTCCCTCACCAGCTGCTCATCCTGAGCTCCACTTACCCGGTCCGGACGCTCTGCTGGCCCTGGACGGCATCAGGTGAGTGCATCCATTACCTCCTTCCGCGGTCGGCATCCTCGATGTGCGGCTGCAGTCACTAGAGGGCGCTCGCGCAGACTCGTCCTGCCTTAAAGGGCCGGCGCGTGCCTTAATTCCTAAGAACTTCCTATTTAAGGTTCCTCCTCCCTTCCATCCCTGCTTGTTCAACCAAGTTCCCCGTGAGTTCCCTGTGCCCTAGTTCCCTGTTTCCGTTCCTTCTGCCTTTTGTCTGGATTTCCCGTTACTAACCTCTGCTTGAACTTGACTATCCTTGTCTGCCGCCTGCCTTGACCTATTGCTGCCATACCCGTTACAACGTCTGCCGCCTGCCTTGACCTATTGCTGCCATACCAGTTACGACGTCTGCTGCCTGCCTTGACCTATTGCTGCCATACCAGTTACGACGTCTGCTGCCTGCCTTGACCTATTGCTGCCATACCCGTTACGACGTCTGCTGCCTGTCCTGCCTATCCATCTGACTGCCTCTACCCGCTGTGCCAAGCAGTGCCTGGGTTCCAAGCACCATCTCCAAGACGACACAGAGGATCCACGAACAAACCAGTGAGAACCGTTATAGGTTGAATAAGCCATGGATCCCCTTGACACAGCCCTGCCTGACACGGCTGATATGGCTCAGGAGCTTTCTAGACAACGAGTTCGCCAAGATCAGCCGTTTCAGCTACTGCAGAATGTGTCCACTCGTTTGAACGAGCTAGCACCTCCGGCACCTCCGATACTACCACCACAGCAAGCTCCTGTCTACAGTCCTGGACTACACCTACCTACGCCTGCACGCTATGAAGGAGATCCCAAGACCTGCAGGGGATTTGTTAACCAATGCACCATCCACTTTGAAGTTATGGCACATCATTTTTCCTCAGACCGGGTTAAGGTGGTCTATATCCTGTCCCTGCTGTCTGGTGAAGCGCTGGCTTGGGCATCGCCCTTGTGGGAGTGAAACGACCCCATCATGTACAACATTCAGAACTTTCTCTCCAAAAGGGTGTTTGAAGAACCGGGTCAAGTCTCTTCTGCAGCTTCCTCTCTACTCAAGCTCCGACAAGGAACCTCCACTGTAGGCCAATACGCCATTCAATTCCGCACCCTGGCTACTGAACTCCAGTGGAATAATGAGGCTTTGATATCGACCTTCTGGGAGGGTCTGGAGGGCCGAATCAAGGATGAACTTGTTGGCCGAGACCTTCCACCGTCCTTGGATGACTTGATTACTCTAGCTAATCGTATAGATATACGCTTCCGTGAGAGACTCACCAAACCGTTGTCCATTGCTTCTGCAGATGGGGGGCTTCTACAGGAAACGATCAATCTCGTCACTGAGCCCATTCTCCTGTTAACAGGGGCGCTGCACCAGTAACGTATCTTCTTCTATGTGTTAAAGAACTCTCTGAACCCTTTGCTTCTAGGTCTACCGTGGTTGCAGAAGCACTCTCCTGTTATTGACTGGACTGGAGGTCAAATTACCCGCTGGAGTGACTTCTGTCACCAACATTGTCTGCTATCTATTCGCCCACCTATGCCTCAGTGTACAGAACCTAGCTCAGCAGAACTTCCTACTCCATACAAAAGCTTCTCGGATGTCTTCTGCAAACAACAAGATGAATCGCTGCCTCCTCACAGGCCATACGACTGTGCCATAGACCTGGTCCCCAACGCCACACCTCCTAGAGGTAGAGTCTACCCTTTGTCTTTGCCCGAGACGGAGGCCATGTCTAGGTATGTCCAAGAAAATCTGGAGACAGGATTCATCCGTAAGTCCTCCTCTCCTACAGGCGCATGGTTTTTCTTTGTGGGAAAAAAAGACGGCTCCCTGCGTCCTTGTATTGATTACCGAGAATAAAATAATCTCACGTTAAAAAACAAGTACCCGTTACCATTGATCTCAGAACTCTTTGACCGTCTACAGGGGGCGAAAATCTTCACTAAACTAGACTTTCGTGGAGCCTATAATCTCATCCATATCCGCGAGGGAGACGAATGGAAAACCGCCTTCAATACTCGTGATGGGCATTTTGAATACCTTGTCATGCCCTTTGGACTTTGTAATGCTCCTGCGGTTTTCCAGGCCTTTGTTAATGACATTTTTCGAGATCTGTTGTACAGCTGTGTGGTGGTATACCTAGATGACATTTTAATCTTTTCTCCCAATACTCAAACTCATCGTGTGCATGTGTTCCAAGTGTTACAACGTCTCCGAGAGAACTCTCTGTTTGCCAAGCTAGAGAAATGCCTCTTCGAGAAAACCAGCCTGCCTTTCTTGGGGTATGTCATTTCCGACCAGGGTCTTCAAATGGATCCAGCCAAGCTATCCTCAATTTTCAACTGGCTTCGTCCGCAAGGACTCAAAGCGGTCCAACGCCTGCTAGGATTCGCAAATTATTACCGCCAGTTTATTCCTCATTTCTCTTCTATGACGGCTCCTATTTCTGCTCTCACCAAAAAAAGGGTTAATGCTAAAGACTGGACTGAGGAAGGCCGAAGTCACATTTCAAGCTCTTAAAGCTGCCTTCTCTTCTGCCTCAGTCCTACATAGACCGGATTCCACCAAACCCTTTGTTCTGGAGGTCGATGCTTCATCTGTGGGAGTTGGAGATATTCTGTCCCAGAAGACTTGTAGAGGGATACTCGTGGCCTGCGTTTTTTTTTCTCCAAATGGTTCACATCCGCTGAAAAAAATTATGGAATTGGAGATAAAGAACTTTTAGCTATTAAATTGGCCCTGGAGGAATGGAGACATTTGCTTGAGGGTGCACGGCACCCCATCATTTACACAGATCATAAAAACCTCCTATACTTACAAACTGCTCAACGCCTAAACTCTCGTCAAGCTCGGTGGGCATTATTCTTCTCCAGATTCGATTTTCAGCTTCACTACAGACCTGCTGGAAAGAATACCAAGGCTGACACTTTATCTCGCTGTTTTGATCCCACAGACCAAGAGCCCAGCCCACAGTTTACTATAGATCCGAAATGTATTGTGATCGCTGCTCCTGCTGAAGTGGTACACATTCCCCGAGGAAAGACCTATGTACCCCCGAAACAAAGGGATTGTGTTCTGCGTTGGGGTCATGCCTCCAGGGTTTCTGGGCAGCCTGGCATCAAAAAGACTCTCAATTTTAATGGTCGTCAGTACTGGTGGCCTTCCATGTCTCAAGACACTAAAGACTTTGTTTCTGCCTGCTCCACTTGCTCTCAAAATAAAAGTCTCCCATTCAAGACCTGCTGGCCTTTTGCACCCCCTGCCCGTGCCTGACTCTCCCTGGTCGCACATTGCCATGGACTTTATCACCGATCTGCCTAGTTCTGCTGGGTCTACCGTGATCTGGGTTGTGGTGGATCGCTTTTCCAAGATGGCACACTTCATACCTCTCTCAGGCCTTCCGTCATCTTCCCGACTGGCAACGCTGTTTGTCAAGCACATCTTTCGCCTGCATGGTCTTCCTAAGCATATTGTTTCTGACAGAGGAGTTCAGTTCACATCCAAGTTCTGGAGAGCCTTGTGCAAAGTAGAGTAGAGCGGATAAACCAAATACTTGAAGGTTTCCTCAGGAATTTCGTGTCACCGCGACAAGACAACTGGGTAGGTCTGCTTCCATGGGCCGAATTTGCCTACAACAACCATACGGGGGAGTTTACTCGCTCTTCTCCCTTCTTCTTGGTGTATGGCCAGCACCCAGGAATTCCCCTACCAATCTCTGTGCCTTCTGAGGTTCCAGCTGCTAACATGGTCCACCACGACTTTGTACGGATTTGGCAGACGGCCAAGGACTCCATCCACAAAGCCGTAGCCAGGTTTAAAAGAGACGCGGATAAAAGACGCAGGATACCGCCGCAGCTCCTTCCTGGGGATAAAGTTTGGCTGTCCACCCGGTACATACGTCTGAAGACCCCTTGTTACAAGCTAGCTCCTCGGTTTCTGGGCCCCTATGAAATAACGAAACAAATGAATCCAATAACTTTCAAACTTCGCCTTCCTCAGTCTCTAAAAATCTCTAATTCCTTCCACATTTCTCTGCTGAAACCCACTATACTCAACCGATTTTCTAAGAAAATTCCTGTCCATCGTGCACCAGCGGCTGATGCCGAATTTGAAATTCAAGAGATCCTGGATGTCAAACGATCACGGGGGAGATTATGGTACCTAGTGGACTGGAAAGATTATGGTCCTGAGGAGAGATCATGGGGGGCCGGGGAGAATATCAACGCCCCAGCTCTCATCAAGGACTTTGAGCGAAGGTTTCCAAGCAAGCCTAAAAAGAGCGGGCGTAAAGGGGGGGGTACTGTAACGGCTGCCGCGCCGTTCCCACGGCCTCCGCTCCGGCGCCCTCCCTCACCAGCTGCTCATCCCGAGCTCCACTTACCCGGTCCGGACACTCTGCTGTCCCTGGACGGCGTCAGATGAGTGCATCCATTACCTCCTTCCGCGGTTGGCATCCTCAATGTGCGGCTGCAGTCACTAGAGGGTGCGCGCGATGACTCGTCCTGCCTTAAAGGGCCAGCGCGCCTTAATTCCTAAGAACTTCCTATTTAAGGTTCCTCCTCCCTTCCATCCCTGCTTGTTCAACCGTGAGTTCCCTGTGCCCTAGTTCCCTGTTTCCGTTCCTCCTGCCTTTTGTCTGGATTTCCCGTTACTGACCCCTGCCTCTCCGTGGAACTACTGTCCCGTACTGAAAACATGATTACAGTACGGGACAGTTGTCCTGCAGAGAGGCAGGGACTCCTAGCATCGTACATAATTATGATGCTAGGAGCCCGGCTCCCTGCACTGAGTTCGGTCCGGGACTTCCGGCCGAAATACGTCCGTCCATTACGGACGTTAATGTGGTCATGTGAACCCAGCCTAAAACTGGCAGTTCATGCTCGAAAACCCTCCAATGTAGCCGAATTAAAACAATTCTGCAAATAAGAGTGGGCCAAAATTCCTCCACAGCGCTGTAAAAAACGAATTGCAAACATTTGCTTGCAGTTGTTACTGCCAAGAATGGCACAACCAGTTATTCGGTTTAGGCAGGCATTTGCTTTTTCACATGTGTGATATAGATTTGAATAAATAGTTATCCTGAATAAATCGAATGATCATTTAAAAGCTGCATTTTAAGCTTACTGGTGTTGTTTTTATCTTATATTAAAATTTGTTGGATGATTTGAAACATTTAAATGTGACAAACTAGCAAAAATGGAAGAAATAGGGTGGGGCATATTTTTCACAGCACCGTACATAAAAATGTCTCAAGATGTATGAGGAAAATGAAGCACATATGGATATTTGCTGTTAAACCTCCACTTTGGTGTACTTGAAAAGGGTTTCTGCATATAACTGTGGTAAAACTGAGGTATTACCTGCTATATCATGCAGCCATACGCCACCACATTTGGGCATGGTTTCGTCCGTGTGTGGCTTTCACTTTGTGTGGTCTTACCCTAATGACTTAGAACTGGCCAACTATGAAATGATGATCTCTGTGCCAGGTGCTATTATCACTCTGACAAAGTTGGGGAATTCCCAGGGGGTCACTGTGATTTCCTGTACAATGGGGAGTCCCCGGTCCTTGTCAGAGCACCCACTAATGGTGTAGCACAGCCCTTGCTGGTTGCTAAGCAGGAGCCCAAACGTGTTTTGAAAAACCTTCAGACATAGAAATGTTTTTTGTTTTTTAATCCTGAGAAATGCATCTATGTAAATGTATCTAGAATGAAGATTAATGAATTATACTTTATGAAACATGATAAATTTTTCAATTTAATTTTGTTCTGACTTAGGCTGTAACCTATTAAAAAACGATTTAAACATGCTTCTCCAATGTATACTGGAAAGTGTCTGCCTTCCTTATCTTCCTGTGGTTACTCTTGTCACACATTGCACTGCAGTTTCTGTTAACAGCTTACAATACATGACATAAAGACCAATACATTCTTGGCTGAAAGTATATATCCTGCCAAATGCTTAAACTAAGGTCTCTGCAAAATAAACATTTTGCTCATGTACATGAGTGTAAAGACCCGGATGTCATCTTTATTAATATGGTTTGTTTATATAGACATAATCTTACAGTTTAAAACATTTACAGCCAATGCATTTTTCACAATGAAGCATATTGCAGAGTATTTTATTTTACAATGGGGGGCAGCACCTGTTGTCGTAAAGCCATTTTAGGGTATGTTTACACGTAGCATATTTGCAGCGGATTTTCTGTCCGGATTTGCAGGCGGAAAAGCATTAGGCTATGTTCACACGGGGTATTTTGCCGAGTTTTTTTACGCGGAAAGGCGTCGGCGTCTTTTTCCCGCGAGCAGTAAAACTGCCTCGCGGGAAAAAGAAGCGACATGCCCTATCTTCGGGCGCTTCCACCTCTGACCTCCCATTGACTTCAATGGGAGGCAGAGAAAGTGTATTTCGCACTGTTTTATGCCCGCGGCGCTCAATGGCCGCGGGCGAAAAACGGCACGATAATTGCCGCGAAAATCGGCGTGCAGGGAGAGGAATATCTGCCTCAAAGTTCCAAACGGAATTTTGAGGCAGCTATTCCTCCCCCAAAATACTCCGTGTGAACATAGCCGGCTATGTTCACACGGGGTATTTTGCCGAGTTTTTTGACGCGGAAACCGCGTCGCAAAACTCGGCAGAAACGGCCCGAGAACGCCTCCCATTGATTTCAATGGGAGGCGTCGGCGTCTTTTTCCCGCGAGCAGTAAAACTGCCTCGCGGGAAAAAGAAGCGACATGCCCTATCTTCGGGCGCTTCCGCCTCTGACCTCCCATTGACTTCAATGGGAGGCAGGAGAAAGCGTATATCTCGCTGTTTTATGCCCGCGGCGCTCAATGGCCGCGGGCGAAAAACGGCGCGATAATTGCCGCGAAAATCGGCGTGCAGGGAGAGGAATATCTGCCTCAAAGTTCCAAACGGAATTTTGAGGCAGATATTCCTCCCCCAAAATACTCCGTGTGAACATAGCCTTAGGCTGGGTTCACAGAGTTTTTGGAGGCAGAAAATCTGCCTCAAAATTCAGTTTGGAATTTTGAGGCAGATTTAGCTGTGCCTGAACGCCGATTTTCGCAGCGTTTTTCGCCCCCGGCCATTGAGCGCCGCGGGCTAAAAACTCAGCAAAATACGCTTTCTCTGCTTCCCACTGATATCACAGGGAGGTCAGAGATGTAAACGCCCGAAGATAGGGCATGTTGCTTCTTTTTCCTGCAAGACGGTTTTTCCGCTCAAGGGAAAAAAATGCCTCCACCTCCCATTGAAATCAATGGGAGGCATATTCGGCCATTTTCGGGCGCGTTTTCCGACGCGGTTTACGCGTCAAAAAAACTCAGTAGCCCTTACAGTAGCAGTAAGGTGGATGAGATTTTAACAAATCTCATCCCCACACTGCGGAAAAAACCTGCAAAGAACGGGCGCATAAATTGAACTACAGTGCAGATTATAAATTTGCAGCCTGTCAATTTATGCAGCGTATTTGCCTCACATTTGTTGCATAAAATTCCCTATTACGTTCAATGGGGGGGGGGGGGGAGTGAAATTCTACAACAAATGTCATTATTATTTGCAGCAAATTCAAAAGGGTTGAAAGAAACAAAACAAATAATGCCTATACTTACCTCTCGCGGAGCTGCCATAGCAACACAGAGCAGCCCTTCTGGCTGCTCTGTGCCCTGGCTGCCCCCTGTGATGATGATCATCATGTAACCTCTGCAGCCAATCACAGAGTGCAGCGGTCACATGTGATGAAACTATCACAGGAGGGCGTCTGAACAAGGAGCACCCAGAAGAGCAGGGACTTGTTGCTATAGCAATGCTAGGAGAGGCGAGTATATGCCTTTTTTCATCTAGCGGCCCTTTTCTGCAGCAGTCAATCCGGGCGATTATACACACCAAATCAAGCACCATCGATACGGATTTCGATTCAACACGCTAGAGCAGGTCTGCTACAAGCCCTCAGCTACATCCGGTAGTTGAGAGCAGGGAGCTTTAACTGCTCCCGGCTGCACTGCTTTATACTGATGCAGTGTCGTAAAAAGGCTACTACATCACAATAAAGCCTGTTAATGACTGCCATGAAAACGCGTATTGGCGGTCACTAACAGGTTAAACCAAGATAAGTGCAAAATCGCTTAAAAGTGTGTGGTCAATTAGGACAAACTCTAGTCATTAAGGAGTTAAAACCACAGAGGAATCTTTGTTTTTTTTTTCCCATTCCACCCCACAAAGATTGTTTTCCCCAGTTTCCCAGTACATTATGTGGTACAATAAATGGTGACTTGAATAAAAGGTATGGCTTTTAGAATGTGAGGAGGAAAAAACTAAAATGAAAATCTGATAAATGGCTGCAGAGGGAAGGGGTTAATATCCTTATTGGAGTTTGTATTAAAGAAAAATTACTGCATGTTTTATGATGGGTTCTATTTGCAGCTGCAGGGTTCTTCATGGGGTCTTCTGGAGCTCCAAGTTTTGCAAACATCTTCATGAATATGATTGAAACTACTTGTGTTTACATGCATTGACATGAAGCGTGAGAAAATGGCATAGGTTTGTGGACAGTATCTTTTTGGCAAGAGTAATTGGATAATTGGTGGAATTTATTTCCTACTTGAATGTCTTCCATGCGTATATATAAAATTCACTCCTAAATAGGATAAAACCCTGTTAATTTTTTAGATGTCAGAATAGTGAGGAATGATGAGAAATCTGTATATATATATATATATATATATATATATATATATATATGTGTGTATGTATATATGTATAGCCTCTTCATCATTTACGTCTCTCAGTTCGTACTTGCATGCGCCGTTATATTTGTAGCAGACGTACAAGGTATTGCGCCGCTGTCTCATTCACTTGAATGGGACAGTGGTGCAATAATTTCCACGGCCGCTACAAACGTAACAGCGCGTGCATGTTTGAACGAGGAGTAAACCGTGTAAACAATGAAGAGGCTGCAGAACGGCCCCTTCAAACAGCTGATCGGCGGGGGTGCCGACAGTCAGACCCCTACACATTTAATATTGACGGCCTATCCTAATAAACCCAGATAACCCCTTTAATGCATTATTATTTTGTTGTTCAGTTGCATCATCTTTATCTTCAATTACCATTTGAACAAATCGAATAAATTTCACAACAAATTTCTCCCTGCTAAAAATACAACTGTTCCGAAAAAGGAGCAGAACAGAAATAAATCCTTTCCCCAGAAACAAAAAAAAAAATAAGCTATTACTAATGTTAACATCTGACATGTTAACATAAATGTTCTCCACAGACATCTACTATATTTGCGCTACCTTGCTTTAATCGGTCGTAAATGTATTCAAATACAATTTCACAGTATAAATGTTCTGCATTCATACTTAACTGCAGCGATCTAAAAAAAAGTGAAGCTGAAGTGCGAGCTGAAATATGCTACAGTAAAGCTGCTCGCATGCCACCTGACAGCAGTGCCCTTCAGTGGGATCGCTGACAGGAAGAACACTGTGTGTAGGATGAATACGTTACGTTTGTTAAATAAATCGCTGATAAACGCCTGGATGTTTTTATAAATTGCTGGGATCCCTTTAAAAATCTGTTTCATATAATCTGTTTTATATTACAAGTTTAGGCTTAAAGGGGTTGCCCGCTTTAAACAATCCCTACTTGTTAGAAGGACCCCCTGACAACAAGCTGATCGCAGTGTCCTCCTGCTGGTACCCCAGCGATCAATCGTAATTTGTTGAAAACCCTGGCATGAAGGCAGGATTCAAAGGACAGAAATGCTGCAGACTTTCTCCTGCGTATCCGCAGCGTTTCTGCTCAATCCACATGTGTTACGTGCGGATTTAGATGCTAATGTTATCCCTTCTACATTGAAAACTGTAAAATGCAAAACAATGAGCGCGCTCTGATTTTCACGCAGAAAATATTTCGCAGTATGAGGATGAGATTTGTTCAAATCTCATCCATATGGCTGGTACTCTAATCCGCTGTGGATTTTCCGCACAGAAAAGCTGCAGCATTCTTGTCCCGTGTGAATGTAGCCTTAGCCCCTTAACCAGTTCAGGACCGCGCTATTTTGCGCCTTCAGGACCAGACATCGTTTAGCCCTTTTTAGCACGCGTTAGTTAAATGGCTATAACTTTTTTATTTGTTGGGCTAACGACTTAATTTTTGCAACGTTTTTTCCGTAGACAATGCAGGTTTCCTTTTTTACGTTTCAGCTATTTTTGTTTTTTGGTAATAACATAGCTTTACCCTAAAATCGACCTTTTATTTGTAATCGTCATTGTTTACCGTAAATGTTAATATATTACATGTCTATATTAGGGTAATTGGGTCAGCGCTAGCGTTACAACAATGATTGGCGGGGGGGGGGAACGTTTTTTTTTGGGGTGGGTATTTTATGTGTATTTATTATTTAATTTCTTTTTTGCACTTGACTTTACTATTTTTTTATTACTATGGTCTGTCCCTCAAAGGTCAAAAAAGACCTTTGAGGAACTTTATATATATTTATTTTCTTTCTTTTACACCATGCTTTTCCACTGCACAGCAGCCCCAGTTACAGGGGAAATCAGCCCTCTCATAGTGACGATTGTCACTAATAGGGCTGTGCTGGGTCTAGTAAGACCCAGCAGCAGTCTGTCACTAACGGCACCCGGTGATCATGTGACCAGTCACATGATCACCGGGAGGAACAGAGACAGCGCCGCTGCTGCTGTCTCTATTCCTATACACAGCGTTCATTGGCGCTGTGTAAAAAGACATTGGAGAATGCCAGAAGCAGCGAAAGCTGCTTCTATCCTCTCCTCAGGGTCCCCGGCAGTCACTGACAGCCGGAGACCCGACATTCAGCTGCCCGATCGCGCGGGCAGCAAGTTAAAACCCGAGCCGTAAAAAGTCTATGGCTCGGGTTTTAAGGACCCTGACCCCTGCCCGTAAAAATACAGCCAGCGGTCGGGAACCAGTTAACGACCAGGACAAGCATTTTTTTTAGGCCTTATTCACACGAATGTGAATTACGTCTGTGATACGCGCGTGATTTCACACGGACCTATGTTAGTGAATGGGGCCGTTCAGTCAGTGATTTTCACGCAGCGTATGTCCGCTGCGTAAAACTCACATGTCCTATACTTGGGTGTTTTTCGCTCATTACACACCCATTGAAGTCAATGGGTGCGTGAAAATCGTGCACGCCACTCGGAAGCACTTCTGGGTGCCGCGCGTGATTCTCGCTGCAGTAGTAAAATAAATGAATGAAAAAAGAAAAGCACCTCCTGCTTTTAGGTTTGTAAACAGAGTGTCATCACGCTGCAATATGCGCGGAAATCACGCAGGCAGGCACCAAATACTCATGCCACACGGAACTTTTGCGTGCGCAAAATGCAGCGTTTTTTGCGCGCGCAAAACAGACACGTTCGTGTGAATAAGGCCTTAGTTTGTTCATCGTCGCATTGCAAGAGCCATAACTTTTTTATTTTATCATCAACACAGCTGTATGAGAGCTTGTTTTTTGCGGGACGAATTGTATATTTCAATGGCTCTATTTTTTGGGTACATATAATTTATTAATTAACTTTTATTAACCTGGGGGCGGGGGGACAGAAAAAAGCTCAGCTATTCCAACATTGCTTTTTGTTTTAAAGTTGCGCCATTCATTGTAATGTGTAAATAACGTGTTACCTTTATTCTATTGGTCATTATGAATATGTCAATACCAAATATCTATAGGTTTTTTATGTTTTACTACTTTTATGTTTCAACATTTTTATTAAAGAAATACAGGAGATACATATTTAGATAATATTGAAGAACAACCTCAAAATCAACAGTCAACATACTCCTGCAGTACAAAGCAAGATGGAGCACATCATGAGAAATGATTCAATAGAGCGGAGCTGTATCATGTAAGAAAAAGTATGTAAAGACTATGGGTGGTGTCAAAAGCAAAACATAGGAAACATACACAGAAATGGGGGGGAGGGATAAAGAAGGAAAAAAAAGGGGGAGTCCTAACTCAAGTAGAGACCAAATAGAGTAAGTTTCCATCTAACCATCAGGCAGTAGCAGAGATTATTCTCATGTCTGAGGAGTAAATTATCTAGGGAGAACAGGTCTTCTCAAACAATTTAACCTTAACTCGAAAAATGCTGGAAAGCTTCTCATTGACCATGATCCAGGATAACTTTAGCTTCACACGATGTAAGCTAATTGAAGGAGTATTACATGCCCTCGCTATTGTTAATATGGCAGCCAGAAACATAAATGAGATTAGTTTTTGAATATATTTGGGGATATATCAAAAAAAGGTTTATTTAGCAATGCTTCCCAAGAGGATTTATTGTGAGAAATGTGTGCCACTGATTGTAAAAGATAAAAAAAAAGCATATCCAGAATCTGTGTACTCTGGGGCAAATCCACCAGATATGCAATAGTGAACTCTCGCCTCCACAATCCATGAAACAACGTGAGGAGGAGACCCAGGAAAGATTAAGTAAATACCATCTCATGAGAAGTTTATAACTGGATTCGGTAAGGGCCGTATTGATAGAGAGCTTAGCAATAGAATTGGCCATAATTTACCAGTCCCTAAAAGAAAGCAAGAAAGAAAACATCCTGCTCCCATTGTCGCATATAGGAGAGTTTGTCCTCGGGGAAATAAATTATCGATATAAAATAGATAAATTGCCTGATCCATCCCGATTATTGTAACAGATGTGTTAAAAAGCTGTTTTAGAATCCATGTTTATAATTCAGGGAAGCTAAAAAATATATGATATTTTGAAACCAAAATGATTCAGAGGGGGCATAGGATGTATCATGGAGAAATTATCGTGTGATTTAACCCCTTCCCGACATTTGACGTACATGTACGTCATGGAAAGCATTGACTTCCCGCAAAATGCCGTACATGTACGTCAAATGTTTGGCACCGGCTCAGAAACTGAGTCGGTGCCATCATCACCGGATCTCAGCTGTATCTTACAGCTGACATCCGACTGTAACGGCGGGGACCGAAATTAGCTTCGATCCCCGCCATTAACCCCTTAAGTGCAGCGCTCAAACGCGATCGCTGCACTTAAGGTGTTTGCAGCTCATCGGAGCCCCAGCAATGAAATTGCCGGGGTTCCGGTGGCTGCAATGGCAACCGGAGGCCTAATACTGGCCTCCCGGTCTGCCTAGCACCGAAGCCGGTCAAGATCCGCCCGGCGGCGGAGCCTGATCGGCTTCCGTAGCTGCCGGCAAGATGGCGCCGGGTCAGGAGCTGATCCGGCGTCATCAGCGGTGGATGTCAGCTGTACTGTACAGCTGACATCCACCTGTAACGGCAGGAACCGGAGCTAGCTCCGATCCCTGCCATTAACCCCTTCGATGCAGCAATCGAAAGCGATTGCTGCATCGTAGCGGTTACTAGCAGATCGCCAGCCCTGACAGGCAATCGGGACTGGCGACTGCTGTTATGGCAACAGGAGACACAATGGTCTCCTGCTCTGCCATTACGGAAGCCTATTAGGCCCCGCCGGGAGGCGAAGCCTAATCGGCTTGCTGTCAGTGAATGACTGACAGATCTAATACATTGCATTACATAGGTAGTGCAATGTATTAGAAAAAAAAAAATCTGACCGTTGGACCTTCAAGTCCCCTAGTGGGACTTGAAGAAAAGTGTAAAAAAAGTATAAAAAAGTGTAAAAAAAAGTGCAAAAAATAAAAGTTTGAAAACAATAAAAGTTTCAAGTAATCAAATAAAACACAATCCCCCTTTTACTCTTATCAAGTCCTTTATTATTGAGAAATAATAATAAACCATATGTATTTGGTATCGCCACGACCGTAACGACCTGAGGTATCAAAATATTGTATTATTTATTGCACGCGGTGAACAGCGTAAAAAAAAACGTAAAAAACGTTACCAGAGTTTCTGTTTTTCAGTCACTTTGCCCTACAAATATTAGAATAAAAAGTGATCAAAAAGTCGCACGTATCCAAAAATGGTACCTATAAAAACTATAGCTCGTCCCGCAAAAAACAAGCCCTCATACACCTCCGTCGACAAAAAAATTAAAACGTTATGGTTCTCACAACTTTGCGACAGAAAAAAAATACATTCTTTTTACAAAAGTAATTTTATTGTGAAAAAAGTTGTAAAACATAAAAAAATGCTATAAATTAGGTATCGCCAGAATCGTACTGACCCACAGAATAAAGTTAACATGTAGTTTATAACGCATGGTGAACGCTGTATAAAAAAAACGAAAAAAGCTGTGCCAGAATTGCGTTTTTTTGTTTACCTGGCATCCCAAAAAATAGGATAAAAGGTGATCAAAAAGTCACATGTACCCCAAAATGGTACCAATAATAACTACAGCTCATCCCGCAACAAACCAGCCCTCATACCGCTACGTCTATGAAAAATAAAATTAGTTATGGCTCCAATAAGTCAGGAAATAAAAAAATATGGGGGGAGCATTTCTTCAGTTTGAAGAGGCGATTTATCAAGGACCTAAAATTAGGGAACCAGGAAAGGGAGGGCCCAAACATATCCGCTGGAAGCGACGGTGCCCGTATTATACCAGGACAACACTTCCTAGCAAAATTCCCCAAACTACAAAGGTGCCGAGTGTGGACCAAAAGGGGGATAAGAAATTACACCATTTATCAGTGCGACACTGGCCTGTGCGGAAAGGATTGCTTCACAGCGTAACACACATCTATGGATTATTAATTTTTTTTCATACCACCTGACTATGCCCCTTATATACTCCGCCCCGCTTACATGTACCCCCACATTATAAAACACCAGCAATACTCAAAAAATTTAGTACCAAGCAAAATCCGCTCTCCAAAAGCCAAATGGTGCTCCCTCGGCTCTGAACCCTACAGCGTGCCCAAACAGCAGTTTACTTCAACATATATGGCATCGTCATACCCGGGAGAACCCTTTTAACAATTTTTGGGGTGTGTGTCTCCAGTGTCATAAGCTTGGCATGACATATTTGCCACTGAATGGCATATCTAGGGAAAAATATAAATTTTTAATTTGCACCATCCGCAGTGCATTCATTTATGGAAAAGACCTGTGGGGTGAAAATGCTCACTACACCTCTTAATAAATGCCTTGAGGGGTGCAGTTTCCATAATGGGGTCACTTCTCAGGGGTTTCTTTTTATTATTTCACATCTGAGCCTCTGTGAACCAATACTTTGTAAATCGCCAAATTAGGCCTCCACTCCGCATGGTACTCTTCACTCCTGAGCCCTGTCATATGTCCAGGCAAAAGATTAGGGCCACATGTAGGGTGTTTCTAAAACCGGGAAACACTGCATAATAATTAGAGGGCTGTCTTGTTATGGTGGCACAAGCCAGGCACCACATATTGGCATATCTATGGAAGAAAATCCCATTTTCACTCTGCAACATCGAGTGAACACTAATTTCTACAAAACACCTGCAGGGTTAAAATGCTTACTACACCCCTTGGTAAATGCATTGAGGGGTGTCGTTTCCAAAATGGGGTCACTTCTGGGGGGTTTCCACTGTTTTGGGCCCACAGGCGCCCAGAAACCAATCCAGCAACATCTGCACTCCAAATGGCGGTCCTTTCCTTCTGAGCCCTGCCGTTTGCCCAAACAGCAGTTTATGACCACATATGGGGTATTGTCGTACTCGGGAGAAATTGCTTTACAAATTTTGGGTTCTTTTTTTCCTTTATTTGTTGAGAAAATGAAAAAATTTGCGCTAAAGCTACGTCTTATTGAAGAAAAAGGACTGTTTTTATTTTCACTGCCTAATTCTAATAAATTCTATGAAACGTCTGTGGGGTCAAAATGCTTACTACACCCCTAGATGAATTCCTCAAGAGGTGTAGTTTCCTAAATGGAGTCCCTTTTTGGGCGTTTTCATTGTTTTGTCCCCTCAGGGGCTTTGCAAATGTGACATGGCCTCCGCAAACCATTCCTGCTAAATGTGATCTCAAAAAGCCAAATAGTGCGGTTTCCCTTCTAAGCCCTGCCGTGTGTCCAAACAGCCGTTTATTACCACATGTGGGGTATTGTTTTACTCGGGAGAAATTGCTTTACAAATTTTGTGGTGCTTTTTCTCCTTCAGTCCTTCTGGAAATGAGAAAAAATTAGCTAAACCTAGATTTTTTTTGAAAAAATGTAGATTATTATTTTCAGGGCCTACTTCCAATATTTTCTGCAAAAAAACTGTGGGGTCAAATCGCTCACTATACCCCTAGATAATTTCCTCAATGGGTGTAGTTTCCGAAATGGGGTCACTTGTGGGGGGTTTCCACTGTTTTGTCCCCTCAGGGGCTTTGTAAATGTGACATCGCCTCTCAAACCATTCCTGCTAAATTTGAGCTCCAAAAGCCAAACGGCGCTCTTTCCCTTCTAAGCCCTGCCGTGTGTCCAAATATCCATTTATTACCACATGTGGGGTAGTGTTTTACTCGGGAGAAATTGCTTTACAAATTTTGCGATGCTTTTTCTCCTTTAGTCCTTGTGGAAATGAGAAAAAAAATCGCTAAACCTACATTTTCTTTGAAGAAATGTTGATTTTAATTTTCACGGCCTACTTCCAATAATTTCTGTAAAAAACCTGTGCGGTCAAAATGCTCACTACACCCCTAGATAATTTCCTTGAGGTGTCTAGTTTCCCAGATGGGGTCACTTTTGGTGGATTTTCACTGTTTTGGCACCGCAAGAGCCCTTCAAACCTGACATGGTGCCTAAAACATATTCTAACAAAAATAAGGCCCCAAAATCCACTAGGTGTTCCTTTGCTTCTGAGGCCGGTGCTTCAGTCCAGTAGCACGCTACGGCCACATGTGGGATATTTCCTAAAACTGCAGAAACTGGGCAACAAATATTGAGTTGAATTTCTCTGGTAAAACCTTCTGTGTTATAAAAAAAATTGTATTAAAAATTTATTTCTGCAAAAAAATATGAAATTTGTAAATTTCACCTCTACTTTGCTTTAATTCCTGTGAAATGTGTAAAGGGTTAAGACATTTTCTAAATGCTGTTTTGAATACTTTGAGGGGTGAAGTTTTTAAAATGGGGTGACTTTTTGGGGGTTTCTAATATATAAGGCCCTCAAAACCACTTCACAACTGAACTGGCCACTGTAAAAATAGCCTTTTGAAATTTTCTTGAAAATGTGAGAAATTGCTGCTAAAGTTCTAAGCCTTGTGAGGTCATAGAAAAATAAAAGGATGTTCAAAAAACGATGGCAATCTAAAGTAAACATATGGGGGATGTTAATTAGCAACAATTTTGTGTGGTATTACTGCCTGTCTTACAAGCAGATACATTTAAATTGAGAAAAATGCTAATTTTTGCAATTTTTCACTATATTTTCGTGTTTTTCACAATTAAATACTGAATGTATCGACCAAATTTTACCACTATCTTAAAGTCCAATGTGTCACGAGAAAACAATCTCAGAATCGCCCGGATAGGTGAAAGCATTTCAACGTTATTACCACATAAAGTGAAACATGTCAGATTTGAAAAATGAGGCTCTGTCAGGAAGGTCAAAAGTGGCTAAAGAGGGAAGGGGTTAATACCTGTGCGATCAACAAAATCAGCCATGTGTAACAGGCCTTTATTTTACCACTGGAAATCTCCTGCATTCAAGCCTGGCTAAAAGTCTGGCTTACTAAAATGACGAGCAAGAGGGATATCAGGTGAGCAAACCTGGTATTGTTTTGATAAGTGATCCCAGAGTGCCAGGGAATGAGAAAGTGAAGGACATACGTGGTAGGTGTTGTGCCGAGAGGAAGGGTTAAACCACAGGACTCTTTTTAAATTTAAAACCCGAGGTGGGTCTGGCCTCCATAGAGACCCAACACGTGTTTTACTAATTTTAAACAATAAAAAGAGAGGGCTAGGAGCGTGTAGCGGGATGACGTGTGTTGCACATCACCACGCCAACACACGCATGCTGGGATGAGTAGATGAGCAGCGCGGAGAAGGCGGACATGCTGAAACTATGCCTATGATAAAGAACCCCAATGCTAAACAACTCTTGATATTTTAATGCTAAAGCTACACAGCTATTTGCCGATGTTAAAGCCTCATAACGGGATGAATGCGGCAACACAATGTGGAGCTCAGACTATGTATCGAAGGCTCAGTGTTTAGAAGCAGGGGATGACAAGCGTATCGTGGAGGGCGCGATAAAAGTAGACAGGGAGAGGATTACCACGCGAAAAGTTAAAGTGGAGCGGCAAGCATCCCAAAAACCGATTAACCCGAATTAAATTACCACGGAGTGTGGATGGAATACCTCATATTTCAGATCGGGAGATGCATGTACTGGGAAAGAGCGGCCTCTAAAGATGGGTGAGATATTTCCATATGGTTTGTGGCTGGCCATATGTATGTGAGACTGAGGTATTTGGCCAAGGAAAATTCACCTAGGATTGCGTGAGGTTCTGAGACAAAAATGGATGTAAGGAAATATGCTAATTAAAATATATTAAGCCTTCTGCCATATAAGTTGCAGTCTTTAAATTTTATTATACACCAAAGTTCGACTGAGGAGTAGTATACATTGGACTGAGAAAGCCCTTGTTGGGTTATATATGTATAACTACTAAATGGCTCTGGCTTCGGCTTGAGTCAAGATGGAAAGTTTGCGAAGGGAAGATATTGCTAGGGGTCTGTACCTATTTAGGGGGCTGTCTAGCCCAAATAAGCTCAAAATAAGAAGCTGCGATGGTGAGAAAAAGGGAAGAGCCCTGTACCTTCAAAAATGTGGCCTCTCTATCAACAGATAGGAGAAAGGGGGAAAGAGCTGAAACCAAGATGGATACATTTTTAAGTTCCTCAACTCAATAAAAACAGGCGCTCTACGGTTAAGTGGAGCAGATAAAAGGATTGACCAGGGGGGCCAAGATGGCACCACAGGTGGCAATATATTAAAAAAGCTCTGCCACCAGATTATAAGTGCCCCATCTCCTACATAATCTGATCGGCGCTGTAATGTAGGGAACAACAGTTTATTATGAAAAACTATCATTCAAGCGTCATACACTTCTCATTGTTCCAGCTCATTGTTACAGTGTGATTGTGCAGTGAAAGAAGCTGGGCTGGAACAATGAGAAGTGTGTGACACTGATTGGTCACTGATTGGTCAGCGTCATACACTCCTCTGTACATCCTCTGGTAAAAAGTAAAAACACGCCTAGTTGGTCATTAAGAAACTAATTAACATAAATCTAAAATTGCTCATAACTTGCTCAAAAATGATCGTTTTTCAAAATAAAAACCACTGCTGTTATCTACATTACAGCACCGATCAGATTATGTAGGAGATAGGGCACTTATAATCTGGTGACAGGGCCTCTTTAAGTCACCCAATACTGGCAGAAATACTCACCGCAGTAAACAAGAGTAATGAGGCTTTGGCTAATATCACACACCAGCTCGGAGAAATTAAAAGCAACATCTCTATTATACACAAAGAATAAAATGTGTGAACGCATTACAGAAGATGAGCAGAGAATAAGCGATGTTGAGGATGAGATAAATAAAGGTGTTAAAATATCTGGGCAAAATTAAAACAGAAAACTGTAAATTAGAAATTCACTGCCTGTCTAAGGCTGGGTTCACACGTGGCGGAATTTCACTTAAATTCCGCTGCGGACACTCCGCAGCGTTAATCCGCAGCGGAGCCGTTTGTCCATTGACTTACACTTTAATTTAGCAGTGTTCGTTTAGACGAGGCGTAAAATTCCGCTGCGGAGCATAGGCTGCGGAGCAGAATTTGGTGTCCGCAGCATGCTCTGTCTGTTGCGGAGCAGTGGCGGACTCATGGCGGAATTTCTCCATTGACTTCAATGGAGATTCTAAGTTCCGCAATGAAGTCCGCAGCTGTCATGCACATGTTATGTGTGCTGCGGATCCGTCTTGCTTTTTTAACTTGACATTTCTTCATTCTGGCTGGACCTATGTATTTCTAGGTCTACAGCCAGACTGAGGAAGTCAATGGGGCTCCCGTAATGACGGGAGCGTTGCTAGGAGACGTCTGTAAATAGTCACTGTCCAGGGTGCTGAAAGAGTTAAGCGATCGGCAGTAACTGTTTCTGCACCCTGGACAGTGACTACCGATCACAATATACAGCAACCTGTAAAAAAATATAAGTTCATACTTACCGAGAACTCCCTGCTTCTGTCTCCAGTCCGGCCTCCCAGGATGACGTTTCAGTCTAAGTGACGGCTGCAGCCAATCACAGGCTAATAACAGGCTGCAGCGGTCACATGGACTGCCGCGTCATCCAGGGAGATCGGGCTGGATGCCGAAGGAGGGACGCGTCACCAAGACAATGGGCGGTAAGTATGAATTTCTTTGACTTTCACAAGGGAAAGTGCTGTCCCTTCTCTCTATCCTGCACTGATAGGGAGAAGGGAAGTACTTTTACCGCAGTCCGCAGCAGCTAGTCCGCATCAATTTACTGCACATTTTGTGCAGATCCGCAGCAGAATCTGCAACGCAGATTCTGTGCGGCATTGATGCGGACAGTTGCAGAGGAAATCCGCCACGTGTGGTCATGCCCTAAACGTTTAAAAAAAAAATATTGACAAAATTGTAAAAAGTAGGGCACTAAATGCCAAGGATCTGGGTACAGGCGTTGGCAACACAGATCATGAATGCACAATGGAGTATGAGAGATATGTAAGGTCGAAGTACACTGTCATCAGTGTTTAGTGCACGCCGGAAAACCAAACAAACCGCATAATATGTGCTGATCGGCATCTAGTTATATTCAGGCAATTTATACCCCTGAGGACGCTCCCCTATGCTATAGGGGCGGAGAAACGCATTGGGAATCTTGCCTATAATTGGCAAACAGACCAACTAATATTTGTTAGCACTTGTATGGAGTTTTGTAGCTGAATATGTGAATTGTGACCAGTCTCTCAGACACTTTCAATCTAGTGTACTTCGACCTTACATATCTCTCATACTCCATTGTGCATTCATGATCTGTGATGCCAACGCCTGTACCCAGATCCTTGGCATTTAGTGCCTTACTTTTTACAATTTTGTCAATAAAATTATTTTAAGCGTTTAGACAGGCAGTGAATTTCTATATTAAATTTAAACGTATACCTTTTACACTGAAATCTTTGGAATATAAAGAAAACTGTAAATTGCAACAAAAAATGTCGGAACTGGAAGATAGGAATCGGAGGGCATTCTAGAGATTTATTGGATGTCCACAAGGAATAGAAGATAAAGACTGTACTGCGTATATTCAAAAGTGGATATTGGAAAAAGTGGGCAGTGATGGAGTGTCGCAGCTATTCTGTGCAGAACGGGCACATACAACACCGGGTAGACATAAAATCCCAGAGGATTATCCAACGGAAAAAAATAATGGTTTCTCTCTTGGCTCAAATACCCACAAAATCTCTCTCAGACCGGAGCAGGCAAAACTAAATTGGGTATGATCCAACAAATACCCTAAATAACATATATAAAGTACAGTGAAGTTTACCGCTCAGACGGCACTGGTAACAGTCCAATATCATTCAGTATGGACTCTCTCCCAGAAAAAAGCAGTGGACAGTCCGCAATCCAATGAGGGTGTGGATGGTAATTCTTATCCTTGTAGTTCCACCAAGCTCCTTATCGTCTCTCTCCATATTAAAAGAACTCCTGGTAGGAAAAGGATCTTATGTCTCTAATAGATGTTAAAAGGAAGACACATAGTGCAACACCCTCTGAAAAAAGATTGCTCCACGCCAAGTTTAATCCATACTCACAGAAGTAACAAGAAATAAAAGCATCAAGGTAAGTAAAAATCTTTAACATTTCTAGGCGGCACGCCAAACACTCTCGTCCGACCCTGGGTTTCGCCCTTCCGGCTTCCTCTGGGAAAAAAATAAATTTGAGACCGTAAAAGCAGCAAATGCTTGGTTGGATACTAGGGGGACACCATAATTAACATCAAATGTATCTGTAAAGGATCTGCCAGGCACAGCTTCGGGGTTAACTCCCTTAATTAATCAGTCAGCACCTGAATCTACATCCCTGAGACTGACTCCAGCTTCCACCACTCAGGCTGGCAGGCTTAGGAGTGGGAGAGCCTATCGCAGCCTGGCCAGACTCAGCTAGCTCCCGCCCTCTGTCTATTTATACCTGCATTTCCTGTTCCTCCTTGCTTCTTATTCTTTTTCGTGTGGTTTCCTGGCCCAGCTACAGCTCCTTCGATTTTGTTCCTGCTCCATACTGACCCTGGCTTACTGACTACTCTTCTGCTCTTCGTTTGGTACGTCGCACACTCCTGGCTTGACTCGGCTCGTTCACCACTCTGGTTGCTCACGGTGTTGCCGTGGGCAACTGCCCCTTTCCCTTGCTTGTATTCCCTTGTATGTTTGTTGTGCACTTACGGAGTGCAGGGACCGCCGCCCAGTTGTACCCCGTCGCCTAGGGCGGGTCGTTGCAAGTAGGCAGGGACAGAGTGGCGGGTAGATTAGGGCTCACTTGTCCGTTTCCCTACCCCCCGGTCATTACAGTATCTCTTTTGTCCCTTTTCTCTCCTCCTCCCAACCTCAAGGAATAGCAAAAAAAAAATAAGAGGAAAAAAAGAAAGGAAAAGGCAATAAATATTTTTATTAAACCTTTTTTTAATTTTTTTTTGCTGTATATTTACGACTCTCTGGCTATAAAGCACAGTATGTATTGGCGGAGAAGTCGGCGGGGGGTTAATAAGATGAAAAGTCCCGGCGTGGTGTGGTGGGAGACTCGCTAGGTTGAGTAGCATATTAATTCCTGGATAAGGGAACATGTGTCAGTGTGGGGATTGTGAGCAGGGTGGCAGGCTGGGAGGGGTACCCGATGATGGGATAAGGTGTCAGTGTGTTGGTACAACAAAGTGTTACTTTTAAAAAGAAAGAAGTATGTACCAATCCAGTTTGGGAGATATGTGTTTTTGGTTTGTGATTTGGAGGGTAATGGTAGCCTCCTAGCATTTCTTTACATACACCAACACCATTCTACTCTGAGGTATTTATAGTTATATCAGTTTACTCTAAGACATAAGGGTATTCCTATATAAACAGGAAACTTTAATTATGTTCTTGCTGAAAAGTTAAACCGATGGAGAAGTAGTGGGCGGAAGGTTCAAAATAAACAAATAACTCCATTGGTGAAGCCGATGCAGGAATTTGTGTGGACGGATGAGTGGCGGAATCTAAATCCAGGAAAACGGGAATACCCAGGTTTTAGTGCAACACACAATGTATTTTAGAGAATTGATATGATACTTGTGAACAAAATAGCTATCTGGAAGGTACGTAAGGTCTCACATGAAAATAGAAGAGTGTCTGATCATCTGCCTATGATGGTAAAGTTGGATTTGGATTGTGCCATATATAAATGGTAATTCAGGTGTAATCCACACAGGCTAAAGCTGCTAGATACACATGATACAATTAGGGAGGAGATGATGCTCTTCTTTGAGTGCAACCTGGGATCAGCAGGGAAGTCAAAAGCTTGGGATGCAGCTAAGGCACCTATAAGGCCTCACACACACATCAGTTGCTCGTCGTATGGCCGCTAATTGCAGATCCGTG
Organism: Rhinoderma darwinii; assembly: GCF_050947455.1. Taxonomy (NCBI): domain Eukaryota; kingdom Metazoa; phylum Chordata; class Amphibia; order Anura; family Rhinodermatidae; genus Rhinoderma; species Rhinoderma darwinii. Next base: position 171,528,358 of record NC_134687.1, read on the forward strand.
AAACACAGGCCACACATGGATGACTTTAGTGTGCAGTCTGTTGCTTCAACGGACCTAATGAAAGGAATGGCCCAGACTGTTTCGTAAGGAGTAGGACCTGTTCTATTTTTGTTGGAACGGCTACACGGTTCCGTTAAAGTAACGGAAGTATGCATGGCCCCATAGAAATGAATGGGTCAGTGTGCTATTCGTTAAAAAAAACAGATAGCACCCTGAAGAAAATAACTGAAGGGGGCATGAGCCCTATGGGGAATATTGTATAAGGACATCAGTAGGCTCAGGAGGAAGTTTAAAAAAAAAAAGACAAAAAAAGAAGAGGGCTTGAGACTAGAAATTAAGAAATCAGAAAGAGATTATATAGAGAAAAACTCAGAGAACTAGAAGCATTTATGGGTCCAGTCAGTGGAGAAACTGAAAGATTACCTTCAGGAACAATACAGAATCAAACCTTCTTCTTGGGATTTGGGCAGTACAGTCAAGGGGGTAGGCCGAGCAAGGTGCTGGCTAGTATTGTTGGCAAAAATAAAAAGGTCAAAATTTGGTATTTACCTCTTCACGCGCTGCGCCACAACTGTACGTCCTGCAGAGGTCTTGCTTCCCGCACCAGGACGTACAGTTGCGGAGCGGTTCCTGGCGCACACTGTCCCAACGGACAGTGTCCGGGAACCGGGAGGTCAGCTGTCCCCTGACACTCCAGTCTTGCTGGTCAGCGGACCATTGCCGCTGATTTCGGCAATTAACCCCATAAATGCGGCGACCGATTGCGATCGCCGCATTTAAGGGGTTTGAAGCACATCGGCAGCCGCCACGAAGTGATTGTGGGGGCTGCCGATGCTTGTCGTGGCAATCGGAGGCCAGACCATGGCCTCCGGGTTGCCATGTACAGAAGCCTCGGAAGAGCAGCCTCCGTCCGGTCCTCCTAGGCTTCCTGTCAGTGTGATGTCACAATGACAGTTAGAATACATTACACTACATAGGTAAGTTTAAATGTCCCCTAGTGGGACAAGTAAAAAAAGTAATAAAATGTTTTAAAAAGTGTAAAAATAAAAGTTATATAAACAAAAAATGCTTTTTTTTCCTATAATAAGACTTTTATTATAGGAAAAAAATGAACACGTTAAAAAAAGTACACATATTTGCTATCGCCACGTTCGTAACGACCCAAACTATAATGTTATTTTTCCAGCACGGTGAACACCACAAAAAAAAAAATCAATAAAAAAAACTATGCCAGAATCGCTATTTTTTTTTTTTGGTCAACACCCCTCCAAAAATAGAGAATAAAAAGTGATCAAAAAGTCGCATGTACCCGAAAATAGTACCAATAAAAACTACAACCCGTCACGCAAAAAACAAGCCCTTACACAGCTTTTTTGATTAAAAAATAAAAGTTATGGTTCTCAGAATATGGGGACACAGAAAATAAATTATATTTATAAAAAAGTGATTTTATTGTGCAAACGCTGCAAAACATAAAAAAAACACACACACACATATATATATATATATATATATATATATATATATATATGGTATCGCCGTAATCGTACCGACCCGCAAAATAAAGTAAAACTTCCATTTATAGCACACAGTGAACGTCGCAAAAAATAAACTATAAAACATTGTCAGAATTGCTTGTTTTTGGTCACCCGGCTTGCAAAAAAATGTAATAAAAAGTGATGAAAAAAAAATAAAAAATTGCATGTACCCCAAAATGGTAAAAATGAAAAAGTACAGATTATCCCGCAACAAATAATCCCACACACAGCTCTGGTGGTGAAAAAATAAAAAAGTTCTGGCTCTCAGAATATGGCGATGCAAAATGTGCAGAGTGCTCCAAAATCGGATAAGATCGGGCGCCATTTATCAGTGCGACACTGGACACATATCTGCGGATTATTATTTATTTACCGCATTATGATACCCTCTTATTATGCCCTGATGTACCCCGCACAGCTAACATATGCCCCCACATTAAAAACTGAAATACCAGCAATACCCCAAACAGAACTATTACAAAGCAAAATCTGCGCTCCGAAAGCAAAACGGCGTCCCTCCCTTCTGATCCCTGCAGCGTGCCCAAACAGCAGTTTGCACCCACATATACACTACCGTTCAAAAGTTTAGGGTCACTTAGAAATTTCCTTATTTTTGAAAGAAAAGCACAGTTTTTTTCAATGAAGATAACATTAAATTAATCAGAAATACACACTATACATTGTTAATGTGCTAAATGACTATTCTAGCTGCAAACGTCTGGTTTTTAATGCAATATCTACATAGGTGTATAGAGGCCCATTTCCAGCAACCATCACTCCAGTGTTCTAATGGTACATTGTGTTTGCTAACTGTGTTAGAAGGCTAATGGATAATTAGAAAACACTTGAAAACCCTTGTGCAATTATGTTAGCACCGCTGTAAACAGTTTTGCTGTTTAGAGGAACTATAAAACTGACCTTCCTTTGAGCTAGTTGAGAATCTGGAGCATTACATTTGTGGGTTCGATTAAACTCTCAAAATGGCTAGAAAAAGAGAGCTTTCATGTGAAACTCGACAGTCTATTCTTGTTCTTAGAAATTAGGGCTATTCCATGCGAGAAATTACCAAGAAACGGAAGATTTCCTACAACGGTGTGTACTACTCCCTTCAGAGGACAGCACACACAGGCTCTAACCAGAGTAGAAAGAGAAGTGGGAGGCCCCGCTGCACAACTGAGCAACAAGACAAGTACATTAGAGTCTCTAGTTTGAGAAATAGACGCCTCACAGTTCCTCAACTCGCAGCTTCATTAAATAGTACCCGCAAAATGCCAGTTTCAACGTCTACAGTGAAGAGGCGACTCCGGGATGCTGGCGTTCAGGGCAGAGTGGCAAAGAAAAAGCCATATCTGAGACTGCCTAATAAAAGAAAAAGATTAATATGGGCAAAAGCACACAGACATTGCACAGAGGAAGATTGGAAAAAAGTGTTATGGATAGACGAATTGAAGTTTGAGGTGTTTGGATCACACAGAAGAACGTTTGTGAGACGCAGAACAAATGAAAAGATGCTGGAAGAGTGCCTGACGCCATCTGTCAAGCATGGTGGAGGTAATGTGATGGTCTGGGGTTGCTTTGGTGCTGGTAAAGTGGGAGATTTGTATAAGGTAAAAGGGATTTTGAATAAGGAAGGCTATCACTCCATTTTGCAACGCCATGCCATACCCTGTGGACAGCGCTTGATTGGAGCCAATTTCATCCTACAACAGGACATTGACCCAAAGCACACCTCCAAATTATGCAAGAACTATTTAGGGAAGAAGCAGGCAGCTGGTATTCTATCTGTAATGGAGTGGCCAGCGCAGTCAGCAGATCTCAACCCTATAGAGCTGTTGTGGGAGCAGCTTGACCGTATGGTACGCAAGAAGTGCCCATCAAGCCAATCCAACTTGTGGGAGGGCCTTCTGGAAGCATGGGGTGAAATTTCTCCCGATTACCTCAGCAAATTAACTGCTAGAATGCCAAAGGTCTGCAATGCTGTAATTGCTGCAAATGAAGCATTCTTTGAAGCAAAAGCAAAGTTTGAAGGAGAAAATTATTATTTCAAATAAAAATCATTATTTCTAACCTTGTCAATGTCTTGACTATATTTTCTAGTGATTTTGCAACTCATTTGATAAATATTAGTGTGAGTTTTCATGGAAAACACAAAATTGTCTGGGTGACCCCAAACTTTTGAACGGTAGTGTATGGCATCGCCATACCCGAGAGAACCCGCTTAAAGTTTTATGAGGTATTTGTCTTCAGTGGCACAAACTGGGCACAACATATTATGCACTAAAATGGCATATCAGTGGAAAATTGCAATATTCACACCATCCACTATGCATTAACCCCTTTGCGCACTATGACTTAATAGCACGTCATGGTGCGGGCTCACGTGCTGAGTCCGCTCCATACGCTGTGGGTGTCAGCTGCGTATTACAGCTGACACCCAGGACTAAAAAAGACAGGAACAGCGATCGTGCGGTTAAAGAAGCATGTAAAAATAATAATATACTGCAATACATTAGTATTGCAGTATATTGTACCAGCGATCCAATGATCGCTGGTTCAAGTCCCCTAAGGGGACTAATAAAATGTGTAGAAAAATTAAAGTTATTAGTAGTGAGAAAGAAGAAAGTCTAAAGTAAAAAAAAAAAAAACCTTTTCCCAAACCCCCCCATTTCCCATTTTTCTTCTAAAGTAATGTCAAAAAAATAAACAAAATTGGTATCGCTACGTCCATAAAAGGCAGAACTATTACAATATACCATTATTTAACTCGAACGGTGAACACCGTAAAAAACGTAAATAATTTAAACCGCTAAAATCCCTGTTTTTTTTGTCACCTTAGCTCTCAAAAAAAAATTTAATACAACTTTTTGATCACTTTTTATGTACCAAAAATTGGTACCAATAAAAACTACAGCTCGTCCCGCAAAAAATAAGACCTCCCACCGCTCAATCAACCGAAAAATAAAAACGTTACGGCTCTCGGAATGTGGTGAAACAAAACAATTTTTATTTTAACAAATAGATTTTTCTTTGTAAAAGTAGTATAATATAAAAAAACAACTATATCAATTTGGTATTACCGTAATTGTATTGAGCCGCAGAATAAAAGTAATGTTTTAATTTTTACTGCACCACGAAAGCTGTAAAAACAAAAACCCAAAAAAATGGAATCTAATTTTTTTCCTATATCAGCATGCAAAGATTTTTTTTTCAGTTTCCCAGTACATTTTATGGCACTTTAAATGGTGTCAATAGAAATTACAATTCCTCCCGCAAGAAATAAGCCCTCATATCACTCTATTGACGGAAAAAGAAAAAAGTTATGGCTCTTGGAAGGCAGGGAGTGAAAAAGGAAAATAAGAAAGCAAAAAATGGATCAGTCCTGATAGGGTTAATTAATTTCGAATAAAAAAAATGTGTGACCCCCATGTGGGGTATTTCCGTTCTCGGGGGAAATTGCTTTACAAAAATTGCTTTTCTTTTTTCTTATTTATTCCTTGTGAAAATGAGAAAATTCAACATTTTAGTGGAAAAAAATTGTGATATTCATTTTCGTGGCCTAATTCCACTAAATTCTGCAAAAAACCTACGTGGTCAAAATGCTAACTAAACCCCTAGATAAATTCCTTGAGAGGTGCAGTTTCCAAAATGGGGTCACTTTTGGGGTGTTTACACTGTTTTGGTCCCTCCAGGGAGTTGCAAATGCGACATGGCACCGAAAACCATTCCAGCAAAATCTGTGCTCCAAAATCCAAATGGCGCTCCTTCCCTTCTGAGCCCTGCTGTGGGTCCAATCAGCAGTTTATTACCACATATGGGGCACTGCCGTAATCGGGAGGCATTGCTTTACAAATGTTGGGGTGCATTTTCTTCGTTATTCCTTGTAAATATAAAAAATGTCTGTTTTTCAGAAAAACAGTACATTTTCATTTTTACAGACTAATTCCAATATATTTAGCGAAAAACCTGTGTGGTCAAAAAGCTAACTAGACCCCTAGATAAATTCCTTGAGAGGTGTAGTTTCTAAAATGGGGTAACTTTTGGGGTGTTTCCACTGTTTTGGCACCACAAGACCTCTTCAAACCTGACAAGGTGCCTAAAATATATTCTAAAAAAAACGAGGCCCAAAATCCACTGGGTGCTCCTTTGCTTCTGAGGCCTGTGTTTCAGGCCATTAGTACACTAGTGCCACATGTGGGATATTTCTAAAAACTGCAGAATCTGGGCAATAAAATATTGAGTTGCATTTCTCGGGTAAAACCTTCTGTGTTACAAAAAAAATGTATTAGATATTAATTTCGGCAAAAAAAGAAATAAAAATGTCACCTCTACTTTGCTTTAATTCCTGTGAAACGCCTAAAGGGGTAAGAAACTTTAGGAATGTGGATTTGAATACCTTGAGGGGTGCAGTTTTCAAAATGGGGTGACTTCTGGGGATTTTCTAATATATAAGGCCCTCAAAGCCACTTCAGAACTGAACTGGTCCCTGAAAAAATGGCCTTTTGACATTTTCTTTAAAATGTGAGAAATTGCTGCTAAAGTTCTAAGCCATGTAATATCCAAGAAAAAAAAAAAAGGACGTTCAAAAAACGATGCAAACAAAGTAGACATATGGGAAATGTTAACTAGTAACTATTTTGCGCGGTATTACTATCGGTTTTACAAGCAGATACGTTTACATTTAGAAAAATGCAAATTTTTGCTAATTTTTTCTACATTTTGGTGTTTTTCAGAAATAAATACCGAAATTATGGACCAAATTTTTTTACTAACATAAAGTGCAACAGGTCACGAGAAAACAATCTCGGAATCACTTGGATAGGTAAAAGCATTCCGATGTTATTACCACATAAAGTAACACGTCCGATTTGAAAAAAATCGGCTGTGTGCTGAAGGCCAAAACCGGCTGGGTCCTGAAGGGGTTAAAAACAACAGAGGAGAATGTGTTAGAGGCCCTGAGGAGATTTTGCCAGTGTTCAAAGTGAATTATGAAAAATTATACAGTACGAGGCTAGAATATAGTGATGAGAATTTGGAGACCTACCTAAGGCCCTGGAAATGACAAGGCTGATTCCATCGCAGCAAGAATGGCAAGACCGCCCAATTGGGATAGATGAATTGAGGCAGGTGGTTAGAGGAATGGCTGTGGATAAGGGATGTCTTGCTAGAACAGTTGTATGGGGTCCTGACCCATTCCCTAGTGAGTGGACAGTTGCCCGAGTCTACGTATGAGGCCATCATAGTATTGATATTAAAGCCAGATAAAGATGGGATGGAGCCCACATCATATTGCCCCATATCATCAATAAACACGGATGTTAAAATTTTGTCTAAATTGCTGGCCAATGGATTGACTAGAATAATAGAAACATTTGTGAGAAGAGACCAGTGTGGATTTATGCCACATAGGTCTAACACAGGATAATATAGTGAGGGTACATGCTAATATACATATGGGTGATCAGGTGGCCAGCGCCCCATACTGTCAATGGATGCTGTGAAAGCGCTAGACAGTGTGGAGTGGCGGTACCTGTGGAGTACCCTGAGAAAGTTTGGAACAGGTGAGGTCTTTCTGAATTGGGTTAAATTGTTACATTTTAAACCAAGTGCCCGAGTGTGAATAAATGGTGGGTTGTCAGGGTACTTGGACAGAGGAACGAGACAGGGTTGTCCTCTCTCCCCCCTGCTCTTTGTTTTGGCAATTGAGCCTTTGGCAATAAGAATCAGGAAAAACCCCAAAATTTAAGGGTTTGGAGCACGGGGGAGAGGGGACAAAATAGCTTTATATGCCGATGACCTTCTACTCTTTTTGGGAGATACTGAGGGCAGCCTGGGGGTAGTGATGGAGGAGGTTAAAAGGTTTGGTGGTTTCTCGGGCCTGGAAAAAACCTGAAGTAAATCCGTTTTGCTTCCTCTGGACCCAGACTTAAAAATAGAAACAGAGGTACTTTGGTCCCAGGTCCCAGGGAGCACCTGTAAATATCTTGGTGTGAGACTGTCTGCTGATCCGGGGTTGTATAAGGAGATGAACATTGTCCCGTTGTTGGAGAAGATAAAAACTAGAGAGTCAGTATATGGAATAGGCTACGATTGTCAAGAATGGACAGGATAGGATTAATTAAGATGAGATTGCTTCCACAATTACTAGAAGTTTTGAGCAATTCTCCAGTTTGGATTGGTGATACATTTTTCAAAAATTGATAGGCTTTTGAATGAGCTCATTTGGAACTGGAAGCAGATACGTATTAAGCTCAGTATAGCAACACTCCCAGTAGAACAAGGGGGGCGGGGGGATTAGCTATACCAAATATGTTTCACGATTTTATTTCAGCTTATCTGTCCTTGTTAGTCAAATGGAAGTAAAAGAACAGGAAGCAGCACAAAATATTTTTGACGTTTTAGAAATGAAGTTGGCCAATAAGGATTAAAAAAAACACCTCATTGATGGGGTTCATAAATAGAGTATGGCACTATGTTAGGATAATTTCAGGGGTAGTAGGCTCTTTTAGGTTTACACCTATATTCTTTAATAGTTCATTTTTGGAAATTAGAAAAGTTCCCAACCCAAATTATTAGGTGGGCCAATGTTTGACAAAAATATCACCATTTTGTGTGTGTGGGAAACTTAGACGATATGAGAAGTTAAATAAAGTGGCACTTAGACAGATTTGTCACTATATCTAGATCTACAGATGAAAAGCGCAGTGATAGCTATGTGAGAGAAAGATAAATTGAAGATAGGAGATTCAAATAGTATTGCATAAATAATGGGGATATAGGGGAACACCAAGAGATGACTAACTAGAATTTATACAATTTTAAAATGGGAAGAGGCAAAAAAATACATAAATGAAATGTAAACTAAAAAGAAGTAGGAAAGAGTTATTGGCAGTAAAGAGGTGGGTTATTGGAATAAAATATATCAAATGAGTGCTAATTTTCTCACTACTAATGTGCACAAGATGACACAATTCTTAACACATTGTTTATATCATTCAACGATGAGGAATCCCCGATTAGAGCGTTGCCGACGCTCTGGCTGGATATTCGCTCCTAGAGGGAGCCACTGTCATCCCTGTCCATATATGGACAGTGACATCAGAGGCTCCTCCTGGAGCGGAATCCCTGGCCAGAGCATTGCCGACACTCTGGCCGGTATTCCGCTTCTAGAGGGAGCCCCTGACATCTCTGTCCATATATGGATAGTGACGCCAGGGGTTCCTCCTGGAGCGGAACCCCCGGCCAGAGCGTTCCCATGTACAAGGGGAAGCTGTTCATTATTTCACCATATAGTCTCATTATCCTTAGTTATGCAATCCGTTTTAATTAGGCACACTGACCTCTAATTTATTTTCTTTTAATATATTTTTATGTTAACTACCTTATATACCTATATTGCTTGTAAAATGTACAAATGGTTTTATGCTCGAGTTCCATTAAAAAAAAATGGAAAAAAAAAATTACACCTCATTGATAGGTTAATTAAACATAGCGTGCGGAATGGAGATGTTGGGAAAGAAGTTGGGGGGGCGAAGTAGGGGACTTCACAAAGTCATCTTTAATACTTTGGTATACTTCGTATTAGTATTACTGCCTGTAATATAGTGATGTCAGGCCTGGGAACCTTTGCTAGCCTGCCATGGCAACCCATATGCGGCCGGCGATCGCGTTCGTGGGCCGCTAATGAGCCCCCTCCCTCTGCCAAAGCACTTAAATTCTGCGGTCACTATTGAACGTGGCATTTAAGGGGTTAAACAGCTGGAATTGGAGTTATCTCCGATTCCAGCCATTGCAGAGGGAGCCCAACTGTCAGTCACAGCCAGGCTCCCACCGTGATCACATCATTTACATGCACGTCGGTTTGCGGGAAGGGGGACTAAGGGATTAACCCCTTCCCGCTCCTGGACGTACTATTAGGTCATGGTAACTGCATCGTTCGCGCTCCATGACCTAATAGTACGTCACGGGAGGATCGTCCATTTCGGCCATCCTCCCGACACATACAGGAGATGTGACAGCTGCTGTCTTGTACAGCAGTTGCCGAAGCTCCTTCAGCGGGGACCGATCGTGGGGTCCCCGCTGATTAACCCCTTAGAAGCCGCTTCAATAGCGATCACGGCTTCTTAGGGGTTAAACTACCATAGACGGCCTGCTACATGATAACGGGCGGCGATGGTTGCTATAGCAAAAGGAGGATTAATAATGGCCTCCGGCTACGCCATCTACGGAAGCCTAGCGGGTCCTGACAAAGTCAGGACCCACTACGCTTGCTGTCAGCGAGTAGCTGACAGCTCTAATACGCTGCAAAAGGCATGTAGTGCAGTGTATTAGAATTGCGATCACGGCCTCCTGCCCTCATGTCCTCTAGTGGGACAAAGTAAAACAGAAGTTGTGTAAAAATAAAAAAAATTAAGTTTTAAAACTAATAAAAAGTAAAAATCCCCCTTTTTCCCTGATCAGTCATATATTATTATTAATAAAAATAAACAAATTAACTAGAAATAATTGGTAACGCCGCATCCGTAACGGCCTGAACTATAAAAGTATTTAGTTATCTATCCCGCACGGTGAACACCCTAAAAGAAAATAATAATAAACCGTACCAGAATCAAAATTGTTTGGTCACTTCACCTTCCAAAAAATGGAATAAAAAGTCGCATGTACCAAAAATTGTTCTGATCGAAACTACAGTTCGTTACGCAAAAAACAAGTCGTCACACAGCTTTCTTGATGGAAAAAAAAAAGTTATGGCTCTTAGAATAAGGCAACACAAAAAGTAAATGATTTTTTATAAAAAGTATTTTATTGTGCAAACGCCATAAGACATAAAAAAAACTATAAACATATAGTATAGCCGTAATGTTATCGCCCCACAAAATAAAGTGAATATATCTGTTATAGCGCACGGTGAACGCTGTAAAAAAAAAAAAAAAGGAATAAAAATACAATAGCAGAATTGCTGTTATTTTAGTCACCATGCCTCTTAAAAAAAGAATACAAAATGATCAAAAAGTCGCAGACAGCCCATGAAGTCTACAATGCATTCCTCAAGGGGTCTAGATTCCAAAATGGGGTCGCTTTTAGGGGGTTTCCCCTGTACTGGTACCTCAGAAGCTCTGCAAATGCGACATGGTGCCAAGAAACCAATCCAGCAAAATCTACATGCCAAATAGTGCTCCTGCCTTTCTGAGCTCTGCCGTTTGTCCAACCAGCAGTTTATGACCACATATGGGGTATTGCCGTAACACTAGAGATGAGCGAACCGGGACAACTGAACCCGGTTTCGATCCGAACATCGTGAAAAGTTCGGTTCGCAGCGAATCCGAACTTTACCGGGTTCGGCCGAACACGATTTGACCGAATCCGGCTTATGAGTCACTGATTTTCCGGTACGCGACGTCAGGAGATAGTCAGTGTCCAGGGTGCTGAAAGAGTTAAGCGATCGGCAGTAACTGCTTCAGCACCCTGGACAGTGACTTCCGATCACAATATACATCAACGTGTAAAAAAAAATAGAAGTTCCTACTTACCGATAACTCCGTGCTTCTTCCTCCAGTCCGACCTCCCAGGATGACGATTCAGTCCAAGTGACCGCTGCAGCCAATCACAGGCTGCAGACAATCACAGGCCAATCCCAGGCTGCAGCGCTCACATGGACTGCCGCGTCATCCAGGGAGGTCGGGCTGGATGCCGAAAGAGGGATGCGTCACCAAGGCAACGGTGACGCGTCCCTCTCGACATCCAGCCCGACATCCCTGGATGACGCGACAGTCCATGTGACCGCTGCAGCATGTGATTGGCCTGTGATTGGCTGCAGCGGTCACATGGACTGAAACGTCATCCAGGGATGTCGGGCCGGATGTCGAGAGGGACGCGTCACCAAGGCAACGGCCGGGGGGCCGGACTGGAGGAAGAAGCAGGAAGTTCTCGTTAAGTACGAACGTCTTTTTTTTTTTTTACAAGTTGCTCTATATTGTGATCGGAATTCACTGTCCAGGGTGCTGAAAGAGTTACTGCCGATCAGTTAACTCTTTCAGCACCCTGGACAGTGACTATTTACTGACGTCGCCTCGCAACGCTGCCGTAATGTCGGGTGCACACATGTAGCCACCAGTCATTACGGGAGCTCCATACACGATTTTTATGGGCTTTCTTGAATTACAGGTTCGGTCCGAATCGAACTTTTTCAAGAAATTCGGCGAACCAGCCGAACCGAACTTATCATAAGTTCGCTCATCTCTAATTAACACACTTCTGGACCAATTTGATATATACTATTAACCCTTTAGTAACCAACCTATTATGGCCAAATTATTTTTTTTTCCCCCGTTTTTTTTATCGTCGCATTACAAAAGCGATAACTCTTTTTATTTTTCTGTAGACATAGCCGAGGAAAGGCTTGTTTTTTGCGGGACGAGTTGTAGTTTTTAAAGACACTGTTTTTGGCTACATATAATATATTGGTTAACTTACATAAAAAATTTTGGGGAGGGAATTGAAAAAAAAAAACAAAAACAGCAATTCCAGCATTTTTGCAGTTTAAATTTACACGTTCATTTTGCGGCGTAGATAACATCTTACCTTTATTCTATGGGTTGATACGATTACAGTGAAACCAAATATGTATAGGTTTTTGATGTTTTACTATGCACAATTTTTTTGCACAATAAAAACACTTTAAGGCCTGATGCAGATGAATGTGTCTTGCGTCCACAAAAACGGACTGTATTTCATGCATTTCAGTTCCGTGTGGTATCAGTGTGCTTTCTGTGTGGCATCAGTGTTAGTTATTTTTTATCTCATCATTTCTTTAGCAACTACAGCGTGAAACACGCGGACAGCACACAGATGTCGTCCGTGTGCCGTCCGTGTTGACCACGCACTCATTGACTTTAGTGAGTTTCACACAAGGACACACGCTGCGTAATTAATGTAATTTACGTTTGTCTAAATAAAGCCTAAGGGTTAGTTCACACATAACGTAAATACTGCAGATTTTCTGCAACGCATTTCATAATACAGTAGTAGTAAAGTAGATGAGATTTGAACAAATTTCATCCACACGCTGCGTAAATCTAAGCGGAAAAAACTGCTTATTTGTTGCAAGATTTCCCCTTTGAATTTAATGGGGAGATAAAACCCACAAGAAATAGCAGATGTTGCTTTTTTTGCGGCGGAATCACAGCGATTTTGATGCGAAAAACGCAACTCAAAAAAAAAGTTATCCTTAGGCCTGATTCACACGAGCGCTGCGCATCTCGGACATGAAAAACTGCAGTTTTTCACGTCCGAGGTGCAGCCGCCCTCAGCGCTGTGGGGATCGTGATGTCACGCATCCCCCATAGTTGAGTCTGTGAAGGGTCTGTGAATTTTCGCACAGACCCTTCACACGGTCCGTTGAAACAACGGCTGTGTGAACGGCCACATTGAATTAAATAGGTCCATGGGACGGCCGCTGTTTCAACGGCCGTCCCACGGACGTTTAACACGTTCATGTGAATCAGGCCTTAGTCTGTGTTTCTTCGTCCAGCCCGGCCTCCTGGGATGATGTTTCATTCCATGTGATCACTGCAGCCAATCACAGGTTGCAGCGGTCACATAGGATGAAATGTCATCCCAGGGCTGTGGAGCGTCATGACGCCTGGGAAGGCCATTGTAAGTATCCATTTTTTTTTTATGTGCAGTTTTCCGCAGTGGACATTTTGGATGAAAAACTGCATCACAATTTGGTGCGGTTTTTATTAGCCAAAATTCCCTGCGGCGTACAGGGCGGATACGCTGTGTGCTTTTACGAAGCATTTCCACCCTGTGTGAACATAACCTTAAAACAAAAATAATTAGTTTTTTCATCGTCGCATTCCAAGAGCCATAACTACTGTATTTTTCCGTCAATGTAGCCATATGTGGACTTGTTTTTTGCAGGACAAGGTGTAGTTTACATTGGTACCATTTTGGGGTAAGTGGGACTTATTGATTAACTATGTAAGAAAGTTCTGTACTTCTACTTAAAACAAGAGTCCCTAAATGCACTCCTCAACAATAAAATTGCAACACCAAGAAGGAAAAGTTTTGGAATTGTGGAAATCACAGGCTCGATAGACATGTTAATGATATGCAAATGATAGAAAAATATCTTTATTTATGGAGTATCGAGCACAGACACCATGCGCAGAAATACACTCACTAACACGCCTTGACATGCTATCAATGAGGTTATTAATGTTTTTTTGAGGAATGTTAAGTGACGATGAATGCACTCGCGCACGCAAATCATCAAGATTGACTGCTGGCAGCTCCCTTTGCAATTGCCGACCAATGACGCCCAAGATTTGGTCGATGGGAGACAAGTACGAAGACGCTGCAGGCCATGGTAGCAATGTTTACGCCACGCAGGATGCTCACAGTAGCACGAGAAACATGCGGCCTGGTGTTGTCCTGTTGAAAAACGGCTTCTGGGACACTTTGGAGAAATGGCCGTACCACTGGTTCCACAACCAAATCAATGTAACGCCGAACTGTTAGTTTATCTGTAATGAAGACTAGAGGGGTCCAGCTACCGTACATTATGAAACCCCACACGATAATCCCGGGAGTAGGACAGGTATGACGTTCCATTGTGAAGGCCTCTCCATGGTGTTGCCCACGGGGTCTCCAGACCAATCTTCAGCCATCATTGAATCTGAGAAAAAAGTGGGACTCATCGCTGAAGATAGACCTACATTCCATTGCTGTCTTTTGGTGCACCACGATAGCCTTTGAGAGCGGTGCGCTGTGGTCAACGGAACACCTGTAACTGGACGTCTGGCTCGTAGCCTAATGTCGTGCAAACGCCTTCTTATGGTTTGTGTTGACACTGGTTGCCGCCCTAGGCTTGAGATGCGACGTCCAATTTCACCTGCAGTACTGAATGGATCACTACGCACCATTCTTCCAATCAGACGATCCGTCCGTGCAGAGGTTCGCCTCCGCACACCTCTTGCCGTCATTCCCGTTTGTTGTTGTTCTCCCAAACTCCGGGACACGCAACGTTGAGCAGTGCTGAAATCTCGGCCTAGCACGTAGCGATCTGCCGGAGTGATTATCCAAGGTCTCTTAGTTCAAGGATTCCGTCCCTCTCAGTTTGGGACAAGTGGCAATAACTGGCATGTCGACGAACAGGAGGCATTGCACAATCATCCCATACCACTTGATCCGACTTTTGAGGTTTAATGTGGCTTTCCATCTTGCTTTTATGCCCCTCCCACACGCCACAGATTGGAGCAAGGTGCTTGAAAATTTGATCATTTGCAGATCTTAGCGACACTTGCAACTTCCTTGATTTGGATAACCTTACTGCTTACCCTTCTTTGTGTTGCAATTTCAATGTTGAGGAGTGTATATTTATGTATTTCCATATGTCAGGAGATCGCAACAATACGGGCTCATGCACACAACTGTATGAGGTTCCTTAGTATGCAGCCGCACAGCCTCTGTGCACTTCCCCACAGACTCCATCGGGGGTCGTGTGCATTCTTCTCTAGAAGCAATACCTCCGTACACAGGAAGTCCAATGGAGTATGCTGCAATTATTTTTCAAACAGATTTGTATGAAATCCAACAGAACAAAAACCTCTGTATATCCCGGTTTGAAATCGGATGCATACAGAGGTATAGTATAAATAAATAATAAAGTACCTCTATACCAGCCCTAATATGGCTCTGTATAAAGGAGAGTCATAATATGGCCGTGTGCATGAGCTCTAAGACTGACTTAAAGGTGGACATACACCTAACAACTTTTTTTTGTCCAATTTGATCAATGGTCAGTTTTAAAAGTGCAATATTCTGTCAGTCTCCCATGAATAGCATGTCAGAAAACTTGCCTCTCTAGTGGAATATGACGTTTTCAACATAAAAAAAATAAAATAATAAATTATCTATCTATATATAACACATTAAAACCTCCCAAAAATTCTGATAGAATTCCATTCATAACTTCTCACACAGAACATAGCAACTTGGTCTCAACCATTAAATGCAAACATTGGCCCATCAAGGGCAATTGCCTGAAAAATGTATCGGAACTTCAAGTTCCACCACTGCTTTCATACAGATGTGTTAAACATTTACGCAATGGATTAGTTAGAGCTCATCAAAAATGTTTGAAGAAGGATTCTCAGTCGTATCTGAGACCACTTAAAAAGGGTTGCTTTCCTTGTTTAAAATGCATCAACTGTAACCTAATGATAAAGGGTTATAGCTTTGTACATCTGTCCTCAAATATAAGTTTGACATACCGGACTTGCAATAAATCTTTTGTTATATATTTGTTACAGTGCCCCTGTGGTTGTTGGTACCTGGGTGGGACCACTTTGGACCTCAAGACGCATATCAACAACCACAGGTACACTATTAGACAGAAACGTTTAGCTCTACCAGTGTCAAAACATTTTTTCTGAAGCAGGACATACAGAGAGACAGTCGAAATTCTGTATAATCGACCATGTACTGATTTTGAGCAGGGAGGGTGACAGAGTTGCTCCATTAAAGCGAAAAGAGCTTGAATGGATTCATCGATTAGGCACATTGAGACCACAGGGTCTAAATGTGGACTTCAAATTAGGTCGTTTGAGATAACTTGATGGCTTGCCCTTAAGCTATTGGCATTGTGAGAAACTAGACATGGACCGCACAAACCACAGTATATACGTTGATCTGAGCCGCTAGGCATAATTTAGAAACATGAACATGAGGTTCTTTGTAAACATTTTGATCAAACTGTATAAGCCCACTTGCCACTTCACGGCGACCTCTTTAAAGTGGGTCCCTACTCTAGCGGTTGCAGCACCGCATGGCGGCTACCACCACCGCAGCACCGCTCCTGCAGAGGGAGCAACCCAGCGGCCCAAAAGCACCCATGCCTTCAGACCGTGCCAAGCCTCCTTGGCTCTGGGCCACGTCCCCCCACAAGTGCAGCACTACAGCAACAGACACCACCATACAGCACCACAACATGTGAACAGATGGAATGAGCTCACCTTGCCATGCGCCCCCAGTGGCCAACTGAGAGCACAAGCAAGAGCAGGAACACTTATGAGGTCATTCTGGAATTAAAATCAGCTGGGTATTTTTTCAAATGCGTGGAGTGAGGGTACCAAGTAAAACAAAAAGGAAATGAGGAGGATAGACTATACAATATCAGCATTGTGAGAAACTAGACATGGACCGCATTTAATGTACCCATTAAAATTGTTCCTAAAAAATGTCCCCGTAGGTCTATCTGATCTGTTCCCTTGATAGGTGGATAGTGGCTTCCTTGACCCTAAGGTATGTGTAATGCATCCTGGGACTTCAGATGCTGTCGTTATGACAACTAGTTCCCAAGTATTAAGATTCACACGTATATTTGTATTCCGCTTTAGATGGGTCAAATATAGGGTTTTCCCCGATTTTTCCATTTGCTCTTACTAATTTTTTGATATATATTCGCTTTATTGTGTCAGTGTTTACATATGGATGATACGTTTGTTTTTTTTTTTTTAAAACATCATTTTTATTAACAGTTTTCACATTTTCTTTACAAACATTTCACGCAAAGGTTGCATCATGAGTGTGCAGCACTCAACTGTCAATGAATTAACCTTGAATTAAATTCAACATAACATAACATACAAACATGGCATAAGTGTCGATCTTCATATAGACCGAAAACATGACTTCCCCCATCCCCGACACGACTTAGGTCATCAATAAGTATCTACTTATCATTTACCCCACGACTAGATCACATTTGCAAACCCCCTAAAGTGCCTGCCAAGAGCTGCGTATAATACCACTTTGTGTGCCTGAAAGGCGTAACAATTTCCACTACTTCGGCTGCTGTGCACTGCGATTCTA
Organism: Rhinoderma darwinii; assembly: GCF_050947455.1. Classification (NCBI taxonomy): domain Eukaryota; kingdom Metazoa; phylum Chordata; class Amphibia; order Anura; family Rhinodermatidae; genus Rhinoderma; species Rhinoderma darwinii. Next base: position 171,545,769 of record NC_134687.1, read on the forward strand.
TGAATATTTGCCATTTATCGAATAGCTTCTTTGTTCCCGTTTCCTTCTGTCTTTCCACCTCCACCCTCTCAAGAACTAATAACTGTTTCAGACGAGACACAATCCGTTCTAACCCTGGCGTGTCTGTTTCCAGCCATTTACTCAGGAGGCATCTCAAGGCCACCAGTAAAATCGTGTGCACCAGCAGGGGA